>NC_141624.1:46205376-46506915 GCF_047967505.1 Dipteris shenzhenensis | reverse complement strand
TATGACCAACCAAGAGAAATCCAACTTTGATCTTATCAACAACTCCCTTATCCACAAGCGTGCACAAGTACACAAGAAATGTTTGGTTATTGTTTTCTCTTGTTGTATTGTCAAGATGGATATATGGGGTTCTTGGAAGGGGTCCTTCCCATGATGTGAGAATGTGATGAGTTATTGTGATTGACAGATTTGCATCATCATGCATATTTGGATAGGTGAAAAACACCTAGCTCGGAGCCTTTTATGATACACGAGACATCCCACAAGATGCATTTGCACAAATGTCTCTGCCTTTACATTTTTTGAACTCTCATAAAGTGAGGAAAATTGGTCTTCTTTTGATCCAGACCATCCATAAAGAGACCAAGATAATTTTTGGGATTCTTCAAGCACTTTCTTCTATGCTTTGTTAACTTTGATTATTCTTGGGCCTATTGCTCATTGTGGTTCTTAAGAGCACTATTGATTTGATTTGCATGTCAAAACACTCAAGTATTATTAATAACAAGCACCCTAAATGTTTTAGAGAATCAAACTGTACATATAAAATGCCCTGGTACCTCGTTCACTTGAGGTTGTTGCCCTTTGTCATTGACTCTTGAGGTTTGCACATGAAATGACTATAGCTAGAAAATTGCTCATTGCCCTCTGACATCTTCTCCTTGTAGAGCGTGAAAACCTCAAATCTAATTATCCATCAAGTGTAGTTTTCCTATTGTGGGTTGCACTTTTGCATTCGAAGCAAAATACCTTCCATCCATGATAGGGCCATATGTCCAATAAGCCCAATCAGACGTGGATTCCTACAACACTTTGTTCTCTTTTGTACACATGCAAGCCTTCAGTTCCCCAAGCTATGAATTTTTTCAAAGGTTGATCCACAAATTTGCATACTCCCTAAATGATACTGCACCTGCTCATTCTTCAAGGGGGTGATTAGTGCATTCAAGTAAAAATCTTATTCCTCACAATTCAAACCAGAGTATTGTGTCCAAACAGTTTCAACTTTCTCATCCCAAACAATTTTGAACACCATATAGTAGTGCATGTCTCCTTTAACTGAGCCTTAGATGTCAGAAATTGCATTCTTCTCCTATCGTAACTCGTGAATCTTTTGTCAATGTGCATCCTTCCCTTTTCTCTTAGGTTCTTTGGAGGGGTAGAAGCACTTTGTTAGCTTGTGAAGGCAAAGGCACAACTACAACTGTGCATCCATATCTTGTGTGGTAGTAGAATGAACATTGGTGACTTTGGAATTGTTGTAATACTTCTTTTGGTTCAATCCTTGTCGAAGGCTCTGGCTCATATGAGGACACTAAAAGATTTGTTTACTCATCAACATATTCAAATGAGGAGACAGACACATTGCATTTTAGGAGACTAAAGTTTCATGAGGGTTGATGAAGCTTGTATTTTGAGATGACTTTGAGGAGCTTAGAACATAGCTTGAGACCTAGATAGACATCTTGAAGATCGTGCACAATCACAATGAGGAAATGCCTCAACAAAATCTTGGCATTGTATATAGACAAATGTCATAGGTTTATTTAAAGAAAATCATGAACAAACCCTAAAATTTGACACCATGAACCAACCGTAAAAAATGGAACCCAAAAAGGATTAAAATGATGAAAAAATTTGTTTTGAGGTCCATATTTTGAAAAATACATATTTTAGAAGGTAAAACCCTGGACATGAAAAAGTTATCCATTTTGAGCCCAAAAATTAAAAACGCTGTTATTACCTTTTTATTATGAAAAATTGACTACTTTCTTATTTTCTTAAACCCTAAACTCCAAACAGTAATTTAGTTGGATCTGATTCTCTTAGAATATAAAATCCAAATCCTAAACCCTAATCCCTCATTATTCATTGTTCCCCAAAAGCTAATCCCCCTCTTGCCAACCCTGACACCTTGCCAAATCCTAGCCAGCATCCAAAATGGGAGAAAAACCCATAAAGTGAGTAGAATCTTAAGATTTTTTTTTATTTCTCTCTCGAATTAATGAATTTTAGAATCACAAAAAATCAAAATTCAGGATAAATGTTTTGTTTTAAAACAAAATTGAAAATCACGATGCAAATTTGATCCACACAATCGAATTAGCTGGCTTTTTGCAGCCTAATTTGATCTTGGGGATCAGACTAGGCTACAACAGAGATCAAATTAGGTTGCAAAAGCCAGCTAATCCGATCCTGGGGATCAAATTTGCGTATTGATTTTCAAACTTTTGAATTTCTGTGCACATATATATGATCCTCGGGATCGGATTTGCATGAAGATGCATGCTAATCCAATCCCAAAGATTTGGATCTGCGTGCTTCAACGATTATATGACCCTAGGGATCAGGTTGTGTTTTTTACCCTTACTTTGTATTTTTTGCAAAAACAATGTGCGTTTCAAGCTTATTTTGGGGTATCTTTTGGTGAATTTTCTTGGGTTAAAAAGTTTTTTTTTGAAGTTTTTATGATTGCTTGTAGTATAAAAAATATGTTTTTTGTCCACTAAAATTCATTTTGAGCTTACTTTTTTGTCATTCTTAAATAAATTTGCCAAACTTTTGAATCAAATACTAGCTTGTCATGCATTTTGTTGTAGGAAGTTCAAGCTCAAAATTAAGCAGTCATCACAAGGTGAGCAAGGGGACTCTAACCCTTTGCTTTCCTCTCCTGACCCAACTCCTCCTACCAAACCCCCAAGGAAAATCAAGACAAAGAAGACATCACCTTTTGCTCATAAGAAATTGTTTGTCTTTGGTGGCCAGCCAAAGGGTCTTCTCAATCTCAAGCCACCAAGTCAGCAGAAGTTGGTTGCAGCATTTCAAGGACTCCTCAAGGGCATTGCCACACATTAGATGGTGCTTGGAGCAAAAAGACAATCATATTTTGTTGTATTTGCCAAGGGGTGCGATCCTCATAGACGATGAGAAGAACTACAAATGATGTGGCCTTACATGGTCACTTACCTATAGTGAGGATGGGCCCAATGAGGCACTCACCTTTTCAGTCACCAAGGGTGCAACCTCGACTATGAGGGGAGATCTCTATTTCAGAGATCAATTGTGATTTTGAAATGGTTAATACTTTTGGACTAGAGACAACAAGTCAAAGAAGTAGTAAGGACCAACTCTAATCTTCTACTTGTGTCGATGCCCTACATGTTCAGTGAGAAGGCATCAATGGAGATTGAGAGCAAGAAGACGACCACAAAGGGTGAGAGCAAGAAGAGGCCTAAGATAGATTCTTCTCTTGGGCCAGATGTAGAGGGTAATAAAAAGGGTACAAGGAAGAAACAGAAGCCTGCTCCACCAAAGAAAGATTTTGACTCTAAGGAGGATGAAGGTGATGACACTCTTGTTGTGCTTGGCATGCTGTAAGCTTCTGCTACTATGGACTCCAAGTAGAATAGGGCAAGGGATAAAATCAAGGATACAAAGCTTGTTGAGGTCCGGACTTTTGTGATTTAAATAAGAAAACTTCATAGGCTTCCCTATTGATCTAGAGATAAGTAGAAGATCTCTTGAGGTCAAGCCACCCCACCATCTTCATGTGGCAAATATTAAATCAAAGATGAAGAATAACCCTTTTGCCATAGTGGTCTCCTTTTTGGTTATGGTGAATCCATCTCAGTGTCTTGACAAGGATAGTTTTGACAAAAATAGACTAAATGTCTATGATTATTTTTTGATTGGTGGTTGTCATAGTGCAGAGTCCTGAAGACAATTGTGCACTGAGTATCGTGACTCCCCCCACTTCAAATCTACAGAGTGTAAGATTTATATAGGGCTCACTAAGGAAGAGAGAAATTTGTTGGCTTGGGACCACAATAATGATAATGAATATAGATAGGGCATGACCTTTATCCAGAGGATCCATTTCTTCCACAATGAATACTTGGATTTCATGAGAACCAATGAAAAGGTTAGACTTTAATTTAGGATTCATTGCTATCAAGAAACATGCTTGGTTTTTTATGAAAATAAATGTTTTGATGCTATGACCAATTCTTCCAACTCGCATTTAGATCAAGCTCTATCTGGGATATCTAGGAGAAAATTTTTGATATATGGGAAAAGGGCGAGGTGAAGGGGCAGAAGCAATTGAAAGCCAAGGATGACCCTAATGTGATTCTTAAAGGGCAGAGCAAAAGAGTAGTTGTTATAGATAAGGCCCTTTCAGATGATATGAAGATCACAGTGCAAAGATCATGTAGGGCATCAAGGATGAAAAATTCATCCGTCTACATTGGCCCGAGAGCACTCCCTTGATGATTTGTCTTTATTTTTTGAAGAGAAAGCCTCTATACGCTTCCTAGGACGAGTTTATTTTTCATTTCCATTTTATTATTATCATTTCTATTTAAAATATGATTTTGTATAATCTTATATATTCTTATTATTACAGTCATAAAACTACGTACATGAGAATGCAAGAGCAGATGATGGGTAGACTCAATGTTTCACAAACCTGGGAGCAGATTACCACAAACTATCCATTGTCTAGTGCATTTGAGTCTTTGAAGCCTTTCTCCATAAATTCAACTTAAATAGTAAGTATATCATCCTATTACTTGTTGTAATTGTTGTTCACTTTGGCCTACTGTGGTGATTTAAATCTACATAGCATTGATTTAATTTTCTTTTGTTTGTCATCTACCTTGTGTTGATTAGATAGAAGGTGGTCATGACAATAATGGAATCCCTTTGCAAATCAAACTTAGGTCAATTTGATTATGTGGAGTGATGATCACACACACACACACACACACATAATTATCCCCTTGGGGATCCTTGCAATTTTCTTGGGTTTGCTAACCCTTGTAGCTTTTGGATTCACCAACTCTTTGAGGACCCTTGCAAACATTATTGGCATTTTGGGTTAGTAGACACTTTGACATTTCTTAGGGGACATTTATGTATTATCCCTAGGAGTTTACCACTATGGCATTTTTAGGAGATGAAGGGAGACTATACTAATTTCCCCATATGCTTCCATATAAAAGAGAATTTAGGAAGAACCTTGATTATAAGCTATGGTTGTTCACTATAAGTATTTCAACAAGAGGGTAGTTTTAAGGGATGATACCTCAATATCTCTATGCTTCATATTCCAACATAAATTGAATGGATGGAGAAGGTATTATTATATTTTATTAACTACTTTCTTTAAAAAGGGAAATTGTGTGTGTGTGTGTGTGTGTGTGTAAAAGCCTTTCACACTATTGGAAATTTTTCCACATGTGGCATAAGGACCAGATGGGAAGCTGTTAAATTACATGGTGCAGTGGAACAGAAACTGAACAAAGAATAGAGAGTACAAAGCAAACTGGAGAGGAACAAACTTTTCCTTCAATATTGATGTAGTACAGATGATGGCTCCATCCACCCGTGCACTCCCACAGTGGAGCTTAGATGGCGGTCTAGACAGGTACTAGGTGAAGAGCTACTAGCTGGAAGATCTGATCTATCTGAATTGATTTGATACAATGGACTGGGGAGGTCGCCTCTTTATAGTTATGATGGCGATAGTTGGATCAACGTAGTCAGTGGAGTCGACCAGTAGACCTAGTCAGTGGAGCCGACCAATCAACCTAGTCGATGGAACCGACTAGCGACGCGTCCATGGAATATTCTCTATACCATCGCCTCGGGGGCTCTCGCCCTCAAACCCCCACCTGGCCCTAGGCCCCAGCAAGAATAAGGGATGCCCACACAATCACCTTTCTACCATCAATGGTCTCATTGATAGACCTCATCTAACATGCAAGTCAGGATCTATCCAATGTCCCAGGCTCACACATGGCTTCTCCTCATATATGGGGCCTTACAACTTGAGCACCTTGGATCACTGGTGGTTACCAGGAGGGTGGGGCATTGAGCATATCTAACAAAAGCCATAGGGGGATCCAATGCTCGGGCTTTGGTCTAACTACCTCACTTTGAGTAACACACAATTGATAGATTGGACTCATGTCTACTCTTTCTCGCACTACACATAGGCTATCCCTCTCTACTAGCACCGGCAAGAAAAGACCACACTCCCCAAGGTGTAGTTTTTGACTTTCAGAGCAACTTATACAAGAGAAGGGACACTATTTTAGACATTGAGCTCGCTCCTCAAAGTTGCTAAGGAAACTTATTATGTTCGAGATAGTGGGTGAAGAGACAATGGATGCTTCCCAGGTACAAAACTTCTATCCAACAAATCTCTTAGCATATGTCTCAACCTTTGCCACTATTTGTTTCCCCTTAGTAGTTCCCTCAAGCTCCTCTGAAGACCATAAGGTCTAAACCTAAGCTAAGTATACACTATGATAGATTTGAGCTGTATAAACTACAAGCCCTATGTAGAGGCCCGCATAAGCGAAAGGTGTATAGATCTATTGGCATATTTCTTCACAAAACACTAGCCTTGCAAAAGATCTCTATAATAGTTTGGTCCATAGCCATGCTCTCTAGAACAATAGTGATTTTAGATTATAGTTGAAATGTTTACTTCAGGCATCATTAAGTTCTTTACACTTGAAGAGTCATTATTTCCTACTTCTGGTAGTGCTGAGGAGACTGGAGACCAATCTTGCTCTGATTATGTATGTCTTGATGTTTTTTCTAAATTTGCCAATCATGTACCCAATTTCTATCTGCCCTTCAATAGCCTTATCATGATAGGAACAAGCACTATTTACTTTCTAGAGGCTAACAATACAGATTGGGAGTTGTACTTCTTATGAGCAAAATTGTATGATCGAGATTTTATGAGCGATTCAAGATTAGCAATGCACTCAAGGAGTTTTTAGTTAGACAAACTACATTGGAAATTCATTCTATCTCTATTACCTCTTCATTTTCATTTTGGGATGTTTAGAAGAATGCAATTTGTCGACTATTTCTGGAGTGTTTAGTAATAGATTTTATAGATTGTCCATTCTATTATGTAAGCACAATTAGGAAGCATGAAAAACCACAGCAAAAACAATGACCCAATATTAAATACCATGCTTTCATCAAACCATAGCTTATTATACCTCCTCTCCATAGAGTTTTCTATCACTTTTATGGCTCTCATAAGAGGATTCATCAACAAGAATCAAATATTATTTCACTAAAAAGCAAAAAAATCTACTAATACTACATATATGTTATGACCATTTTTATACACTTAAAAATTAAACTTAGAATTTAAGACTCTAAATGATGTAATTTATAACTTATAACCTTGTATATGTGTTGAAATTGCCTTTTTCATTTGACTTGAGTGGCTAAATGACAATATTTGGACATTGGATGTGAAAATTATTACATTTTTAAAAATGTTGTCCAAGATAGTTTCGCCCGATGAAACTACTTTGGAAGGTGGCTTTCTTTGGAGAAACCCCCCATGAAGAGGGGTGATGAGAGTGATTCTTCAAAGTCCAAGGTAGTTTCACAATGAAAATGCTTCCTTCAAATGAGTTTCTTTGGAGAAACCAAGGGTTCATGAGAGGTTTTCTTCAAGTATACTCCCCTATCAAATAGGAGTTATGAGGAGATTTTCTATGACAGACCCACTCTACACATGGGTTTTTTCAAAATCCTTTCCAACGACCTTGCCTATATCATTGTCATTGTTAGATGAAGTTCTCCATCTTTGTTCCAAGATCTATGGACACAATACACATTCTCATTTGAAGTGTAAATGTGTTTTTTTGTAACTATAAACATATAGTTTCTATGAGAAACATGGTTTCAGTAACATACCCTAATAAGCCTTTTCTTAAAGTAGAAATGTGAACTTTTGGCCCTTTGCTTGGACGTTTAGAGTTTATTGCTTATATAAAAAGGCCACCCCCCATACCCCTATATATTTTCTTCATAATGTTACAACCTATGTATTACCTTGTGTACATTTTGTTCTTGGAATCATAACAAGAATGATTTCTTGGTGCCTACTTTTGGTTATACATTCTAGGTTCCGTGGAGATTTATTTGTTATTCTTTGGAGTGGAAAGTGTAACATGAATATTGGGATTGAATGCTTAACAATTGACTACTATTTCTTGCTCTAGTTTGTGGCTATTGATGATGTGTGATTTTGGATCCTGAAAAGCATGTATTTTTTACAAATTTCATGTCATGAGTGAGGATATGTCATGCAATGAAGATAAAAGCAATGTACTTGTCATGGTATTTAGCCATAAAATTGGTGCATCTATATTGTTCAGATTGTGGTGGAAGCATTACGGATGTGTAGAGCTCATTGAGATGAGCACTTTTGTTTTTTACAATGTAGCAATCTGAGTTACGGATTGAGAGTTATGGAGGTTGCAAAAATGAGCAAAAATGCATTAAATTGCGGATTTGGAGTGGTAAAAAGGTGGAGAAATGAAGGGGTGTGAGAGAGGGACACATGGCAGCGATCTAAGTACTCAAGATCCAACGGTTGTGTTTTAATGTGGAGACTAAGGTAGTTATGGATGGAGAAATACAAAGAAAGGAGAAAATACATAGACCGGCGACGCGCGGAGAGAAGAGGATTCCATTTTGCTCATTTCTTGATCATATCAGGTTGTGAGTGCATCTGTGGGCTTCGTGGGAGATTGCTAAGCCAGCCCAAGTGACGGATTGTGGAAAGATGAAGCGAGTTTGCTAAATGGAAGGGGGCCAAGAAGAGGTTAAACACTCAATTTCGTGGGAGAAGCTTGTGGACATGAACCCACTCAATCTCGATGCTTGCTGGGCTTGAAAGGGTTGCTAAAGAGAAAGCTAAGCATCCCATAACATCTCCCATACCAATCGGTGAAGGATTGAGAGGTAGGAACGTGGTTTTTCCTGTAAAAAACGAAACTGAGTTCACACACAATCATTTTTACTCGGTTTTTTGCAAAAACTGTAGACTGTTTTATATTTTCTGGAATAAGTCATAAATGGTGTGTCAAATGGAACATGATTCTGGTCAATTTTATATGTCATGTCTGATTTGGCCAAGTGGAAGGTGGATTTTGAAAAAATGGGTTTTGTATAAGGGATTTTGACGCATTTTACGCTTTCATGGAAAGCTGGGATGGAAGTGAAGTAAAAGGAAAAGTTTTCATTTTGTTGAGAATATTACATATCTGAAATGATATAGTGTTAGAAATTTATGAGAAGGTTTCACTTAAAAATTATGTATTTGTGGATATCTTGAGATGAAGAAGTGTGTTTGAGATGAAGTAAAAAGGAACATGTGTTATTTTTATGTGTTGGATCTGAATATGCATTGATATTTGATATTTGAAATGCATGAAGGGGTGATGCTTTGTAAAATGATGGTTTGAAGAGATTGTGAGATGTTGAATATCTTGGGATTGGTGCATTATTTGGGAATGAAATGAAGAGAAAGTTATGTTTATTCTCTGAGGGGATCTTGAATATTGAATCATAGAAGGTTTTAGATGAGTTTGAAATGATGTTGATGAGTAAATGCATAGTGGATATGGATCATTAACAACATATATTTGGTGGAATATTTCATGATAAGGGTGTTGAAATGAAAGGGTATTAAAATAAATAATTTAGGCTTTTTTTATTTTGTGGATGTTTGAATATCGAAATTCAATTTCAAGAGAGTATGAGTGAAGTTATTGAAGAAAAGTTAATTTATGTGGAGTTTTTGTGTGTGAGGAGTTAAGTCTTGGAAGGCAGATTTGAGGGGATCTTAATGTATATTTTGGACTACATTCTTAGGTTTAGATTACATCCTTTATCCCTTTTCTAGTGCAATAGACTAACACTTGGCTAGTTAGGTCCCTATCTTTGTGGATACCTTTAGGAGTCACGAGCTGCCCTTGAACCCAATCCTTATACAACAAGAGGGTAGGTGCTTAAACTACTTGCAACTCAAAGAACCCTCATATACTAGGTGGACATTCATCATATCAAGAACGATGTGATCATTGACTACAAGGTCTTCTCCTTAAACATCAGCCAACTTCAAGTGAGCAAATAGACTAGAGACTTGGCAACATGAGCTTTTGGAATTATATTCGCTTTGGAATGTCAATTTGAGATTTTTGTGACGATGGTGATCTTTCCTTTAGTCTGAAGATTTATAGGACTTATATAATTGAACTCCAATTATTAGTTCGACTTAGGATTTCAAAGACAAGTTTCTTTGATTTGATTCAACTTGTGTCGCTGTAGTTATGAACTAAGTAATGGCATAGAATGCCTATTTTCTAGCCTCCATTGCCATCATTCTAAGTAGCCATAACTGGAGAATGGTTGTTGAAGGACTGAGCTCTCCCGTCTTGTGTATCTATCTGTTACAACTAGGCATTGTGGAGTCTTTTTGGGCTAGCAAGAGATGGTTGGAGCTTATGTAGCCTTGATTATTGATATTGTAGGGAAGGCATATCCATTACATTTAAAAGCAACTGGTATAGGCATGCAATTGTTTACCCTTACATGCCAAGAATTGCATGCATCCATTAGTTGAAGACTTGATGAAAAGGCTTGCATATAACTATATGCATGCAGCCTTATATACATTATTTCATCCCATGAAAATTACACACGCATGGCATGAGAATCTATTGGGTGGCCTTTTCTGAAATAGTCCTTTACTGTATGAAAATGTAGAGTAACTAATCCTTGGAAAAACCTGCCAAAAATGTGTTATCTTGTAAGAAGGTTCTCCCATACCAGGAATATACTCCCTCTGATCATAGATAGTGTCATGTTTTTTAGCTTGTTAATATATGTAGATTTTCTTAACTTCTTTGGAATAGTGAAAGATCATGAGAATAAGGAGAACCCTTTAAAATTTTAAGGAGTGTTTAAAAAGGGATGCATATATCTGTTGTCTTGATCTATGCAAGAATTTTTAACTTTTAAAAGTCTTTTACTTTGTCCATGGATAAGATTCCAAATGAAGGGCTTTATAAGCTAAGGGTTAGGGAGAACCCTTGAGATCATATGTCCCAAGACCTCAATACTTGAAGTTTGAATACATTTAGGTCACATAATTATGGCATTGTAAATGTATTTATTATACTTTGCATGTATGTATTATACTTTGCACTAAGAGGGAATGCATGTATGTATACTTTTCAACAAATGTATGTATTATACTTTGCACTAAGAGGAAATGAATGGGTAGATAGAAACTTATTTATGTATAGCAATCCCTATCTCCCTCTCTCTCCTCAAGGAGTCTCTATATAAACTTTTTCCTATGAGCATGATTTTTTTCCTTGCAAAGACCTAGAGTTAACCATTGGAAAGGCCAAGCTTTGATTATGGTCTTTGAAATGGAATGCCAAGATTTTATTATATTGCTAGTCTAGATTGAGTGACAAAACGATAACAGCTATGTGCTAGCATTGAAGCCTGGCTTCCACAATTTCGATGAATTGTTCTAACTTGTGATGGTGCTAGGTGAATTTGTATACTTTTTTCTCCATCATATTTGCAAAGTAGAATCTTTAGCATGGTAATGTGGATTGAATAAATGGTATTGACAACTTTGAGGTTTACTTCTTGATGGATTATTCCTAGCTTTTGAGCAAAATGAATTAGCCATAAATTGGAGACTATGGTCTTGTATTTTTCACGGCTTACTAATATGCATATAATTATTGAATTGATTCTTAATATCATGCACAATGACAATGGATTTGGTAAGAATGGATAACTCTCATTTGTGATCATTATATAAGGGTAATATCGTCTTTTTTTATATGAGTTTACTTAAGCATTATGCATCAAAGTGAAATTTCCCCTTATTGAATTCAGGTTTGTACTTAATGAGGTAAAACAGACACTAGTATATCCATTTGTAGGATAATAAAATGACTAATGGATATACTTGCTTTTGTTTTAGGCCTCAATTCGGCACCAAAAGGTAGGATCAACTCCTCCCCTTGGCTGCCAGGCCTTGATACTTTGTTTAGAATGAAGATATTGGGTTTTAACATTGCCCGTAGTTTATAGGAATTATAAGAGTATCCACAGTAAATTTAGCTAGCACGTAAGAATTATCATGGTCTCTAGATCAATTGATGGTGGAAGACATTACAACTTATCTTGATTTTCAAGAGAAGTCTCCAATGGGAAAGGATAGACTACTTGTAACTTTGATTTCTTTCGTTTTCTTTTCACTTTTAGATGCTAGCATATGCATCAAACGAAATCCACAAAAAGGTCTTGTACATGCACCCGCTACTTACCCAGTGCAATTTACGAGGGGGTGTTAAGGATGGTGTAAATTGCACCATCTACATAGGGCATAGGGGCAAAAGCCTAACCCAAACCCTAAGGGGTTCACATGTATATCTTCATGTTCATGTTCATGTTCAATACTAGTGTACAGGTAGCTATATCGTGTGCAGTCCTCTCTCTATCTCTCCCTCTCTCACTTTCGCTATCAGAGGACAAGCACATAAAGCTTGTCAAGGTCCATACAAATGACAACCCTGTAGATATGACGAAGAGTCTACCTAGTTAGCGGTTTTAGTATCGTCATGCATTGATGGGAATCGGATAGTATGCTCACTAGATGTTCTCCCTTAAAGGCACAGTGGCCTTTAAGTGGGAGGTTATGGGGGTTAAAGGCCATTGTGCCTTAACCCTAGTTATGTACAATACTCAAACACATATATATATGGATGACATAGAAGATTAGGGGATTCTGTTCCCACCAAAACTTGTGTGGCTCTCCCTCTCTCTCACCCTCTTCCATTCCACTGCCGTTGTGAGCACTCTCACGAGTCGTGTGTTGCCCTTTGAGAAGTGTCATCTCAAGTAGTTAACTTTGCAATTCTCCTCCTAGTTTGAAATATATGCCTCAGGTAGCCTGGGGAGAGTGTTGAGGAGTCTTGGGAGTTGGAGTGTTTGCTCAAGCTTCATGCTACTAGCCTTCTTCCACACTTTCAAAACTTTGTACTTCTACTCCTTGCCCAAAGGTGGTCCTCAATCTAAAAAGTTGATCATAAAGGCTCTAACCAATATGGGTCTTCTTGCCACTTCCCAAGCCATTGTCTTATAAAAATCTCCATAATCTCTACTCATCCACCCATTAAATTTGTGCTCGTCCATCAATTGATTAAGGGGTGCAATATCACTTTCTTCCATGATGGCTCTTTATCGTCTCATGGCTAGTTTCTCTTTGTCCAAGGCTATCCAATGGGTAAAATTCATGGAGTTTGCATGCCTGGTAATCCCCATTGCTCACATTTGGTAGGTGGAGAGGGGTTAGGGCCCCTAAATCATAACATAAGAAGTTGGCTTTAAAGTTCCTCTTTGCATTCTCCACCTCCCTAACTCCTAATATTTTATAGTCCTCACCAAGGGTGGGTTTTAAGGAGATCATATTTCCCTCCATATGATTAAATCCTTATGATTTCTTCCTTATTTCTTTATAGAAACTCGTAAATGAACGCATTGTTAATAATTGTATGCTTGTATAATCAATATATTTCTATAAAGCTTGTAAAAGAGGTGCATCGTGGGCTCTCATGGAATATATTAAAGGGTTCTAAGTAAAGGAATGCATCTCTATGCAAACATGGTCCTTTTTTTTATCCCAAGTATTTGAAGGCCTATATGAAATAGGGAAATAATACAAGGGAACTCAAGGGGATGTGTGTGTGTGTGTACAAGTGCGCACCAAAGATTCTGACAACAAACCTTGTCTTGAAATTAAATAACTGCCCACATATTCCAATGAATTGCCCACATTTTGCAATGAATCTAGTTTTTAAAATTTGAGCTTCCTTGTGCCGCCAAAATTATGAACATATGCTATTGCCTCCTCTCCTCCCTTTGCCCTACTGCCACCTACCTTCCCTCCACATCATGACATAAGGGCACTTACTACCTCTTCTTTTGGCACTATTACTCTTGCCCTACATTGATCTATGCCTCTTGCTCCCTACTGCTTCCTCCTTCCCCTCATTCTTCACTACTCTTTTGGTAGGTTGACTTGTGAATGATGATTTCAGGTAGCTTTCCAATGACTCTATCTTTATTGATGTGCATTTCAGCAATGGCAGCTCTTTCAGTGGGTACATCGATAGCATCAGGGATTGGATTGGTTGCATTAGCTTCACCAAGCTGATATCTTACCCAGCAAAGCAAACTATACACAACGACTCAATTTTTGATCACAAACCTATCCCCTCCTAACATTGTACCTTGCACCACCACTTTTCCTCTAGCGTTTGATGGCCTCTCCTCCTCCCTCTCTTGCCCTGTTCTACCCTTAACCATCCTAACCCATTTTTGAGGGCCTCTCTTGCCTATAGTGATACCTAATCTGATTGCATTGCGCTCTTCATGGCACTGCATCGACACTGAGGTGATCTTATAAAGCATTGAACACTATTACGAGGTCTTTTTCTACCCACTTCCCTTATTTCTAACCCTACTTTCCTCATGATTCCCAGCCTACGCGTGTGGCTACATGGTAACAGCACGCCGAGGGTTGAGAGAGAGAGAGAGAGAGAGAGAGAGAGAGAGAGAGAGAGAGAGAGAGAGAGAGAGAGAGAGAGAGAGAGAGAGAGAGAGAGAGAGAGAGAGAGAGAGAGAGATTGGGTGGGTGGGAGGGGGAGAAGGAAAGGAGGGTGTCATTGAAGTCCTCATTGTCTATGCAAAGACACTGATATAGCAATCTTTCATGGCCTCATATACCAATCATTATTGTGAATTTTTTGCATCCAATCCTTGGTAGTTTGGTGAAGAACAACACCAAGAATATTTGAGCGCTTGACAAAAGAATGCTTTGATCCTAGTAGATGCTTCATTGCCATTTTGGTAGACCAAGCTATGCTTAGCAACTTAGGCATTGCCACAGCCAAGCTATGCTCAATGCATATGTGTTCCCTTATGCCACAACCAGGCCTTTAAACCTGTCACTCTCTAACATACCAATAAATAATAAACTTGACCTTGAAAATTTTGTGAGGAGTGTAAGTGGAGTTGCAAGGTAGCACCATTAGAGAGTGGAAAACCCCCAAAAAAACCCTCCCATAGATTTTGACATATGCATGGTAATTGTGAATGGGAAATCATAAACCTATGTAAAGCATTTGCAAATAAAAAACCACACAATAAGACCACCAAATCTGTTATTTATTCTTAGCATTCGACATATAGGAATTGGTTTTTTCATAAGAAGTAGAAATAGAGTTATTGATGTAGCAAGGTCAAACCACACAAGGTGTATTTTACATTGTTTTAAGATAAATTACTATGAAAAGAAATGCTTCATGAGAATCGTACTTGGATTTGCAAGTTATTGATGTGCCATCACACAAGAAGTACTTTCCATAAGTATTGTGAGAAAATATTCTTCATGAGGATCATACTTGATTCTAAGACTAGAGAGCTAGGCTAGGCTCCCACAATCCAATAGTAAATTGAAGTTTAAGCCTATAGGCTATTTTGTGAAAAGCATGTCTCAAGGCTCAAACTGGAGTTTGAGCCTAAAGAGGCTCAAATGCAAGTTTGAGCCTCCAAGCTATTTTGCAAAATGACATAAATGTACTTTAGAGACTCAAACTTTAATTTGAGCCTCTTTGGCCATTTTTAATACAATTCATGCAAAAGGCAACGCCTCTTAAAGCTCAAATTGAGAATTGATCCCCATGGCCATCCAAGATAAATTCCTATGAAAAGAAACGCTTCATGAGGCTCAAACTCAAGTTTGATCCTGCAAGATATTTTGTTATATGAACATAAATGGACTTCATGCATTCTCTTCAAGTGGTCCGATAGTAGCTGAAGTGAACTTTAGAGGCTTAAATGCAAGTTTGAGCCTCCCCCCCATTTTTAGGATGTGCACAATTTACAAGCAAAAACCTACGAGCAAAAAAGTCCGAACGATATTTTTTGACACCAACCATGCTTGTATATTTCTCAAAGGAATATACAATTCTTTCTTAATTTCTCATTTATGGAACCATATACTTACTTGAGTTGAATGCATCCTCCAAAGTGGCTTATGGAGAACCACTTGTCGTTCCATGTGTGAATTCAAATTCAAGACGATGACTTAGGCATGAGTCAATGCCCTGTTGTATTCTGGCTCTGTTGATGGGATTTGTTATTGATGCTGATTGGTGTATTGACTTTCCATAGTGTTTGTAGCTTATATTCTCGACCAAGGAGCCCTTGGGCTAATGTAGTTATGATTTGTTGAGTGTGCCGTGCTGAGGACCGGAAGAGGACTAATTGCCTATTTTGACCTAGTCCTATTTTCACCTAGGACTTCCACATGTGAGTAGAGAGGTAGGACTTCCACATGTTATAACTTTATTACTCTTATGGAACCTAGACCTAGCACTTAGAACTGAGTTTCTATTCACCTAGATAAACTTAATACTAGGTGAGTGCAGTGACATATTAACCAATTGTGACCCATACCTAGCAAGAACATCATTTTTGTAGACCACCAGAGGAATAAGAATTGTATAGCTATTCAGGACCTCGTGTAAGTCTGATAATCACTTCGAAGGAGAGTCACTAAGACATCACTGGAGATCTTTATTAGCGAGCAGTTGTCATCCCATTGGCGGCAATGTTGCTTGACGTTCTTTGAGACCCTTGATTGTAGCAATAGGTTCTTGTTGGGATGTTTTCATTAGTGTCGCACCATTGAACATTGCGATCTCCCACATGTACCACTTCTATGATATTCATCGTAATAAAGTGAGATATGTTCTATGTATCACATGTGAGTAGGATCGCAATGTCTCAAAGATATTTTGCTTTTGTTGAGCCCAAGTTTCAACTAAGAAAGTTGTCAGGGATGAAGATAACTTGTTTGTTGACTTTGGAAGGTTCTTGAGGGACTTCCATTGTGATGGGCATTACTTGTGTGGCCGATTCTTCCGTAGCTGCCCTAATGATAGATGCCAAATTTCTTAGTAAGGAAGGCTCTTGTGAGGCTCCCAACATGGATTCAGCTTTTGTCTTGGCAGGTTCTTGTGTTACTATCTCTTTTTTCAAGACAGGTTCTTGTGTTACTACTAGTTGCCTTGAAGATGATGCAATAAATTGACATCCCTTTTGATAGACTTGCGATTGAGCAAGTTCTTGTTTTATTGTCTCCCTTTTTTAGACAAGTTCTTGTTTAACTACTTGAGAGGAGGTAGATGAATTCCTCTGCATATGATCCTCCTACATTGGTGCCTTTCCCTTGTCCTTGTAAGCAGGTTCTTGCTGTTCTTGGCATCTTTGTAGAGTAGGTTCTTATGTGACTACTATTGGTGCATCTGCACTCGTTGATGCTTTTGTATTTATAGATTTGGGACTCCACTTCTACTTTTGTAATGGTGCCGATGTACATTTAGGCTTAGGGCAATGATTTACAGTTTGAGTGTATTCTTTCAATAGAAATGAATCCATGTCTCTTAATTTTCATTGCTCGTCCTTATGCTTTCTTCTAAATGAATATTTCGTTTTCTTTCAATAGAACGTGAATGAATGACAATTAATATATTGCATTCTTGAAAGTTTTTTAAAGGATATGTGTTGTTTTCGACAAAATGTGTATTGCAGTATGTTTCTATTGCATACGCAAATTAATTTTTTTGGATTTTGTTTTTTTGCAACTTTAAAAGCATGGTGCGTGGCAAGATTTGGTCATATGTGATGGAGATACAAAAATTACATGCCTCGGTCTCTTTCATGTGGACATAAGTTCACAGGCGGTTCTGCTTGCATCAAGCAATACTTTCTCGGAATAGGCAGTGACGTTGAAGCTTGCTCATGCACTCCATTTGATGTTCTTCCATTATGCAAATCATATTTAGAGAAAGTGAAGAAATTGGTTAATCTGACCCTCATAAGAAATTGTCCAAGTCAACAAGATGTGAGCGCTGAGGTTGATGAGACGGTTGAAAGAGAAGCACCAATAAATGCAAGGGGTGTATCCATACATGAAGGTGATATAGATTTGCTAGCAAGCAGGTTGCAGGTGAGTTTTGATGCAACTAACGCCTATCGAATAAAGAAGAGAAAAAGGGAGAAGAATCTTCTATGGAGGATGGATTTCTTCGACAACAAGTGCATGAAGAGCACTTAAGATGGACAGAAGCATTTGTAAAAAATGGTATATTATTCAATGTCATGAGAGGTGAGACGTTTTGTAATGCCTTGAAGTCATGTGCTAGACCAAAATTTATTTTTCTAGATTATAATAAAATGCATATAGATCATCTTGATAGAGTCAAACAACCTGCGGTGGACTGCTTGAAAAAATATATATTAGATTTTATTTCTACATATGGGTGCACTCTTGCTTTTGATGGATGGACTAGCAAGCAAGCCAGACCCTTGATAAATGTAATGTGCATTACTCCCAAGGGAATAATGTTTTTGGAGAGTATTGATACATCTCTAAAAGAAAAAACTTCAGCATATATTGTAAAAATATACAAAAGAGCAATTTGTAAAGTTGGTCGTAGTGAAAATGTTACTACATTAGTAACAGATAATGCATCGAATTACAAGATTGTGGGTGAGATGGTCATGGCAAAGTATCCCACTCTGACATGGGTGCTATGTGGCAGTCATACTCCCAACTTATTATGGAAGGATATTGGACAATTGCCATTTGTGCAACCAGTACTACAAGATGCTAATGCCGTAGTGAGTTTTATAAAGAGTCATAAATACTTACATGTAGTATTCAGAGAGAGCACTCTGTGAAGAAACTAAGGAAATTTTGTCAAACTAGATTTGCCACTTCTTTTCTAGTTCTTGCTAGATTGTTGGAAGTACATCAAGCTTTAGTTAAGACTGTTGTTGATAGACGATGGCTGAATTGGCTCGAGAAAAAGACACAGTACGCAATACCAACAGGCAATAAATGTGTGCATTTTGTACAATCGTCATTATTCTAGAGAAATGTAGAAAGAATAAAAGAAGGTGTGGAGCTATTTGTGACAGTGTTGTGGATGGTTGATGCTGATGCCTTTGTTATGGTCGGTAAAGTGTATTGGAAGATGTCAGAAGCAATATGATAGGTTAAAGAATTCGTGCGCTTTGCACCTAGGGAAAAGCAACAAGTGGTATATTTGACTGATAAGAGATGGAAGCAAATGCACACTCCTTTACATGGAGCTGTGTTTGCAGTACATCCACAATGTCAAATGCATGCTCAATCACATAATCTAGAAGTCATAAGTAACTTTCGAGAAACTTGCTTCTGGGAGATTAAGGCAAATTGGCCTACCAACAACGAGTGAGGTATACGAATCGCGAAGGCTCTTTTGGAGATCCTTGGAATCTTGATGCTATTAAGATGAATATTGCACCTACCTGGTGGAAGGAATACAGTGGAGAGACATTGGAGTTGCAACATGTTGCAACTCATGTGCTCTCTATTGCTGCATCATTGGGTGCATGTGAGCAAAATTGGAGTGCATATGATTTTATTCACTCTAAGAGACACAATCGTTTAAAGCCATCAAGAGCTATAGATTTAGTATTTTGCTTTGGGAATCTATGATTGTCTAAAGGGTTTAATGTTACGGCTAGCGTAGCAAGAGAAGCTACTGTAATGAGAATTGCTAGACAACGATTGACTATAGAATTAGTTGCCAAGGGTGCAATTAACGAAGAAGAAGACGAGCTTGAGCTACTCAAAGACAACTTTAGTATCTCCTCTAGGAACATCAATGGTGGGATATTTTGACCAAATATTAATAACTTTTCATTCGTAGTATCTCCTCTAATAACTATCAAATCCATCCTAAGCCTCATCTTTCATACTTTTTTAGTAGTGTCTCCTCACCAATGGAGCTATTCAAAGTTAATGCTTTTATATTTTTTGCAAAACTCTACTGTATGAAAACATAGAGGTAGGTAAAAATGGTGGTTTCCATGGGCTCATGGAAATGACCATTTCTATCAGCCCCTCTCTTTTCATTGAGTACAGCTTTGCAAAAAGTACAAAAGCATTAATTTTGAAGAGCTTCTAGGATTGCAAGGTACTACTCAATATGGATGGAGGGATAAGTTTATCTTAGATTTAGTAGAGTTTGGTACAGGATTGACAAATGAAAACTTATTAATGTTTAGTCTAATATCTCACCATTGATACCATTGGAGGAGATACTACAAAACAAATTTGAACTATCATTGCACAAGAAATTGGAGAATGATAAAAATTATACAATGAAACAAATGTTCGCCATAATCAATCCACATTATGCACTTAACCCAGATCATTATATTCGAAGAAGAGTATTATAAAGTTATGTATGAAGTTTACATAATTATGCAGTAGGTCCCACATCTGCCATGCTTGGTCTTGCACCCAACGAATCTATGTTAGTGAGGTCCTCAAAATCAAACGTGTCAATATCCTCAGCTACATCCAAGTCTCCAAAGGTATGTCTGTAGCGTGCAAGTTCAGCCTCCAACATGTGTATGTGTGCTTGCAAGTCCTTGATCTCTTTGGTTTGTGATGCAAGACGAGCTTGTAACTCCTCAGCAACAGTAACACCCTGTTGATGGAGAGGTATGGCAGATGTTGCCAAGATCATTGTGTGCTTGGGGAGTTAGCATGCGAGGCCTCTGAGACATGGGCTCTCTCTTCTCCATTCTTACTCGCTTGCACTCTGTAGGATGTCCCTTTCCTATCCTTGACAAGTGATGCTTGTCGTTCCAATCCACACATCGATGCAAGATGTCATAAACATAAACCTACTGAATGAAAAACATGGGTATTGTTGCTGGTTGTTGGGGATGCTCCCTTAATCCTCTATGAATCGTTGGAGAAGGATGTGGACAAGGGTTTTGTGCCACAAGTCTGACAACTTGGGCAGTGCATATTTATTTCTAACATTTCCAGAATGAAGAAACAAGGTGTTTCGTATAAACTACGATGGACGTAGCCTCTGTACTTGCCAAAGAGAGAGCGGGTCACCTTGCATGGTGTCATCATCCACTCGACTAGTGAAGAAAATACATAGCCTCTCTCTTCCGAGCATCTCTCTTTGCGCTTGCAAGATAGCTTGAGTCTCTGCATGATTTAGTTGGTTTGCTAAATCAGTTGCTTGAGGTGCAAAAGCGGCTTATGGGCTGTCTTGAAGTGGAGGTTCCTCTGGTTGGGGAGGATCCTGTGGGAGAATGTTCTCTACATTCTCTTCCTTCATGCTCATACTTAACCTAAAAAATGACAACAAGATAGAATTATTTTATAACCATAAATAAGATTAAACAATTAAATACAAATGGATACTTATTGCATCATTCACTTATACAAACAATAGTTAAACATTTATTGTCGTGTCATTTATCATATCAAGAAATTGTACCATCATTTATTATTGCATCATTCACTTATACAAATAATATTAGACGTGGCATTCGGGTGGATCTTGCAAAAGTAAAATGCATCCAAGATTGGCGCTTTATTCGCAAATTTGCCAAGCGGGCAGCTTCTCTTACTGACCTCTTGAAGAAGGATGCTTTTGGGTGGTCAAAGGAGGCACAATGCAACTTTACTCATGCGCCTGTCTTGGTATGCCCTAATTTTTCACATCCTTTCATTGTAGAGGTAGATGCCAGTGGCAAAGGATTGGGGGCTGTTCTCAGGTAGGAACACGGGGTAATAGCCTTTGAAAGAAGGAAGTTTGATGCTAGAGAACTAAATTTCCATGTTTATGATCAGGAGATGCTGGCTATCTTGCATGCTTTTAAGAAATGGCACCATTATGGTGGAACACATTACATCTGGAATTTCTTAGCATCAATGCTACTTTGAAGCACACCATTAGTGCCCTATCAGACCTAAAGAGGACTAATTGCCTATTTCAACTAGTCCTATTTTCACCTAGGACTTCCTTGAAGCAAGTGGAGAGCAGGATTCCCACATGTTTTATCTTTAGTGATTCTTCGGGGACACGCCAAGACCTAGCACTTGGAACTGAGTTCCTATTCACCTAAATGGCCTTAGTACCTATGAGTGCATTAGTATGACAGTGTGTGATACATTGACCAATTGTGACATGGACCTAGGAAGGACATCACCTTGTAGATCACCATGAGGAATATGAATTGTATCACTATTTTGGTCCTCATATTTTTATGATAATCACTAGGAAGAAGTGTCATTGAGACATCAATTGAGATCTTGTTGGCAGGCAATTGTCTTCCCCTTGAAAGCAACATTGCTTGAAGTCCTTTCATATCTTTCAATGTACTAGGTTCTTGTAGAGCTACTCCATTTTTAGGAGTAGGTTCTTCTAGATCTATTGCAAACATGTAGTTGTTGGAGTTGTACCGTTGAACATTATGATCTCCCACATGTACCCCTTCTATGATACTCACCGTAATAAAGTGATATATGCTCTATGTATCAAATGGGAGTAGGATCACAATGTCTCAGAGATCTTTTTTTTGGTTGAGCCCAAGTTGCTTCTGAGAAAGTTGCCAGTGAAAATAATTCATCATTCTCATTGGAAGGATCTTGTGTGGCTCCCAAAGTAGATTCCCTCCTTTTCATGGTAGGTTCTTGTGTTACTGTCTTTTTTAGAGACAGGTTCTTGTGTAACTACCATTTGCCTTGAAGATAATGCAATGAATTCAAAGGGATTTTGGTAGATTGGTACTTGAGTATGTTCTTGTGTTACTATCTCTTTCTTTGAGACAGGTTCTTGTGTAACTACCCAATAGGAGGTAGAGGATGATCTCTATGTGTGACCCTCTTGTAGTGGTGCTTTTCCCTTGTCCTTGTGAGCGGGTTCTTGTGGTTCTACCTTTTTTAAGGTAGTTTCTTGTGGTTCTACTCTCTAATCCTTGCCTTAATTTTTGATAATCGATATGCGGATGGCATCATTTTGTTCTTCGATATCGGGTTTATTGTTTACACGCCCCATGGGGTGGCTTTTGATGTCGAGGTTTTGTTGGAACCCAAATGTATGATTCACCTTCAAAGTACTCTTGGGCCTCTGGTAGATACTTTTGGAGCCACATTTGCTTGGTTTCTCTTCTTCTTCGTTCTTGTTGTTTGTGAGGTGTTTACCGAGGTTGAGAAGTGGAAGTGGATGTTGATGTTGATGCTTGAATGTTGGGCCTGTTGGTAGTTCTTAGCACATCTTGTTGGGTTGACTCATCATTAAATAACCCTTTGTGAGTGTCTTGCATCCAAATTTTACCAAGAATTGTGGCTGCCATCAAGGTGCCTATAGGAACTACAAAAAACTTGCAAGGAACAATGTAATTGTCCAAGGAAACATTCAACATTAAAGAATCAATAACCTTAACAGAGGTACCCTCTATGGATTGAATTTCAAAATCACATACTTGAAGGTGTACCTAGCCAAGATATTTTAATGTTTCCCAAGATATGATGTTATTGCTTCTCGCCAATTTGCCACGGTCTATATTCAACATGTTGCACCTGTTGATGTCAGCTCTACCCAAAGTTGAGATAGAATCATGTCTGTCTCGTTATTAGGATCAATAATATTATCAATTGCAGGTTCAACTTGATTAGGTAGTACCGCTCTTATGGTGTAAAAAGGTGTAATGATAGTAGGTTTATCATTTTCAAGGTGCATTGTCTGAGTGTCTTTAGCAGTTGGTAGATCAATTGTTGCCAATGTATGCACCCCATTTAGTCAGGCTTCTATTTTGGGTAAAGGAGCACACCAAGAGTCTTCAAGACCAAAGTATTGGCCTAATTTGTTGACTAGCGCCCTTGCAAGGCCTTGAGTTTAATTGGGAGATTCAACATTTTTAGGATTAGTGGACTGGGGTGTCACTATTTGCCCATTCATCCACCAATCCGAGTGGTCTCTAGAGCCGTAGAATAATATTTCCTTGTAATAGCTTTGTGATGGGCATCTTGACCTCAGTGGGGATAGGAATGAGGGTAGTGCCGCCATGTCTCAAGGACCAGTGAGATAGGTTCCATGTCTATCAATTTTGACTCTTCTAAGCCATATAAGGACATGTTGTCATCCTCCTTTAGTGGTTACAAGGTGGGGTCTTCTTCACATATCCGCCACTGCATTAGTGTGGACCCTTCCATTGAAGAGCATGCAGTAATTTCATATTCTACTCTTTCAGGCACTTGCAAGGACTTAGAGGCTCTATTGATTGATTGGTGCCTTGGATAGGTTGTATTGGCTCCCTTGATTTCCTTGAGTCTTAGCTCAAACTTTCCTCGGCACTCGTGTATCAAGTTTTGCACCTTGATAAGTTGTTGTTTCTCTAACAAGGGGTTTGTATATTCGTCTTGACTTTTGGGCACTATGGCACTACCTTGGATAGGGGTCCTTAGTGATTCCTTGACTGCTTTGAGAGGAGGATTGTTTAATCCTCCATTTGAGAAAGTACCTCTAGAAGAAGATGATGTTGCTAGGGAGGTTGTGTCTTCATCCGACCCATCTTGGATGATGACCTTATTGTGTCCCTTCCCAATCTTCGTTGCACCCTTGGTGCTTACTTGTGCGGATTTAGTTGGCTCCTTGGGCTGTGATGTGCTAGCTTTAACCCTTTTGGCTTGTTTGTGAAGCTCTTTATTAAGGGCTTTAGCTTGCAACCTCGTGATTACATTCAAGGATATACTGATGACACTTGGCCTCTAAACACTTAACAAGTTAAGGCTTGTGGACTTAGATGGCCTTTTCATTAGACAATCCTTAAAAAGATGGTCCACACCACACCTATTGCACAATGGCGGTGGTGTATTAGACGCTGGCATACATGTGATCGGGGTTGATTAGTTGCTCCCTTGAGGGGACACTCATTGGATTGGTGGGGGCCATGACACGTATGACATTGAATGGGTGTTGTCTTGTTTGGGTTGTTCATATATCCCATTTTTTGAGGAATTGGTGGCGCTTGGTAGATCAGTATAAATTGGTCGTCTTGCATGACATAGAGAGTTATAATGCTAGACCAATTTGCATTGTCACCATATTGGGGGTAGCCATTTCCAGTAAAAGTAGGTTCAGGGTTGCCCCAATCACTAGGTGGCTCTTCCACCAATACTTGATTCAGGGGAGTAATTCGTGGTGGTGGTGGTGGTTGGGGTCCCAATGCTAGCGGGGTTTATGGAATATTTTGAGCCGTGAATTTCCCTTGATTGGCTGATGTGGCTCCTTGTATTTCCAATTGGATGGATTGGGTGGAGTGGGTAATGCTAGATGTGGCCTTTGTTGATATATGGGTTGCAAAATCACCCTAGGGAAAATTGGGATGTGTGTCATGATTTCCCCAACGAAAAAAATGGGCACAATACAGTGCCGGCCTTGCCCTAAGGCAAGGGCACTCAGAGGTAGTCAATAGAGCGAGCGAGAAAAAGCGAGCAAGTTTTTTTACAATTCCTCCGATTAGAACAAATTTGAGACCAAACTTACTATAGCAAGATGTTGTCATAATAAGCATACCAATAATCAGACTTACAATCCACCCTATCTTTCACTTCAAGGACATAAACTAATTACCAAACTCATAACATAGATGACTGTTGAAATACCACTTCACCTGCAAAATGCACTAGACCAAAACTTTCCAAATGTGTCCGTGGTTCACCACAACAATTATCAGTCTATGAACAAAATGGTGCTTTAAACCATATTCTAATCCCCCTGACATTCATCATCAAGAAAGTAGTTGCACGCATGTGGTTTATCTAATTAGCACTCATCATATCTCTTGTCGGCTGTCATGAATCTTGCCATTTTTTCTGCATAGCATGGTAACAAACTACAACAAAACATACATTTCAAAGGAAAGTAAGTCAAAGTGGAACAATGAAAATAATTTCCAATAAGAAGAACTTGCCATCCTTATGTGTTATACAAAAGACAATTCGCTACCAACAAAAAGTAGAAAAAATCAATTGCTAGATCAAGGCCTTATAAACACTATCCAAAGCATCAAAATTTATACTTTCTTGATTCAAAGGCACCCGTAAATGTTCACTATCTACCATATTATAGAGATGCTAAATAACACTTTCAAAGTCCTCAATTTTAGCATTCCAAATATACAACAAAAAAACTCAAGGCCAGTAGCATACTACTCATCAAAGGGGTTTGTGACAGGTTCCACTCTCTCTTCTTCCCCCTCTCCATCATGCTCTGACTTGATCTGTTTTCCAGAATGATTTGCCACAAGTGGCTCAACAATGCTAGCCACAATACGTTTGTCTGAATCAAATGAAAAACAAGGCCTGCCAATGGCCTGACAAGCACACATAAGAGGGGCTGTACCACAACCCATCTCTAGAACCAGCCCTCCAGGAGCACAGAGAAGAGACATAATGCAACGTTAAAAAAAACTACTCCTCTCTAGTCCACCTCGTGCTAGTTGAGAAGACATCAGCACGATTGTCCTTGTAGAGGGAGGTATGTGATGAGTCCAGACATCTTCACGTGGATCAATCAAAAGCTGTTGGAAAAGTGGAAAGCTCCCCTCCCAAAAAACTGTTGGATTCTTCTTTGCTCTACGTATTAGAGCTAATACTGAAGATTGCATCTGGAAACCACATCGAGAAAAACATGTATAGTATATTGACTTCAACTAGCAAGCATTATAGCATGAAAGATGGCAAACATAGCATGCATAGGACTTATCCTTCCAAACATAGCATGCATAGGACTAATGAGGAGACATTTATCAAAGACACTTTTATCATGGAATGCAAACATAGGATGCATGGAATGGTAATGGTAGCTTACCTTAACACTTTTATCATGTTCTCTACAAAATCCATATGGAAACTTGTCATGAATGATCACATGTCTAACAACCTCCAAGCCTTGGACATATGCAAACCGTTCCATCCAACCAATACATTGTCCTGCAAGCAATTAATTTTATTTAAAACTAGTAGAATGGAAACACAAAATGTGAAATG
Organism: Dipteris shenzhenensis; assembly: GCF_047967505.1. NCBI lineage: Eukaryota > Viridiplantae > Streptophyta > Polypodiopsida > Gleicheniales > Dipteridaceae > Dipteris > Dipteris shenzhenensis. Next base: position 46,480,073 of record NC_141624.1, on the reverse strand, counting down.
TCAATTGTGATATTGTGCCTTACTTGCCAAAGGACATACGCATGCCAACCAACCACTATCAGACAAAGAAGCTAATGCAACTGCAAGCCCATGTCGCACATGGTCCTCGAGCAAGACATTCCAAGTCGGAGTGGATCCTCTCTCATCAAGTGGATAGCCAGATGGAAAATCGAGCAATATAAAATCTGAAGCCCACTTCACCTTCTTACCCATCCTCTTGTAGTCCTGATCTCGACTAGCCACCACTGTAATAAAAAACTCATGCAAAATAGCATACTTATCAATTTTTTTAGAGTCAACAAAGTCTTTGCCCATTGCAATGTAATCTCCAACTATACAAGCAAACAAAGGTGTGATGCCACGGGCTAAGGAAATGTCAGGTGACTGTGATCGATGGAACATGTATTGCTTCACAAGTCCCGAGATTGATTCTCCACCTATATGCAAAAGCAAATCAATTACAAGTAAAACTAGTGTTAAAGGAACAACTACATATGCAAAACACAACAACCCTCTATGTGATCCATTTCATGCTGCATAGGACTAGATGGTCCCTCATCTAGAAAGAGAACAATCATAAACTTATTAATGCAATGTCAAAACGAATTGAAGACAACATCAACAAACAATCATATTATATCTTCCTTACCTTTTTCTGTAGGATGTTCTTGTTTCTCTTTCTCTTTCTTATCTCTCCTTGAGCTTCCCTCCACTTTGTCCTTACTTGCTTCATTGGCTTTTTGTGAAGCATAAGTACTGTACAAGTCTCTTTCTTGCACCAGTACTTGTCCTTTAGGGAAATCTATCCACCAGGGACAATGTGCTAATTCCCATTGAGAGAGACGGTGCATGCCAGGTGGATACATGCATGCAGCATGACCAATCTCCACCCAACTCTTGCACAAATTTGGAATGTCAGAGATCCTTTTCTCTATTGCCAAGTGGGAGAGATATCTATCAACCAAGAAACAAAAAAAAATTGGATGTCCCAAACCATCAAAAGGTCAAGAAATCAAGTGAAACAACCATAAATGATTGTGTTATTACATGAATCAACAGCACAAACATAGACAAATGAAAAATGAACCTTCAAATGAATTGACAACATACCTATAAACCACCCTATGGGCAGCCATGTCCAACTCCGATAGTCCATCTCCTTTTTTTCCACCCTTGCTCTCCATCTTTGTTTCCTTTGATCTTAGCACCACAAACATATGTTTTCTCCCCTCCAGTTTTATATCCTCCATGTATTGCTGCAATGTGTAATCCTTAGGGGTATCCAAAGGCATGCCCATTGTTGTGATCACCCTCAAATCTTCAAGCACTTTCAATGACTGTCTCTCCACCTTCTCCAAAAGTATCTCTCTACTAATCCACCTAAACAGTAAAAGTTGACTCAATTTTATAATAAAAAAATAGGAGTTATGCCATTGGCAAGAAATAAACAAACACCATGAAAGATGATTTGTATTGGTAGAAGAAACACACCCTCTGTACTCAAGGTCGCCCACAAGCATGAAGTACATGTCTCACATAGGTTTAGTGGCTTCTAACAAAGAAAGGAAAATATTTTTTTTTTCTAATCTAAAATCAGACTTTGCAATGAGTTGGAGCTTCTTCAATGTCACGCAAGAGTCCGTACCATCAAAGCACAAGGCAAACAACTTTTCCAACCAAGCCTCTCCAAGACCAGGATCTATACAATTCAACACTTATCCAAAGATGACATGTTAGTCACTTAACTTCAAAAGTAATGCAACAAAGTATAGAAAATTCAATTCACACCTTTCCCATCCTATCAGCAATTCTCTTTTGAATTATGGTACGCTACTTTCCTTCTACCTCTCCCCTTTGATCTAAAGGTAGCTTTGTAGATATTTTGTCCATTGCTTTTTTAAGCTCTGTATTGTACTCAACCTACATACATTTGTTCCAACTAGAGAAAGAAAAGGAGTGATAAAGATGTAAGCATCAATACAAATGCAACATTCTACATGGAAGACAAGCCTTACCAGATAACCTCTTGTCAATGGAAACCATGGCTTCTTCCCTTTACTCTCTTGAGCCCTCCAATTCTCTATTGATTTGATCTCACTCGAAGATAATGTTCTCATAAACACCATAGAGTCACACTCACAAATGTTGTGTGCATTTATGAGTATGTCCCTTAGAGTGGGTTTGATAATGGCATGTTCATTCATGCTGGAAAACAAACAACAAAGTACGCAACCCGATCAATAAATGCAAAGTAGCATAAAACACAAATGTGGAGAAGATTCAAAGAGTCCATGTACTTACGAATTCATTCGTTGTAGCCCTGCCAAGAGAGCAATCTCACTAATTTTCCTTGGGTCAATTATTGTGCATACCACTCGTACATGTCTTTTCTTGTTTGTAGGAAAGATTTCCTTGATGACACTCATCCATGTAGTGGTCCTATGATTGCCCTCCCAAACAAATAACATCTTTTGCGACGTAAAATGAAAGTCAGTGTTAGACATCACATCTTTCTCAAACTCCCCATCCACCTCTCTCCAGGTGGTAGACCAACTCTTCCTCATATCATCTATCACAACTATCTCCTCTCCATCACTCTTGCAGACAGATACAATGAAAGACCCTTTCTCTGGGAGATAGCCCTCCACTTGAAATTTACTTTTGAGTGAAGATACATCATCACGAAGTCCTCTCACTCTTGCATAAGGTATCAACCTACACAAGGGAATGCGAGGACACTGCTCTGAATCAAGCATCCTACATTTGCCAATCACATCAGCTCCTCCTTCCACCTGAACTTCACTATCATCCAACTCATCCTCCTCGGACCTTCATCTCTTTGAGTTGATGATACTTCAACCTCTAGAACCACCACACTTTCTTGCTCTTCCATTCCACCTACTGATGATTCAACAGTGTGATCTACTTTTGTTCCTCTTGTCACCTTTGTAGAATGTGCCACTTGACATTTTTTGCCTTTTTTTCCTGTCATCCTGAAAAGACAAAAAACAAGGCATTTTTCCAATCATAGTTCTCAAAACCTTTTCAATAAAAACCAAAACTAAAAACAAATACATGTATCTACCAATGCAATTGATTTCCAGTTTAGGGAACATTCACCCACTTTTGTCCTAAAAGAAAAAGGTTCATCTCCAATTCACATAGTATATCAACTTGTAGTGGTATCTATACACTTGGATATATGGAATTGCAGTGGTAAATATGCACTTCTATGCCTACCCCTTGCCCTCATGCAAAGACACCTTGAGATGCGAAAAAGGACAGCGCGTTAATGCGCTATCCTTTTTGGCATCTCAAGCTGTCTTTTCATGAAGGCTTTTTATGAAAGCTTTTCTACTCAATCCTCCATGTATCAATACTTTCTTTCATACTCACAACAGGTTGCTTCGACCATTTCATCTTTTGTCTACAAGTATGCTTTGGTGTACAGGTCTAATGGTCTTTGGAATGCTATTGGACTCTTGGAGGGATAGGTCACATGGTCTTTTGAACGCTATGCAAGGAGGGGACTATTGGACTGCCCGAGGGACCAAAATAGGCAGCGCGTTAACGCACTGCCTCTTTTACTACCCCCGACAATCCAAGTTCCCCTCCCTTGTAGAGTAATAATAACGCTATAAGTATCGGGATCTTTGAGGGAAATGTCAATGAAGAAGGTATCAGGATCTTTGAGGGAAACGATGCAATCTTTCAAGGAAATGCCAATGAAGAAGGTATCGAGAAAAGGAGAGGCGCTACGAGAGAGAAGGTAGGGTTGGCTGAAAGAGCCTCCCGACATGTAGTTACTGCATTAACACAAATAACTTAAACAAGACATGCCTTTACCCAAATAGGAAGTTGAAAGGAGGTCAATCTACGAAGAAGTTGAGGACGTAGATCGAATCCAATTCAGACCTTCAACTACTTCTTTATTGTTTAATGTTCTGTGTTACATCCGCTCTAGCAAGGATTCCTTTGGTCTTCATCAACTGATTTCCACAGATGATTCTTAAGTGCAAGTATTTTGGCCTACACGTTACTTGCATAATGAAACAAAGTGAAACAACAATGGACACATTGGAGACACGCCTCAAAGATCCCTCAGTAAGTAATAACGTTTCCCTCAAAGAACTTTGCCTCACTATAAGCGAAGAGTTGTAGTAGAGAAAGAGTCCACGATGGATTGGAATGAAGATCAACAAGGGTAGAGTCCGCAGGTAATGAGATAATTATCTTTGGGAGTGTATGCTTGCACAGAGAGGATGCTTGGAAGCAAAGAAAGCAAGAAAACAAGCATCGACATCTTGGCCATTGGAATTTGTGGCAAAATGAACAAAAACGCTCGGCCGGCTTATCTTCTCCATCCTATCTGCACCGAGGAAGACCGCAAGCTTGACAAATTTGCTGCGTTTTGATGCTGTGCATCCTACACTTCCTGGTCATCATCTGTCTGCAGATACCAAGCATAGACGGAACGAAGAATATGAGCATGGCAAACAAGAAAGCTCCGATTATTCTCTTCATCAAAACCTTGAGAGCTACTGATCAGAGCTCACCCTTTCACCTTGAAATGCGCATTAAAATTGGACGACAAAGCTTCCAATCTGCATCAGATTGAATGAAAAGCCTCCCGATCTACCCACAACTGAAGCCAAAACAAAGAAGCTCAGATCCAAATTCTACTATGCTCTTCACCGATGCTCTCACTGAAACATCGGTGAGCTTCATAACGGAGCAAGGAATTGCTATCGATGTACCCCCTGGCGATGAGACCGAAGAGCTCCCAGCGGTGCAACAGTCGTTCTTCTTTGATCAGGGATTGCTATCGATGTACCTCCTGCTATGCTCTTCACCGATGCTCTCGCTGAAACATTGGTGAGCTTCATAACGGAGCAAGGAATTGCTATCGATGTACCTCCTGGCGATGAGACCGAAGAGCTCCCAGCAGTGCAACAGTCGTTCTTCTTTGATCAGGGAAGGAGCAGAGGGAGTGAGCAAGCCCAAAGGGCGGCAGGGATGGCGATAGCTACTGCTGCAGTGAGGAAGCCGAGGAAGCTCCTTCCTTCCCAGCCTCGATCTCCTTCCTTCCCAGCCTCGAGTCCAGCAACGCGCTGCCTCTTTTGCTGCCCCAGGCAGTCCAACTGCCACCTCAACTTCTGCAACCTCACCACCCTTGAGCTCCTCCTCTTCTACAACCTCACCACCCGTGAGCTCCTCCTTACCCTCCTCAACCTACAATGAATTGTATGGAGTACTCAATTCATTGTAGGTTGAGGAAAGGCGGGAGCTCACCGGTGAGCTCCCTCTTCTTCTTCTTCGTCTTCCTTGCCACCATCTCCTGGCTTGGTAGTTGGAATCTCCTAAATAGCTTCTTGCCTTCAATAATTCGCTGCTAAATGCTTGCTTTTTCTCCTCTTTTCTTGTCCTTCCATTCATGAAGAAGATGAATGAGAGACATGCTTTTACTAGTATCCTATCTCAGCCAAGTACTACAAAGCCCACTTCTCCCTTGTTTCAAAAGGAGGTGAATGCAGAAATGTAGGTAGTGCAAAATCACCCAATTGAAGCTTTGGTGCCCTGCGTTTAATCCACTCCATACCTTATCGTTTCGGTTGCAGAATCGGAGGCTTCACATATTTTGAGACTGTATAAGGAAAAACAATCTCTCTTCTGAAAACAATTCAAACAATCTGATTGAATGTAGAAGGAAATCCAGGACACAACGAGGGGGTCTGAGAGCAGTCTCATCTTATGTGGTGTTATGAGTTGATTTTGAATTTCGTAAGCTTGGTTTCCTCTCCCTTGTTCCATGAAATCCATGTATTTTCTCCCTACTACCCAGTCTAATTACCCCCCATAAATATTATGTGAATAGCTCAGGGAAAGCAATTAAATTTCTTGTCGTTGAAGTGTAACAGATACTCGCATCTAGATTCGATTAATGTATTTCTATCTGTGAAGTCATATACCGGTGAGCTCCCGCCTTGCCACATCAATTCGGAAGCTTTGTCTCATGCGCTTAGCTTCATCCTTCTCCCTCGATGGCAACCTCCTACTCACATAGCTGCACTTTCTCCTTTCATTTCGTAGCCTCCTTGCCTTTGTGAGCTTGCCCCTTGGACGCCCTTCACACTCAGGTGCTTGCATTCTTTTTCACATCTCTACCTCTCAACTTGCATTATCACTTGTACAAGCACTTTCACTGGCTTTCTTGACCTTTCTTCTACGTAAGGCCTTCATGGCATCTCGAAGTTTTGGTCTCCCTACCCCTCCCTTCTCGGTGTGAATATTTGCAAATCCTAACTCTTAGTAACACTGCGCTTCCTTCATGGTCGCCTTTGCAATTGAGCTCCTCTTGGTCACCTCTTGAAACGCAAGTAGTGGGCATCTCTGTGAGCTTGTATATTCATCGCTGTGTGGAGGACCCTTCTTTGTGTCTCTTGCAACTTTCTTCATCTAATTTAAACATAGCCATCTCATGTGAGAAAACTCTATAAAATTCTCTTTAGCTAGCACACATTCTGCCCATCCTTTCATTGCTTTCATCCATTGTCGCAATCACGAAAATGGATCAAGATAGCAGCTGCACAAAGTCTACAATGCATTTTTGGTTGAGGAGGGATGTGGAAAAATGAAAATTCAAACATTTGCATCAATGCAGTGCGGACTCTAGACTCCACATTAACTTGTGCATCCTCAACCTCACCACCCGTGAGCTCCTCCTCTTCAAACAAGTCTCTGAACCCGTCGTCAACGTCACCATCTCCTTGCCTCTGAACCCGTCATCGACCTCACCATCAAACTTCCAGCCTCGAGCTCCGGAGGTATCCAACTTCCTTCCTGGACTGCCTGGGGCAGCAAAAGAGGCAGCACGTTAATGTGCTGCCTCTTTTGCTGCCCCAGGTAGTCCAACTGCCACCACAGTGAGCAAGGTTATCTAACTTCCTTCTTGGACTGCCTGAGGCAGCAAAAGAGGTAGTGCGTTAACGTGCTGCCTCTTTTGCTGCCTCAGGGAGTCCAACTTTCACCATAGTGAGCCACCTTGCTTCATATCTCTTTCGGCTCACTTTGCTTCATATCTTTTTCTTGCTTGCACTCTTGCCATTACACTTGCCTCCCTAGGCTATGGTCGTTGAATTTTTGAAGAGAAAAGAGTACTTACCTCAAAAGCTCTTTGCTCGTTGATGTTTGTTGAAGGCCATAAGGAGGTTGATGTCGTTGAATTTTGTTGAAAGCCACAAGCATCTCGATGTCATGGCAGGCACCTTGGAAAGGAAGGAGTCGACATCGCTAAACTTTTGAACTGTGAAAAGATGAGAGGGCAGGAAAATAAAAATTTTTGGACATTTGGAGAAGTGTGAGGAGCATTTGAGGGAAGCTTCAAGGCTAGAGAGAAAGAGAGATAAAATCCCTTCAAGGCTGGAGAGCCCACCACGCCCTTCCTTTTGCAGGCGATGGTCATTATTAGACAGATTTTGCAGGCAATTTCGTAGTTATGATTTTGCAGGCGATGATCATTATTAGACAGATTTTGCAAGCGTAGCCTTTAGAGAAACGATTTTTGAGGGATTTTGCAGGCCTGGTCATTATTAGACGGTAGGAGAAGACCGCATAACTAACACCTTGTAATAGTGAGGAGAACACCATGTAATGACTTATGATGGAAATAGTAATGTTGCTCGTTGATGCAAATGTGAAGTAAACAAACACATTTTGATAGTTTTCACTTTAGATATGGATTTGAAGATACTACTCATTCTAACTATTGCTAGTAAAATATAGTAATTATAAATCTTTAATTTTTTTCTTGATATTTTAGTCTTTCAATACCAATATATAGATTTGAAAGTTACTTCTCTTTTTATTCATTTATATTAAATGTACACCCTTACTGAATGAAATGCATGGAGGCGTCATTCAAATGCATGAAGGCATCTCGTTGTAGCTAATAAACACATATTTGTTCAAGGTCCATTCTCTTCAGTCTCCAACACATCTATGCCATTTCTTCTTTTACCTCCCTGCTTTCGGACCCTTTGTGTAGCTAGCTTTTCTCTTGTTCTTTGGTTGGTGTCATTTGGTGATACATCTTGGCTCTAGCATTTGAATCATGCCTTTCTCAGTTTTCATTCGCTTTGGAGAACACGAATCATTGACCATTCGTTTTGACACTCCTTTCCTGGAGGTTTCATTGGTGGAGCTTAAGGAACACTTTCACATTGAGAACGAGGACATTGAGCTGCATCAAGAAATCGGAATAGATGAGCTTGCCATCGTACTTCTAGTGGTGAACTTAGAGGATGGTTAGAAAGGGTTCAAGATTAGTGGTGGCCAACAATCTACCTTAAGAGTTCACATATCCGATAAGAGAGGTACTCATGGTGACTTTATGAATCATGAACTGAATAGTGTGGTTTCACTTATAGAGAGGATGCCTTTGAATAGTTCTCTTCATGTTGCGCTCAAATCTGCAGTTCGGGTGGAGAAGGTTACTAAGCTTCCTCTAACTTACGATGGATATATTGTCTTCGAACTTCCACCTATGCCTAAGGGTTCACCAATGTTTGGAATGGAACAAAATGCTGATGGTCATGTTTGGACAAAATATTCCACATGTTCGCAAGACTGCTTCAATGGTGTTGTGAGAATGAGTAGATGTTCAGGTTATTTGAGATGTTGTAATTTGGATTGTCCTTTCCTTGAACGAATGGGAATTTTAAATGATACACAATGGAAAGGAAAGCTTAGGAGACCTCCTCTACCTGGTCCCATTGATCCAGCCTTGGGGTCACTTGTGTGCAAGCATTGTGATGCAATACCAGAGTGTGTTTACCTATGCAATGCTATTATATATTATTGCTTTTCCCATGAATGAGTGAAGACAACGAGATGCGTAGTGCATGTGGGTTTCCATGACCATCCAGTTGAAAAAGGTAGAAGTCAAGCAAAGGAAATGCAAGTAGAGGATCTCATTTCAATGCGTGCTAGGTTGAATGGAAATTCCTCTTGCAAAAATATCAAGGTGTCTGTGGCACAAGACCTTGTGATGGAGATGATGCTAGCAAAGGATGGGGTTGTTGTGGAGCCACTAGATGATCAAAAGTTCGAAGAAGTGCTTGAAACCATCACACCAATGACCCAAAAAAGGAGGCTTCAGAGAGTGGTGCAGAGCACAAGAAGTGAGGCTAGAGGAGATAATGCTAGCAAAGGATGGGGTTGTTGTGGAGCCACTAGATGATCAAAAGTTCGAAGAAGTGCTTGAAACCATCACACTAATGACCTAAAAAAGGAGGCTTCAGAGAGTGGTGCAGAGCGCAAGAAGTGAGGCTAGAGGAGGGGATGGTGGAATGGATTCAATACTTGATTTAAAGAGGAGATGCAAATATCCATACCTACAAAGTATCCTATTTCTTGAACAATTGCAAGATGAATAACAACCACATATCTTCAAAATGTCGACCATTGGTCCAAGATCAGGAGTTGATCTAGTGAATCGCATGCGGCCTGGTGGAAGCTTGGAATCACAATGGGTTCATTTTGACCATGTGCATCGAGTGAGGGGATGGTCAACAATGGGTGCTCATGTGTATGACCCATTCATAAGGAAACTATTAACTATAGCAATATGTGAATTCAAGGTGGAGGATAACCATGCTCAAGTTCGATTTTGGGAGCTACTGAACAATACAATGGAGAAGAATGGTTTTAAAAAACTTAAATTCTGTGGATTCATGGCAGATGGAGCAGGAGCAAATTGGCTAGCTGTCCGCACTGTTTACAATGGTGGAGCTGAAAATGTGATGGATGGTAGAGAAAGAACTTGTGTTTTCCATTGGGAAATGAGCATGGTTGAGGACACCAGACGATGCATTAAGCCACAATTTCAGGAGGAGAATAAAGTTCTATGTCGGAAGTGGAGAGAGGCAACAACTTCAACTTCTGTAGACCAATGCAAACAAACATTGAATTTGTATTGGTCCCCAACTCATGTGAAGGAGGGTGAGCTACCAACATTGCATACGTGGCTTGCTTGGTGGGATGTTAGAGTCAACCAGTGGGGGGGAATGTTCTTGCGGCAGGAAGGGCACTCTGGATTTGTTCCTATAGTGAACCTTTCAGAGACAAAACATTCTAGCATGCATGAGAGCAGCACATGGATATGCAAAACACATAACATTGTATGATGCTTGTGCAGCAGATCTTGCAATGAGTGTCCTTCAGAGTGCCCACTACAATGCCTTTATGAATGGAAGACACTTGGGTACAGGACCAAATTTGGATGCTCTCCGGCGAAGAATACTTGATGGTAGTGGGTCTGGTAAAGGGGACAGAAATAGGCTTGTGGATTTATCACACACAGTGATTGAAGAGGCTGGGATACAATCTCCTGAGATGAATAGGCCAATAACAGAACCGGTGAGCATAAGAAGAAAGAGGGGTTCAAAATGTTCAACATCGGTCCATGGAAATGATAGTCATCGACCAGAATACATGACAGTGACAACAAGGAGAGTGATAGGAAAAAGAAGACAAATTGATTTTAAAAGTCCATCATAGGACGTGGTTTGTAGAGAGATAGATATTCATGAAGCCAATTGGGCAATCAGGAGAACTGAACCACATAGTGTTGTCACATGCTTTGGCTATTTGGTAGAGAGTCGGAGACGATGTGGGGCACTAATCAATTCACTTGGTAGAAGTGCAAGTTATAGTGTGCCAGCCCCTTGTTTTAAGGGAAGAAGGCAACATTCTCATGGAGTGATAGAGCAGTTTGTATGGTTTTGTAATACTTCTGTCACCCATACATGGAATGTGGATAAATTCATTCAAGGTGTTCCTGGGGTCTCTCCAGGTGTATGGAAGGTTGCAAGTGGGACATCAATGACTGTAGATGAGAGGGGTGCCCTTGTAAGGGCAAGGTTCATATTTAATAGTGATGATTCTATTGGTGTGATGGGACCTCCTTATGCATAGCAAATCCATACACCTAGCCATGTGCGCCCTTCTCATCGTGATGGAAAGCTTGTCTCATGGAGAAGTAAGTTGAATAAAGATTTCAAGGAAAGGATACACAAGGCAGTTACAGAAAATGGGGAGGTGGTGAGAGAGAACATCATTATTCCACATGAGGTGCATGTATTCCATGTTCGTACAACAGGATCAATGTCCAAGGGGCTAACATATAGTGTCTTGATTTTAGAGTTTCCACGTTGCACATGCCTTGATTTCACAGAAAGGGAAGCAAGAAAAAGTCCCTACATGCCTTGCAAGCACATATACTTCATGTTTATTGTTGTCTTGAGCTTTTAACTGAAATGGTGCATCAGTTTATGCATCAGGCTGCATTGACAAAAGTTGAATTGTTTCAAGCTCTGGGTGGTAGAAGAAACCCATCAAGTATGTAGTGTATGGCTTGGTTGCCCTTTTTTTGCATTTCCTTCAGAATCGGATAATATATGTAGGTGTGCTTCCTTGCATGAAGCTGCACTAAGTTGTATTTTTTGAAGGTGGAAGAAACCCATCAAGCATTTAGTAGGTAGCCTAGATGTCCCTTTTTTATATTTCCTTTGGAAGTGGATGATATACATAGGTGTGCTTCCATGTTTTGGCAATGCATGAAAAAACATTTTGTACAATCATTCCAAGGGTTGGAAGATATTTTGAAGCATCAAATTTTTATATTAATTTTTTTTTGTATGACATATGCTTTTTGTGCTATGGAGTTAATAACTTTTAGAAAAAAGGTGTCTTTTGACAACATGAAGAGTAGTTAATGTAATATGTTACTATTCTCATTATTGAAAGCATTCAATGTTTTATTTTATCATTACTTTTTCATAGCAAAGGAAACATGATTTGAACATGTACTTCTGGAAACATGCCAGCCAAGATGCAGGCGAGTGGGTAAGCTTTCTTGGAGCATAAATTGTGGTAATTGGCTATCCTAGATGAATATGATATGGCTGTTATTAAATAGATAACACCTTGCATTGTTGTTTGTCCACGCTCGCTTATTTGTCCTCGCTCGCTTTTCTTCGCTCGCTTTTTGGTAATCCTCGGGAACTCCTTAGTGGGATGGTCTCCATTGCATACCCCACAGCATACGTTACCTCTTTGTGGAAATAGATGGGGGTTGCTAGGAGCATCTTTCAATGTTTTTGCCTTCCATTGCTGGCCCAACTCATTTAATAGATTGGTGGCCAACACTTCCATGTTTAGCACCTTGGGCATCATGCTTGCATCCTTAGTTGCTTTTGAGGTTGAATCCTTTGCCATTTGGGACATATCAGAGGAAGCTAAGGATTTGTCCTTTTGTGGCTTCTCCCTCATGTTAACCCCCTAGGTGTATCGCCACCTTGCTACATAGCTCAAACGATGTGGAATTCACAGCAAACATATGATCATGCAGCTTATATAGTCTCTTAAGGACTTAGTCTCCTTCCGCTTCACCTCATAAAGTTGGTTAATTGGGCTCCACTTGGGACCACTATGGGAAAACCCGACAATGACAGATTTATGTAATGTATCCTAGTTTATTTTCTCCTTAGGGTTTAAGGCTCTAAACCATTGTACAGCCTTGCCATCAAGACTCAAGCCAAAAGCATTGACCTTGCCTAGATCCCCCATATCACCAAAGGTCTCGCAAGTTTGTTCAAATTTTTCTCGACATGGGAGATTGAGTCTCCTTCTCCTACAAACTTGGTGATTAGCTTGGAGATTGTGACATGCAAGCTCCTTGAGGGGTTGGTATCCCTTCTTGGAAAAGATGGAGGCGGTCCCCTTCCTAGCCCTTGCACTAGGATTCTCATAGCTTCGTCTATAAGGACCATTTGCGATATAGGAGGAGGTTGTGGAATGGTGGGCCCTACACGATACATTGGTGGTCCTGATGAAGGGTTCCATGGATTTGATGGCACAAGGTTGGTGTGGGAGGATCCAGGCCCACTAGGCATTTGCATTGTGACTTGGGTCATCGGGTTGGGCCTAACAAGTTGGACTGGAGGTCCTCTAGGGAGTGGTATGTTCCCTGCAGGCATAGGCCTATAAATCTAGTTGCTACTGTAGATGGGGTAGGAGAGTGAAGATCATTGGGGATGTAGTTCAGAGCCACTGAGGCTCTAACATTAAAGGGTTCACCCATGTCTCCATCCTGACTCACGGACTCTTTCGAGCTATACAATTCACTTGGTGGTGGTTCTTGCAAGGAGTGAGAACTGACTTTTGAGCTCGCTGACCTTAAGGATGCCAAGCTAGGTATGGAGGTCGACAAGATGGTATTTGAGGCTCTGTCTTCAGGCTGAGGGTGAGCTTGTAGGACTCTTCTTGATCTCAAGATCATGTGTCCATTGGCACAGTTAAGGCCCCAATTCTAGGTTGAGTCTGCCTTGATGCGGGGTTAAGGGGCGGCATCCCCTTGTGCCTTCCCAGCTTTTTTGTGATTTTTGTGTGTTCCCAAAGCTATCCCTCCAGATGGCGGGATAGAGGCCTAAAGCACTGACTCGGTGGGATAGAACTATGGCATCGATCCGGTGGGATAGAGCTAAAGCACCAACCTGGTGAGATACATTAAAGTACCGATCCGGTAAGATAGAGTTAAAGCACCGATCCGAGGGGATAGAGTTAAAGCACTGACTTGGGGGGATAGAGCTAAGGCACTATCCCGATGGGATAGCAGGTTAGTGGGATGATCAGTACGGCACGAGTCAGAGGGATACCGCTATAGCACCGAGTAGAGGGATAGCAGGCTATAGCATCGGGTCAACCCTCCTATCAGACCATAAATTTGGTAGGTGGATTAGGTGGCTAACATGTGTCAATCGGTGGGATAGGGACTAAGGCACTGGGTTGGCGGGATATCGGCGGGCTATGGCGACGAGTCGGTGGGATAGGAACTCATAGTTTCGGTGACTAGTTTTTGATGATTTTGAAGTTTTTGTTCAGGTCTTGTTGTGATAGGGGATGCTCAACTACCTAGCCTACCTACTCTATGCAAAAAATAAGAAATAAAAACAACATTTGAATGCAAAATGAGAGATTTCTTGAAAAGGTGACTATCATCACTCCTCATTCTTGGTTGTTTTTTGTGAGATTTGATACCATACACTCCTTATCTATCTTCCAAACTATCTTTCTACCAACTCAAAACACTAAAAAACATAAAAAGCAAGCTTCAAATGATCCAAACTGCTTTCCAAAAAGAAAATGACAGCTTCTTCTTTTCTCTTCCTAAACTCACACTTCTCCACTCATTGCTCTCCTACAACTTCGGTAACAAAGCTCCAAGTTAAGCTTAAAGAAATGTGAAATGGGTAAATGAAGAGAGAACGCAATTGCAATGCAAAATTACTTTGAACTCCCCCGACAGTGGTGCCAAAGATGTGTCATCTCAATAGTGACTCACGGTCATGGGGATCTTGAAGGAATGCCGATGGAGCCTCCACTCCAAGCTACTCCTTGTGAGGGCAATGCAAAGCACGAGCCATCTGCAAGCGTCACTCAAGCGGATCCCAGATTGTTGCAATGTGTTTCCACAAGAGAAGGAGGGGAAGGGGAGAGGGGAGAAGAGAGTAAGGGGAGGAGAAGGGAAGAATGAATGGGGATGGAGTGGCAAACACAAAGGCACTACAAAGAAAACAAGAGAACACCCAAAAACACTCTTGGAAGAGAAGAGGGAGCTTGTATTCCAAACTTGTGCATCCAACAATGAAGATCAAAGTCAACCACTTGGCCTTTTATACATGTCACCTTTTGAAGGGAGGGCCAACCCTCATCTCTTTATACCACTCTCTTTCCTCATTCTTTACAATCAAATTGGGCCAATTTGGCTCTAAGGCACAATCCTAGCTTTGCCACAGTATCCATCAAATGACATCACTAACCAACGGTGGCATATTGTTAACCAATCGATTAACAGAGCTATTAAGAACCTCAACAATCCATGAGCTTTAGACATGCATCAAATAGTAGGATGACGATACACTAGACAATCAGAATGGCATAAAGTGGCATAGTAATAAGGAAATGTAACAAGTTTTGTAGTTCTAACTTCATCAAACTAAAGTAGATATGTGTTCCACGTAAAATGTTTGTGGAATAAGAAAATCTTTTACAACAAATGTCATGAGAAAATTATCGTCCTTCACGTAGTAAGCAAGATAGTTTATCGAACTTTGTAAAATTTCATAGGGCGGAATCTCTTCCTTCACACCCCATGACACAAACTCGGTTGAGGTCTTTTGTAGTTGCATTGTTCTCTC
The DNA here is from genome assembly GCF_047967505.1 of Dipteris shenzhenensis. NCBI lineage: Eukaryota > Viridiplantae > Streptophyta > Polypodiopsida > Gleicheniales > Dipteridaceae > Dipteris > Dipteris shenzhenensis. The sequence continues at coordinate 46,464,816 of NC_141624.1, read as the reverse complement.
CATGTTTTTTCTTTGCATACCATTCTGAAGTTAGTATCATATCATGGTATGTTTTTCCTAATTTAATTTTTGCTTGTGTGTGCATACACGAGTGCACGTGTGAATGTGATGCATGTGCATGCACGTGTGTGTGTGTCTATGTGTGCACGTGCGTGTGTGTGCATGTACATGTGCATGTGTGGGTACACATGGGTGCAAGGAAAAGACTTCAAGCTTATTTTTGTAGTACTATCCTCTGATGATTTGTAACTCGTTGTCCCTTTTATGGGATTGTTTTGTGTAATGCAAACTCTCTATTGCGTAGGGAGACATACAAAGCTTAACACAAGACAAAAGCGAGAGAGAGAGAGAGAGAGAGAGAGAGAGAGTAGGGTCTAGTTGTAGCTACCCATTACAACTCCTGCTCCAATCAAAATGACTTTGCTCCCAACAATGACTAGGAAAGGGGGGGGAAGAAACTAGGAGAGGAACGGAGAGCCTTTCGAGGGAAAATGCTACAAAAGATAGACCCTTTCTTTTTTTGTTAATTTCAAAGATCATCAAGCTCCTAACGATGAGTAAATGCACAAAAGTTAGAAGGTGCACTTTTGCTCCAGTCAAACTCTGCAACGTACTTATGCGAGAGAGAGAGAGAGAGTATGCAGCCCTAGGGTATTGTTGTTCGTGCCTCCCTTTTCCAACTAAAATGGCATTCTCCTAACACATTGCGTAGGGCTCTATCGCGAAATGAGGGGAAAATCTAGGAGAGGGGGAAAACTAGGAGACGGGGGGAAGAAACTAGGAGAGGGAGGGAGATCCTTTGCAAGAAAAATGCTAGAAAGGTAGACGCTTCTAAAGGGTTCTTGAGTTTCAAAAAAACAAAAAAGCCTCTAGTCAAACTACCCAACCCAAGTTCTGAGTGATGAATAACTTGGACTCCACAAACCAATTGTCCAAGCAACAAGACACCGAGCGACGAGGACAAGCAAGAACAAACCACACATGCAATCCAATTAGTGACTATGGTTTGAGAAGTGCTGGGGCAGGTTCTAGAAGTCAAATTTATAGAACTTACTAGTGTAGTAGATTCCAAAGTAGAACGGGTTTTGACAAGTTCTATAGTTCTGAGCAAGTGTAGAGTCCTAGACTTGGTTAAGCCAACATTGCTCTAGTTAGAAATAAGGTATATACCTCAAGCTTAGGCGAGTGTGTGTGAGGATTGTTGCACGAGCACGTCTTCAACTCTACTGTTGGTTGTAAACGAGCACCAAGCCCCCTTTCTTAACAATATGCTTTCATTACTTGTGTTAGCTCGCTTTGCCCAATCACCCATCTCATATGGTTCTATTGATGATTGCTTTTAGTATGATGCTCGTTTCTCTGCATCCAAGCACTGAGTGCAAGAGAGAGCATCTTCCAACCAAGCACTTGGCATTTGCCGAGTACATTGCACACACCCACCAACTTTGGGTAAGCCAATCAACTAAGGGCTAAGAGAAAAAGACCGTCCAAACAAATATTAGGAGCCAACACATTCAAAATGCAAATTAAAGAAATTAACAAAGTTTTTTTTGTTTTAGAGGGTTCCACTAAATTAATTATCCATAAATCATCCAAGACAAATTAGCTAAATTTATTTTTGCTCTAGAGGGTTCCACTAAATTATCCATAAATCATCCAAGACATAGCAACTCGAAAAGTTAAGCTCTATTCTAGAGGGTTACAACTAAATCATCCAAGACATACTAGCTCAAAAACTAAGCCATTGTTTAGATTCTCTTCTCCGATACCAGTATTAATTAAGTTAATTATTTTCAATGTCATCTAAGAGACATGAAAATTAAGCATAAGTGACAAGTAGGTGACACCTCCAATTTCAAAATGAAATGCCATTCTTTAGTATGAATAAAGGAAAAACCAATCCAAGAAGAGAGAGAGAGAGAGAGAGAGAGAGAGGGAGGGAGGGGCAGGGGGCATGTATGTGTCCATGCACCTACACACATAAATATATACATACATATCATACACATACTTTTTTGGGGGGTAAATCCATTTGTCACTTTGCACAAAATTCAAAATCCAGATGGAATGGTTTGCAAGTGGCCATAATCTCCCGCCATTTCCCTAATTGTTAATAAATTGCTTTGAAGGATTTTTTTTTGGTGCGATGGCGGTTCCTGAGGGCAGCCTAGGAGTAATTCGCATTGCTAAAGGTTATTCGCGACTCGCCAACAACGAGGTGCACATGTTGCCTTGCTGTATCAATTACAATGGACCTGCTCCAGTGTCAGACTACTTTAGACCCAAGATTGCAGGTACGCTGTACTCACGGCTATATCCGATGTTCCACTTTCTCCTGAGGTTTCCCCGTCACTGTTTTCCTTTTCTGGTTCCTCTTGCAACAGCGAATCCTCAGTGTGGCTTGTTGAAGCGAATTCATATTTTCCAATTGCGAGGCCAACGAGAACTCCATGAAAGTCCAAAAAAGTTGCTATCAGGATATATCTCTTCCTTGATAAAGAGGGAGGGTCAATTGGCCCTACGAAATCGATACTTAATTCTTGAAATGGATGTGTTAGTATAGGTGTGAGCGGTCAAGTACAATTACTCACTCTTTCGGCACGCTGGTAGGCATACAGGGGGAGGGAAGGGAGATGTTGCAGAGGCCCCTATTCGTTCCCTCACCCGACCTGCATTTGCCTTGGCCAATAGGGGACACAAATACTTACAACTTTGGCCGCTCGACAGTAACTTTCACATCCCCCAGTAGGACCTACACATACGTACCTATAGCAAGAAAATATTAAATCTTAAATTTTCTGAAAATGTGACCAATTAACAGCTGGACTTGCGCTATTGATGTATCAGTTCGGAAATACGATCTGAAGCTGAGAACAGAGGTGGCATCTGAAGCTGAGTACAGGGACTGATGGAGGTGGCAGCTAAGATTTCAAATCCCCAAAATTTTGCAATGGCAAGTTCATATCCAAACCAGGGCAGGGAGGCAATTTCGATGTTGTGAACTGATGCAATTTGACAAGAGATAGCAACAAGAGAGTGCTAGAACCTATAGCAATTGTTTCTTTCACAGCGAAAGAGGCTTAGGGAGAACCTGCTCCAAATTCTAGCAGAAAATTGTGTTCTGAAACTTGAAGTAATGCAGAAATTTCAAAGAGAAGAAATAGAACTGGTTCAGACATGTACGTACTGTAGACAGATTCTAGAAGGAAGGACAAGGGAGAGAAAGGCTGCCACACATGGGCAGCGGCAGTGATTTGAGAAGTACACTGTACCTAATATAAGTTTCATAATATTTTAAAAATGTACAATCTATGTCCACTGCACACATGAACAGGGTTCTTGCACCTTGATGAAATGGTAGCAATAAACTATACCCTATTACTTGAAAGTAAATTGAGAGACGAAGATTGCAGCATACATAAAATTTGTATTGAATCCAATGGTCTCTCATTTCTCAGATTTTGAGAGACTTGAGCACAAATGACCATGAAGGAAACCCTAATGGCACATGTGCCTTTCTGTAGGGTCGCATGATCTTCAAAAGCCCTACTGCACAAATGTTGTGCTTGTGCAATAAAGCTTTTAATGTCCTTCCATGTGTCCATGGCGTGTACCTAATCTTTATCCATGTCGATATTGGTTTGGAGCTTCTTTGTGGAAGAAAGAAATGTCTAGTTTTTAATTGTCATGTTTGTAAACAAGGAGTGATGATGATGTCAGCATTGATTCATGAGTAAGAAGGCCGCACAACTAAATGAGGGCAAAGCTTCCTACGTGAAGGGGACCTTTTACTTTTTGCAATATGAAATTTATCATCGCTATGTGATCCATGACTGGTTACTAGAAATTTGTTTAGTTTTTATGTGTATGGGATTTTCTAGGTTTATGTGCTATTCTTGATAATTAACTGACCTATCACAATGCTTGCAGACAAATCCTAAACACTTAATTAGGGAACATGTTCTGAAGTATCTTTTTCTTTTTCTGGATGAGAGACTAGCAAATATTTGGGCGGGGCACAAGTTGGGTGGAGGGGGCTGGGCAAATGTGGGAGGTGGGTTTTTGTGCTGAAAAGAGGGATGAAATGCAGTCACAACTGCAGCCCTTGCTTGAGCTACTTCTTGGCCCTCACTCAAGCCATCCAGAGCCACCCTTGGATTCTATGGGATATTAAGATTCCTTCGTTTCTTTATGTAACAACTTGGCCTTTGATGACTTGTTGTTCCTGTTTTCCTGTTTTTGGAGCCTACCATTTCCCCGTCCTTTAACATTACTCTGTACCTACCTATTTCAGAGAAGGCCTAATATTGATACTATGGTAAGATGATTCGCCTCATATAAATGAGAAAACAAGCATAGGATTGCTTCGAAGTAGTCATTTTTCGTACTTTGATGTTTAATTCTGTGTGTGTGTTTTGTACCTATGTTTCTCAAAAAATTCCTCAATTTATTAAGATTGGAAATCTTTTAGACTTACGAAGGTGTATATTACCAAAATGATGTTGAGGTGCTTGGTTATGACAAACTCTGTCATAGAAGGTGTAGAAGTGAAGGAAGCTGCCTTTCGAGGGAGAAAATTAATTGGCTGCACAACTGAGCTTCCACAAGACTACTGTGGTAGGTTCTCTCTCTGTCTTCCCTCTCTTTCTTATTCCTCTGTGTGCGGGCATGTCCACTCACTTATGTGCATGTGTGGTCTGTGTGTCTCTCTCTTTGCTGTCTCTGTTTTTTGTCACTTTTTGCTTTACTTGTGTCAAGAATGTTTTGTAGAAATGCTGGTGTTTTTGGTTAGATAGCTTGCCTATTTCTCTAAGCTTTGGTCTGAAGTCGCTTGGATAGTCTACGAGGAGAAGTTGAGCCTGCATATCTGCCTAACTTATAGTTAGGACCTTTGAAAGTCATTCTTTTCTGAACCTATAATCACTTTTTATTGTGGTGGAATGCTAGGACTTGTTCTGGAGAAAGATACTTCTGCTGGAGACTCTGCAAAAGCAAGGACGTGGAATGATTGTGCTGGTCTGCCAGATATCTGGAATGCAAATGCTGTTTTTCAAGACCTTACATACTGGCGTCATGATGACAATCCCCACTTTGTTGATGATGGACGCAAAACCCTAGAGTGGTTGCGCTTGGCATCAGTGGTACTGAAAATCCTGAACAACAGGACAACCCTCCTGCTAGGATAAGATGTTCTTCAGTATGTTTTTTGCAATTTCCCGTTCTTAAGAGCACTCATATAGGGCATAGTCTATGTGAGCAGTAAGATCCAATTATCAGTCTTGAAAATAATATCTCAAGCTATTGCTTGTAATATGCAATGCATGCTTGTCAAACATATTCTGTTATCAGGTTTTTTTCTCTAGGTTGCCTAGCATCTGCTAGTGGTTTTCTTCAAGTTTTCTTATGAACAACAGGACAACCCTCCTGCTAGGATAAGATGTTCTTCAGTATGTTTTTTGCAATTTCCCGTTCTTAAGAGCACTCATATAGGGCATAGTCTATGTGAGCAGTAAGATCCAATTATCAGTCTTGAAAATAATATCTCAAGCTATTGCTTGTAATATGCAATGCATGCTTGTCAAACATATTCTGTTATCAGGTTTTTTTCTCTAGGTTGCCTAGCATCTGCTAGTGGTTTTCTTCAAGTTTTCTTATGGTTAATCCACTATTGTGTCTGTTTGCTAGATACATCAACCTGTGCCAGCAGCAGAAGTGATGGTGATAATGAAACAGGATGGAAGACCTGAAGGTAGCAAATGCAATCAATTTTGTTGACATAAGTCTTCAGTTGCTTCTATGGCAGAAAGATAACGATTACTGATTTTGCTGTCATGTCAAATTATATGTACAGAAAACCGAGCTTCAGGACATAAAAGAAAGTTGGAGCACACATGAAACAGATATATTAGTCCCTTATTGAAAGGTGCTATCATGAAAATTGGTGTGTGCTTAGCACTTATAAAAAAGGAGTACGTCTGTTGAACATTGTAAGACCTGGTAGACACATTTGTGCTTTTAAGGACTCATGTTTTGCCAGAGACCAGCAGACAGTCATGATATCTTTGTATATTGAAATGTCACAGTTATTGACTGGTGGAGTATCCTAGGCAATGCTGTTACGCTGTCACTCAGCATGTAGGCATGTAAAGTTAGTCATTTACTTCTTCGCCTGTGAAGGGCTGGGAAAAACTTTGCATGAAGGCCTTTTGTTTAAATGGTTGCGGGGTATACATTGCAAGGTTGGGATTTCCATTTTAACCTCAGATCTACAACCATCTGGTGGAAATTGCATGCTTGATACGGAGTCACGAGTCTGGAGACAATTACTATTCTGTGGGTAATAGTGCCAGGGAAAATTTCAATGCATGAAACGGGCCTCTAATCACTCAGAGGGCAGTGGAACTAAACCTTTAATCACTTCAGCACTTATTTACAGCTCACAAAGCATATATCACAACCATTAACCATTGCATGATCACCATTTGGCATTTACCCATTTGTTCACAAACAAAACCATTGAAAAAGGGATGGAGGCTAGAATGCCCTTGCGCAACAAACATAGACAAGTGCACGCGATTGGCCCCAAACACCGTGGCGCCCCTTTTGGTATTTCTTTATATTTCACAGTGAAATGATTACAAGTTGCATCTGGGAGACCTTTCCTGCAATTGAGCATGCAGCCCCAATTCACTAAGCCTTCGCAAGGCTTTCAAGCATAGAACACCATCACATAAGTGCACTTAACCCATAGGCTCAACCCAAAGGCATTCTCTCTTCCAAGTGCAATTTCATTGGCTGTTCGGATGCAATCACACTGCATCCCAGCTGCACTCTCTTTGAGTGGTTTTCAGATGGCATTCACAAAGCTTTTCGAAGCTCCAAAATAAAACCTGCAAAGTATCCAAGCAAAGAATGACTCATGTAGCACTGCCTGGGCGCCTGTGAGCCAAGAAAGAGGTGGCACACGAGACCAACCAATAGCTTATGGCAAAAAGAATTGTAGCAACAAAATCACAACTCACTAAGTCCTAAAAGCTTGAACCAAGTCCTCAATCGCAAAGAGGACATAGTAGCCAATGCCCAATTGCATTCTTAGCCAAAGAGGGGTGCAAAGGCATGAAGAAAGAGCATTTACAAGAGTCAACCAGCAAGAATTCCACTGAAAAATGCGAAAAGAAGCACTTCTGTCGCAAAGAAATGAGAGTTCTTGGGCTCAAAAGAAGCGTGCTTCAGAGAGGAATGCATTGAGAAGGTTTTGGAGAAGTTTCATCGTCAGAAAGTCGTTCAAAATTGAGAAAAATCAGCCAACCAGCGTGTGGGACTACTCGAAATTCAACATAAAGCTGTAGCTTTGTAAGAGGAGAGGCCTAGGAGGCGATAGAAGCAAAAAGGTTAAAAAAAAGCCACTTTTGCAAATTCGACCAGCAAAAGAAGTGCTCAGCTCTGCTCGTTCTACCAAACACACAGAGGGAAAAGCATATCACTACAAAGGGGAGGCAGAGGGGAAGCCATCGGGCCAAACGGAAGTCGAGGAATCCAAATGGGTGAGGAGTTATGAATAAAAACGGAATTCAGCTGAAGGAGGCTGAAAAACCAGTTCAAAATCTCAACAAAGGGAGAAGATGAGAGAGAAAACCACACATGTGAAGTTTAGAAGGCCCAGGAAGGTCCAGGAATGGCAAAGGAGTGGATGTGTGCACCTTATTATTGTAAGCATATTCCAGCAAAGGCAAATAATGCTCCCATTTGCTTTTGTGGTCTGAGACATAGCATTTAAACATATCCAAGATGGTAGAGTTTTCCTGCTCCGATTGTCCATCAGACTGAGGGTGAAAAGATGATGAAAAATTCAGCGTAGTGTCCATATTTTCAAACAGCCCTCTCCAAAAGAGGCTGGTCATCCTCGGATCTCTATCACCGATTATGGATTCAGGCATTCCACGATACTTGAAGACATGATGCAGAAACAATTTGGCCATTTGATCTGCTGTAATTTTCTTTCTTACTGGCACAAAGTGGGCTTGTTTGCTAAACCTGCAAATTATTGTCCACAATCCATCATGTCCAGTAGGAGTACGTGGAAGATCAAACACAAAATCCATAGCTATGCTTTGCCATGGTCTATCCGGAATTAGCAAAGGGTGTAACAACCCAGGTGCCTTCTGCCTGTCAAACTTTACTTTCTGACAAACCATGCATGTTCTCACATATTCTTCCACATCTTTTCTCAAAGATGGCCAATAAAAGTATTGCTTCACTGCTGTAATTGTTGCTGTAATTTCCCTATGTCCTGCATATGGAGGAGCATGACTTTCCATTATGACTTTCTGTCGCATCTGATCAGTGACACAGAGTCGTCCATGCATCAAAATGAAACCCTCTTTCAACATATAGTGATCATGCCTTTGACCATCAGAAAGCTGATCATAAATAGTTGAAAAATCAGCATCATTAACATATTGATCTTTCATCACATCTAACACATTGTTGTAAGCAATGCTCACTGCTGAAACATTGGGTTTCTAGGAGTTTGCTTCAGGCTGTGGTTTCTTGGAAAGTGCATTAGCCACGACATTTTTGTTACCTGGTACATGTACAATTTGAAAATGAAACACCGAGAGGAAGTTAGCCGATCTCATGTGCTTTCAGATAATTTTATCTGTGTGTTTCCACATGCATCACAAGTTACAGCAAAGGGTTTTGCAAGATCTGGCAAGATAATAACTGATTCATAGCACAACTTTTGCTTTAGGTCTTCAAAAGCTGCATTTTTCTTTGGTCTCCACTGAAACGGTACAGCTTTCTTTTGTAAAGCATGCAAGGGAGAAGCAATTTTTGCAAAGTACTTTATAAACCTCTGATAGTATGAACACAACCTAAGAAAGCTTCTGACTTCATGCAGATTTTTCAAAATTGGTCAGCTCCTTATGGCCTCCACTTTTGCAGGATCCATCTTGACTCCATCCTTTGACACTATATGACCAAGAAAATGAATCTCATGCATAAAGAACTCACTTTTCTTGGTGTTTATTAATAGCTTGTGTCTTTTCAACTCTTGAAACACAATAGTGAGGTGTTTCCTATGCTCCTGCTCATTTTTAGAGAACACAATGGTGTCATCGAAGAAAGTGCCCACAAACTTTCTGTGTGCTCTGAAAATTCTGTCCATCATTCTATTGAAAGTGGCAGGTGCATTAGTCAAACCAAAAGGCATCACAAGGAACTCATATAAGCCAAATGAAGTGCAGAAGGCAGTCTTGTAGACCGATCCAATATATCATCAATGCGTGGAATTGGAAAACGGCTCTTAATTGTGACTTTATTCAAAGCCCTATAATCAATACACATTCTCCAACTGCCATCCTTCTTTTGCACAAGCAACACAGGGGAATAGTAAGGAGAATTACTTGGTTGTATTAATTCCTTTTCCAAGAGTTCCTTCACTTGTGACATTATCTCTTCCTGTTGTGCCTTACTGACATGATAGGGAGGTATATTAGGCAGTGAGCTTCCTGGAATTATATCAATTTAATGATCCTCGGGCCTCTTGGGAGGTAATTCTTGAGGAAGTGCATCTGAGAAACAATCCTGAAAATCTAAAATAAAAGCAGCCCTTTCTCTATCTAAAGCAGAAAGAGTAGAGCTTTCCTGAACTGGTTGGCTATCCTCTTTGACAAAAATCAAGTACGTTGAAATATGATGCTTTATTACATTGGAAATACAAGAAGCTGAAACTACAGGGATGGACTCCCCTTTCAACTTTACATCAAGTACATGATTTTTGCCTCTATGAGTTAAAGAAATCTTCTTGTTTCTCATCTGCACATCAACCCCCACCCTGTACATCCAAGGCATCCCAAGCAAAGCATTACACTCTGGCAAAGGCATAATGTAGAAGTCCTCTGCATCCTGATATCCATGGATATGCATCCTCAACTTGCCAATAATAGGAGTGACAGATGTGTTGGCCATATCACACATGCCGGATGGCCCCATTTCCTCAGGCTTGATGCCAAGTCTTCCTGCCATATCAGGAGTTATGAAATTCGCCTTTGCCCCAAAATCAAAGAAAAACAAACAATTCTGATTTTTTATTTTTCCCCATGCTCTGCACATCTCAGTCTTTTTCATTTCCTCTTCATCATGTCCATGTGGCAAACTCCCAATCACATCTGGAAGAAGTCCTGCGGAAGGTTTAGGCCTTTTGCCCTTCTGATCAGCCTGTTTATCACCATTCTTATCATCATCTGACCTATCTCTTTTCTTGAATAGGCAATCATAAAAGCGGTGTCCCTCTCCTTTGCATACAAAACATTTGTTTTGCTCCATGAGTGACTTTTTCTCTTCATCAGATAACTTGGTACGGGGCTGTTTATTAGGCTGTCCACGCCTGACCAGCTTTGAATTGGGCTTTTCCTCCCTTTTGAAACGGTCGTTTGCCATAATTTTTATTTTCAAATTTGATGTCCTTATCCTGGTGTTTGGCAGCTCGTTTGTTGTCTTCTTTCTTGCTGTCCATAAAGCCCAAATTCTTCTCCTGCATTCATGCATATGCTGTCCTTGCATTCTCAATTAATTGAGTCATAGAACCCACCTTGGTTTTGATGCAATAATCACGTAGCTCACTAGGCAATCCACAACAGTACCTCTCTATTTGCTCTTTCAAAGAAACATGCCTATAAGAGCTCAATGGCAGCAAAACATCCCAAAACCTCTCGGTGTAATCATCAAGATTCTTGCAAAGTTTGTATGGCAAGTCATGCCAGTGTGAAAGTACAACTTTAAAAGTTGGAGTAAGCCAAGTAGAAGAGAACACTTGCTTAAATTCCAGCCAAGTAGCAGGTGCATCTCCATGAAGCATAAGGTTGGTGTACCACTTAAGTGCATTGCCTTTCAAAAATGTGGCAACCTTCCTCATCTTGGAATTCTTCTATAAACAAACCCCCAAGAAATGCAGCATCGAACTGTTGAAGGAATGTGAGGGCTTTGTACCTGTCCTGTACTCCATTATATGTCTCAAACTTGACATGAGAACCATCGTCCTTAAATTCTTTATATACATTTGATATTGGCTGTCCCAAAGATGGCTGTATATTTGCAGCATTCCTTTCACTAGGGAGAGCCATGCTTGGCTGAACATTAGGCATGGGAGCATATGCTGTGGCTTGCATGCCTGGCTGCATTCCCACATTGTCATACATGGCTTGCTTTCTATGCCCAATTGGCAGTGAAATCAACATAGCATCAAAGATAGAATCTGTACCAAAATATTCAGGTTGCTGCCTCAAATATGGCTGAGGTGGTTGAGCCACATTTATGGACTGCACATTATTATTTTGAGGAGTAGAAGTACCCAAACTAAGGCCTTATGCTGGCTGCTCATACTGTTGCACTGGCTGTACTTTTTGTACCTCTTTCTCAAGTGCTCTTTTGGGTGATTCCTCTCTCTTGGAAGTCACTTTCTGAGTCATTTTTGACGGCTGTCCCTCATGGGAAACTGATGCATGAGTGTGCGGCCCGCCATGAGAAGCTGATGCATGTGTGTACTCACTCTTTCCGTGCTTGTGCTTTCTTGATTTCTTCTTCTTCTTGGCATTTGTTTGCACAATCTGAGCCAAATTTTGAGCCAGCTGAGTCAAAGCAGTCACTGCACTTGCAAGCTGTGCATTCAACATAGTAGCATCATCTGACTCACTGCTAGAACTAGTATCATTGTTGAGCTCAGTTGTAGCTTCATGTGTGGCCTACTCAAAAGGCATTTGTTGTGCTCCGTGCAGCTGTACACTAGCTGGATCATTAAGGCTTTCCTGCCTTCTCCTTTGAGGAGTTGTGGAGCTCTCTTGCTCATGGGTACTCACCATGTTTATCATTGTAATATTCAGCTGTCAAAAAGTGCAGCAAAGATATCCTTCCACCAAACTATCAAGGCCCACCTCTTGAGAAAGAGTGTGTGGTATCCTGGCAATGGAACCAATGAAACCGGCCTCTAATCACTCAAAGGGCAGTGGAACTAAACCTTTAATCACTTTAACACTTATTTATAGCTCACAAAGCATATATCACAACCATTAACCATTGCATGATCACCATTTGGCATTTACCCATTTGTTCATAAACAAAACCACTGAAAAAGGAATGGAGGCTAGAATGCCCCTACTCAACAAACATAGACAAGTGCACCGATTGGCCCCAAACACCGTGGTGCCCCTTTCGGTATTTCTTTATATTTCACAATGAAATGATTACAAGTTGCATCTGGGAGACCTTCCCTGTAATTGAGCATGCAGCCCCAATTCACTAAGCTTCACAAGGCTTTCAAGCATAGAACACCATCACATAAGTGCACTTAACCCATAGGCTCAACCCAAAGGCATTCTCTTTTCTGAGTGCAATTCCATTGGCTGTCTAGATATGCAATCACACTGCACCCTAGCTGCACTCTCTTTGAGTGGTTTCCAAATGGCATTCACAAATCTTTTCAAAGCTCCAAAATAAAATCTGCAAAGTACCCAAGCAAAGAATGACTCATGTAGCACTGCCTGGGCACCTGTGAGCCAAGAAAGAGGCGACACATGAGGCGAACCAATAGCTTATGGCAAAAAGAATTGCAGCAACAAAATCATAACTCACCAAGCCCTAAAAACTCGAACCAAGTCCTCAATCGCCGAGAGGACATAGTAGCCAATGCCCAATTGCATTCTCAGCCAAAGAGGAGTGCAAAGGCATGAAGAAACAACATTTACAAGAGCCAACCAGCAAGAATTCCACTAAAAAATGCAAAAAGAAGCACTTCTGTCATGAAGAAATGGGAGTTCTTGGGCTCAAAAGAAGCGTGCTTCAGAGAGGAATGCATTGAGAAGGTTTTGGAGAAGTTTCATCGCCAGAAAGTCCTCCAAAACTGAGAAAAACTAGTTAACTAGCACGTGGGATCACTCGAAATTCAATAGAAAGCTGTAGCTTTGCAAGAGGAGAGGCCCAAGAGGCGGTAGAAGCAAAAAGGTCCAAAAAAAGCCAGTTTTGCAAATTCGACCAGCAAAAGAAGTGCTTAGCTCTGCCCGTTCTACCAAACGCACGGAGGGAAAAGCATATCACTACGAAGGGGAGGCAGAGGGGAAGCCATCGGGCCAAACAGAAGTCCAAGAATCCAAACGAGTGAGGAGTTATGAAGAAAAACAGAAATCAGCTGAAGGAGGCTGAAAAACCAGTCCAAAATCTCAACAAAGGGAGAAGATGAGAGAGAAAACCACACATGTGAAGTTTAGAAGGCCCAGGAAGGTCCAAGAATGGCAAAGGAGCATGTAGAAGGCACTAGAGCCACTTGGAACTCTAGGGGGGCCACTGAAGGTACATGGCCCTCTAGGGGGCCCATTAAAAATGCCACATCATCATTTCCTAACAACCACTCTTCCTTGGAATGCCTTTGGGCCTAGGGATTAATTACGCTTATGTGCTAGGCACCATGCCGCATTTAATTACACATTATTAAGCCCATGCTTGGACTTTTAAAACCAAAGTTGTCATGGTCTTGTAGTACATTAAAGTACTTAGAATTTCACGCCACCATGACAATGCATGATTTTAATTATAGGAACACATGAAAGCCTGCATGACTATTTGCATGAGAGCTCAATTTGAATTCAGTGTAGAGGGCTCTCATGTTGTCTTGCAATGCATATATAAAGCCATGGTCATGTGAGGTGAAATTCAAAGGTAGGCCTGAGTGCTGGTGACCAAAATCAGAGTGATAGGAAAAATATGTAAATCCATGGTCATGTGAGGTGAAATTCAAAGGTAGGCCTCAGTGCTGGTGACCAAAATCAGAGTGATAGGAAAAATATTGCTTGCCATAGTGCGCAGAGGCAAGGGTTAGAAGCATGCTTGAAAATAAATGCAAAGGATTACTAATCATGCTTGACCAAAATCAGAGTGATAGAAAATATATGTAAATCCATGGTCATGTGAGGTGAAATTCAAAGGGAGGCCTGAGTGCTGGTGACCAAGATCAGAGTGATAGGAAAAATATTGCTTGCCATACTGAGTGTTTGTTGGTGACCAAAATCAGAGTGATAGGAAAAATATGTAAATCCATGGTCATGTGAGGTGAAATTCAAAGGTAGGCCTGAGTGCTGGTGACCAAAATCAAAGTGATAGGAAAAATATTGCTTGCCATAGTCCGCAGGGGCAAGGGTCAGAAGCATGCTTGAAAATAAATGCAAAGGATTACTAATCTAGAAAGTAGCATGCTTGAAAATAAATACAGAGGAGCTCTAATCCACAGATTAAGAATCTTAGCTGATGCTACCTAGCATGCCACCAAGATTTGCACATTATAGAACTCCTGAAACTTACAAATGTTCAGTGTTTGATGATCCATTAATGTGCACAGTAAAGGAAATTTGCTTATAAAGCCACCCATTCATTGCATTTTCACCTAGGAACTGGAACGGCGATTGGATTGCTCATGCTTTTATGGGTAACCTTTTGCAAAAACAACCATAAGGGAATCGGACCTTTGGCAGTCCCTCTCTAACCTTGGCATATCTTGAATCTTGATTCAAATTTCACACTTTGCCTGTCCACCAACAGCGAACCCAGTTGTCAATCATCCAAATGTACAAGAGGGCACTTGGTAGAAATGCAATTCCTTGGAAGTCAGTTCTGCATCTAGAATAACCATTCTTCCTACTCACAGTAGTTCGTTCATTGGGCTGCTGCATCTCCATCTGGATGGCTTGCATATGCATGGCCATTCCAATCATTTCCATGGGATCTAGGAAGGGTTGGCATTGTATATGCAGGGGGTAGAAGACTGAGGTGTCCCTATGTTTGTTTGAATGTTGGAAGGCTTGGATTCTTGATTGTGGATTCCTCCTATCTCAATTCCCTACTATAAATTGTGGGACTTGCTATAGTAGAGTGTCACTCATGTGAAAATTTTCGTGTGACTAGGGTGGATCTTCCTCTGCTGTGGCTCACTGTAGCGTTCCTCTAATGGAACCCTAGCTGACCGGGATATGGTCCTGATCTTATAAAATTTTGGCTTGTCTTGTCCAAGGATCTTCAATGCTCAAATGCCAATGTAACAGGCATGCAATCTAGGATGCTATGTAATGCACTTGCACATGAAATGCTACTAAATTTGAGCTGAAATTGAACTTGTAGGGAAAGGGTAGAGAGTGGAGAGTGAGAGGACATGGGACAAAGCAGCACTTTGGTCCAACTAGCACCCCTTCAGTAAGAGGATTTTCTATATTAATTCTATAAGAACAGGAGCATGAGAGAATGTGCCTTCTACGACGACTGGTAATGTGTCTCTCTCATCCTTTTTAAAGTGCTTTCCTATTGGCTGCCTCCTGAAGGCTGAAACGGTTTAAGAGAGGTTAACTTTTGCTAGAACTTGAGGGGCTCTATTTCTGGAGCTACTAGTACTGGAGCTGCAAACCAAGGGGAACTTGTGTTGGCTTTAAAGTAGCTAGAGTCAAGTTTCGATTTCCTGGACTTCCGAAAATTGCTCTATTCGAGAATAGCAAGCTTTCAAGCTCCTTTCTATATGGCCTTGTTAAAGATGCAAATCCTTGGAACAAGAAACTCAGAATTTTGTGTCTTGTAAAGAAAAGCTTCCTTATAAAGTAGTAGGAAGGATTGAAGTATTGGAGGTAACAATACGTCCTAAAGGAATTTCACCAAAAGAAGCATGCATCACTGTTTGGTTTAGGTTTTTTGGCTTAAAGTTTTCATGTACCAAAAGGATTTCAAAGTTTCACAGAGCAGTTAATAAATTGTTGGTTCTGTTTAGTCTTTTGTGATTGAGTCACCATCCTTATAGCTATAGGGGAGAAAAGCCTTTCAAGAAAGTGTCCTTCACATTTGGCTTACAAAATGGCTCATATGAGTCCGAGTTCATGATCCATGTAACACCGAGTCGTTAATGATTTGCAATCTACACATGTAGGCATCTTGGTAAACAACAATTCTACTACATACTCTCTGCTTTTTTCTTGTGACATACTTTGTCTACATGTTTGCGAATAGTTATGACATTTGATATGTTGATTTTACCGTTGGCTTTGATCCACATGTTTGCGATAGGGGAAAAATCTTGCAACTTGTGGTTTAACTACAGTCATAATCATATATATGGTTATGACGTTGTAAACCCTTTTCGTTTTTTTGGGGTTAACTTCCCCCTTATATTAAGGGTTGGTCGGACCCAAAGACAAAACAAGCAACAAACAAGTGAGTACAAGTACTCATGAGCATTGCCTTCAATTGGTTCTGTCAAAGGAAATTGTGAAGATGAATGAATGATTAATTTGCAACTCCTGTGATGGAAGCTCGTGTATAGGAAAGTTCGAATGATTTGCAAACTATGTGTGTGTGTGTGTGTGTGTGTGTGTGAGAGAGAGAGAGAGAGAGAGAGAGAGAGAGAGAGAAGTAGAAGTAGAAATTTATTATCATCCTTGAGGGGCCAAAAATGACCCATGGGACCTAATCCTCAGTACAAAAATCTCCTCCGTTGTGGAGGGGTCAAGAATTTTCAAGTTCTTGATAGTACAAAAAAAGAAGAGTGACAAAAGATCCCAACGTTGCCAGAGAGGCAGTGGAGAGAACTGACGAGATCTAAGTGGTGTCTGCCAGTATTTGTTGATAGTCATCTTTGATGTGTGCATATCGGAGGTAGTGTAGGGCTATATGTGCTTTTGTCTCTACTGTCTGGCGAATCACATAATTTGCAAACTCTAACATGTCGCGGTAGATTTAGCCAAGCTCTTGTCTCTATTGCCAAGGTATGTGACCGTGTGTAGAATTTGGCAATATTCCTGCGATAGAGAAGAGGTATGGGAGTACTGATGTATGGCTAAGCACGGGCATCTAGTGTCATGAAAGATGACCATCATAAAGGATTTTTTTTATCTCGATAGTATTCTAGCTTGGTCCTCTTTTCTACTGCCAACCATTGGGTTTGTAGAGTGCATAGTAGGGACAACTGGAATTCTTGCATCTTGACAATTTCAGGAGGCATAGTCGGGTATGATTCCACTTTCCATTTGCTGAACCATTTTCTTATATCTGTCCCCCATCTTGTGCAGATGATCTTGCTTTTATGATTCTTCTGAAGTTTCATACTAGTAGTCCATGCTCTATGTGGCAATCTTTCTTTTGGCATTTGTTGTACTTCTAGTAGGTACTACATCACTCTGATCAGTGCATGGAATTCAATTGGCCGCTTGCCCGTTTCCAATAAGAGTACTGAATAAGGGGTAATTGCCTTGACTCCTAGATGTCTTCATAGGAAAGCTTTTTGCATTTTTTCAATCTCATTCCATGTGGAGAGAGAGATGCTACGTCCCCATACTTCTACTCCATATAACACTATTTGAATCACATATGGATCAAACAACATATTCCGAATCTTCCAGTTCCAGGTGTCAGTGTGCCTACAGTCGTTTTCAAATTGATAGTACTTCCCCCAACCTATATCCAGTCTTCTTTGTGCACATTGCCACCATCTGTGATTAGGCTGGTATGTCAATTCCCAAATATTTTAAGGTATTGACATATTCAATGGGTTGCCCCTCAAAGTTGATAACCGGTGGATGTTTAGGTCGAGTGGTGCATACTGCCATCATTTTGGTTTTGGTAGTGTTAACTTGCAGCCCACTTCCCATGCAAAAGACCTGTAGTACCTGTAATAGTTGATGCATGGAGTCAGGCTCATTAGCGAAAAGAACCATGTCATCTGCATATAGGAGCAACAAAGAAAGTGTGTGAGAGAGTGTGTGAGTGAGAGAGAAAGAACCAAAATAGAAGGGGGCCACGTGGCAAAAAATGGTGTGGGACACTTGTTTAAGAAAAGTGTAACGATAGCGCTGCCTGGAAGGCAGTGCTAAAAAACATACAATCAATGGCCAACAAAACAAAGGGGCATATTGCCCGTGTTGCATCACCCCCCTCACAGATAATGCCAATTGAGATGGAGATCAGTGTTGGTGGGGGTGGTGGTGGCGTGGTCAAGTCTTCGGGGTGCAAGTTGTTAGGGATTTGGAACGTCAAGAATAGGGTGGTGTTTGAGGAAGATGGTGGAATTAGTAATGCTTGGTTAGTTGCAATGGTGAGAAGATGTTTGATGGACTTGAGAGTACTCGTTAACTCAGAGGAACCACCCTTTGGCGAGCAAGGTGTTGGTTGATATGTCTAGGGTCACCCTGCCATTGTTCCCAGAAGAGGTCTTATGCTTGCCCAAAGCAAGAACTTCACTTTACCACCACCACTCCTCCACGCCTGAACCCCCATGATAGGTGATTTGCCCTTGAGGACCACCTTATAAATAGCTTGCACAGAAATCTTCATCGGCATAATAGTTCCCCTATTGACAGTAATTTACTCAATACGAACAAGTCCCACAACCCAAAAGCTTCAATAGAATCGTTGGTTAAGGTAGGCTAGGGTGAAGGTGTTGGCATGCTCGACTTTCATGTGCTTAGTATTTGGTCATTCAAGGGTGTAAACAACTAAAAAAGTGAGTTTAAGGGCATCATCTTGCGTTGATCCAATCAAGTGTTGCAATTTTCAGTCATGTGTGAAATGCCTCAACTCCTGAATATCATTTTCTAGCCCAAGAATTTGTCCTAGGTCAAAACTCCTCGATAGGCTTCCAACTAGCCTGAGTACCCCCTCGACACAACCTTTCCTTTGCATCTCCTAGTCTTCGAAAATCAATCTAGGCCAAGGGTTAACCTTCTCAAGAAACCGCCGCCTTGCTCCAATTAATACCTTCCAACAGGCTTTCATCACCTCTCAAGGCTCTCCTACCCTCCACTGCAGATAAGAATCAAACAACCTTCCACACAGATACTAAATATGATGCCAGGCACTTTTAAAGGTAAGAATGAAATCGACTTCTCATACATTTCCATACTCCACCTGCACCTCATTACCATTTTTAGTATATCACATCACAATTTCCACCCAAGGAACAACCTCTTACTTTATGGAGATAAACTCCTCACTCCCAACGTCAGCTAGGCCCAAACCACACGTGCTTTTGGCATCTTAAGGAATGAAATGCATCTTCTCTCACCCAAAGCTCACAGTCTCGCAAATTTTATCGAAGAATTTGAACTGGCTTCAAGGTTGTCAACCAATGTACTAGACTCCTCGGGAGTCCTCATGTACCATCAAGGAAGTATCATTTCATGATGGAGGTGTCCGTTATGGTCCTCTACACAATCTACTTCCTTCTCCGAATTCTTCATCCTTATGGCTTACCTTTGGAAGGAGCTGGATATTCTTCTTGAGTAGGAGAACAAACAGACTGCATGGGAAGTAGTCGCAAAGCCTTTTTGTGAGATTTGTTTTTCCAAAATATCTCCATAGCCTAGGACACATAGGAAGCCAAATGCTTAAAAGACCAATGAAGAAGAGGCAAATAAAATTGCACATATGCCATAATGATAGACTGTACTATCTGAAGTCGAACATGTAGAGGCCAAGTTGCAAGTGCCAGTATTCCAGCTTCTTGTTAATCTTTTGAAGCACCCATTTGAGCTGTTGTTGAGGGGTAATATTCCAGCCAATGGGATACCCTAAATGCCTCACAATAGTATGGGAAGAAATAATGTGGCTTGGCTGGAGAAGTGCATGCCAATCAGCTTCTTTCAATGCTAGAAGATTCGATTTCTGAAAGTTGATATGCAGTCCAGCAGCTATGCCAAAATCATTCAGAGTATGCATTAAATCAGAGAGGTCACTTTGAGAATTCCTGGGCATGAAATATGAATCATCAGCATATGACTGTGCAAGAAACGGTTGTGCCCCTAGAATTTGCAAGCCATGAAGCTGCCCTGTATCTGTAAGATGGTCCATATGTAACAATAACGGATGAGTAGCAATGGCATATAGTAGCGAACTAAGAGGGCAACCATGTCTCACTGAACGGGTCGTAGTCCATGTCCTTGACAACCCACTACCAAGCAGGCACTGCGCAATGGCATGAGAATAGAACCAGTAAATAATATGGACCAGCCGAGGGCCAAATCATTCTATTTGTAGCAGGTCCCATGTGGCTATTTCTTCCACTAGGAGGTCTAGGTACCATTATGAGGCTTCATCTGTTAAGGCCATGGGGAACCAAGTGACCTTGGTTTCATTAGATTGATCTCCACCTACTTGGCATGCGGCATCAAAATGCTGGAGGAATCGGGCTGGATCGCCCCTACCATTGTATTTGGGAAGTTCAAGTTTGCCCAGGGGGCACCTGCCTTGATTGTTATTTTTGTTGCCAAAATTATTGCGATTGTTAAAGAAATTGTTCCCCTCTGCTTCGAGTTCAAGATCCCCATTATCGTAACAGTGCCCGACCATGTTGTGTTGTGGAGTCATCAAAGGGATTTCCTAAATTTTAGTGGGGAATCGGACAGAGGGTTGTTGGAGACATTGGACAGAGCATAGTTCAATGTAGATTTGGTGAGCATAGTTTTTGAAGGCATTGGCCAGAGTGTAGTTGCATGCAGATTTGGTGAGAGGTGGAACAGGTGTCTCTACCGCAAGTGCGGGTGTTGATGTATGTGTTAAGGGGGTTAGAGATGTGTTAGTGTTGTAGGGAGCATCATGTTAATAATGTGCCTAGGATTGTCCCACATGAGTAGGGAAATGTGCTGGTGCAGACGGATCGTCAATCGGAGGTCACAATGAAAAGTTATGAGTGAATTAGTGCAAAAAGGGGCCCATATGAGGGCACAAATTAACGAGTGCTAGGGATTTTTAAATGGTGTGAAATGGGCTGGAAAAATGCTTTCTAGTGTGTTATTTTTGTGTGTGAAACCGTGGTTCAAACGGGGTCCATTTTGGCCGCCAAATGAGCGAGATACGAAGGGTTAAAGTACGGGTTAAATGTGCCCTTTTGTGTGTTGGGGGGGGTCCCTTGGTCAAAAGTTTGGTGTGAATGTGCTGTAAGTTTAATTGAGAGAGAGTAACTGACACTCAGTTCAGTTACTCTAACTTAACTGATTGTGGTTGACAATAGTTAGTTCAATTGGAGCTAACTAATCTCCATTAGTCTACTAATTGAACCGCAATTAGTATTAACCTAAGGCTAACTAAAACTGCAGTTAGTTCTAATCTAACCTAGGCTAGGACTAGCCTATCTAGGGTTAGATTAGGGTAAGTTTATTTTTTAAAAAATTAAAATAATTTATTTATTTAGATTACATAGAGAGGGGGTGGGGCGGCCATCACCGTCGGCCAGGTGGGTGGAGGGGGCAGAGGATGAGGGGAGGGGGGAGGTGTGTGACAAGAGAGGGTTGGTCGTGGGCGGGGCTGGTAGTGTGTAGGAGCTAGGTCATCGGGCATAGGTCCTAGGTCCTAGGTCATCCATCGTCGATTGTAGGTCGAGGCGCGGGTGGAGGAGGTTGGAAGCTTGGAGCCGCACTGCTAAAAAGGGTGGAGGAGGTCGGAAGGGCCAAGAGAATGGGCGTGTCACCCTTGGCGAGCGTGGCACGAGATGGTGGAGCAAGCACAGATGGAGCGCGGGGCAAACGGAGGACGGCAAGGTAGTCAAGAGCATGGCGGGGCATCGACACAGCATCGTGGGTGGGCGGCTATGTGTAGCTACCGCCGTAGGCGGTCGGGTCCTTGCCTTGGCCCTAAGGCTTAGGTCCTTAAGAGAGTTAGTTAGGGAGTGGGGAGTTAGGGGCGGGGCTAGAGGGGGGGGGAAGGGGGGTTGGGGGTGGAGGGGAAGGGGAAGGGGGAGGGGTGGTTGAGAGGGGTGGGGGGGGGGTGGGGTGGGGAGGGGGAGGGGGGGGTTGAGAGGGGTGGGGGGGTTGGGGGTGGAGGGGGAGGGGGAGGGGGAGGAGGAGGGGGGGTTAAGAGGGGGGTTTGGAAGGGGAGGGGCATTATGCAAATAATTGTCCAGAAAAGAAGAAGGCATTAACCGCAAATATTAACGTGATTGACGAAGTCAAGCAAGAGGGTAACACTTCTGACTTGGGTAAATCGGGTAAGTTTTCTTCTTATGCATTGTTAAAAATGAAGGAAAAAATAAATGAGAAAGAAATTGTTATTCTACATGATGATGGAAGTGCACACGATTTCATTTTTGAACGATTAGTAAAAGCAATGAATCTTAAAGTTTCACCAACATAGTATAAGGTTAAAGCTACTTTTACTGGAACTAGATATAATTGTTTGAATGAAGTGAAAGATTTAGAACTCACGATTGATCCATAGTGGGGGTGGGGGTTGTGGGGGGGGGGGGAGGGAAAGATGGGGGGGGAAGGGGGGGGGTGGTGGGGGGGGGAGAGGGGGGGGTGGAAGAGGGTGGGGGTGACGAGGGGGGTGGAGGGGGGAAGGGGGTGGGGTGGGGGGGGGGTAGTGGTGGTGGAGAGGGGGGGGGAAGGGGGGGTGGTGGTGGTGGAAACTTAACGGACTGAAAACTTTGACGGAAATTCAAAGGGAGGAGAATATGGTCACCTTAACGCTCTCCAAGTCTTTCTCGATGTAACAGGATTGTTGAGAGCGAATGGACGGTGGGTGGATGGCTAGGTTATCGCTGCGAGAAGGGCTCGAAATAACTCACTGTGTGAGGATGGTAGTAGGGTGGTGGCCGATGGAGAAGGAAGTGGGTCTTGAATAGAGGGCTCGGAATGGGGAAGAGGATGGAGGCTAGATGTGAAAGAAGAAGAATGAGGGGGTGGAGTGGATTTATATTGGAATGGGTGTAGGGTTAGGGTAAAATCCTAAACTCTTCCCAGGCCATAACTTTTCATGGTTAGCTCGGATCACTCTTCTGTAAAAAGGTGAAATATTTGAAATTGTAAGCTCTATGCATTTGTTTTCATTACCTAGACTAATTTGTTCTTCAAGTGGCTTCTTTTTAAGAAATAAAGAAAATCTCTTAAGGTAGCAACCCAAGGTTAATGCTTGGGGTTGATATGTTTGCCTAGAGTTTGGAAAAAAATTTACTCTCCTTGCCCTTGAGTGTTATGTTTGTGAAAGTTCGCAGTAGTTCATTTTTTACACATACTTGGATAGGTTTACTCTTCGTTACTTGAGATGCTAGTCTCCTTGACATCGGTGGTAAATGTTGGCTCTTTCCCATGGCTTTCGCAAGAAGAGCTCTCAATATGTAGGGTTCCGAGGCTTTTTGTCACCTACAGATATATCGGTGTTGTTGTTTGTAGTATAAGTGTAGCTTAGGACCTCGGGTCCGAGACCTCGGGTCCTATTCCAGTGAGAGACGTAGGGTTAAGTGTGGTAAGCAAACATAGTGCATGCATGTGTGAAAGGAACGTGCATCATCATGGTTGGGGTAATGAAGGCTTTCACCTTCATTGGGGGTTGAAGGGTTTAGGAGGAGTTTAAGGGTTAGAGAGAAATTCAAGGTTTAGAAGGAGGTTCCAAGGTTCAAAGAGAGGTTCCAGAGTTTAGAAGAGGTTCAAGGGGTAGAAGGAGGATCCAAGGTTTAGGGTAGAGTACATGGTGGAGAACTCGTCTCCCTCGTAGATCATGGAGGTAAAGGGTTGAGGAACTAAAGGTTTAGGGGGAGCATAAGAGTGGGAGAGGAAGAAGGTGTAAGAGCATGGGAGGGAGGAGAGAGAGGAGAAAGGAAGAGGAGGGAGGAGGAGAAGGGAGGAGGAGGAGGAGGAGAGGGAGAGGATGGGTTGCAAGGTTGGAAGAGAGGGGAGGAGGAGTTGCAAGGTTAGGACATGCTGTTAAATGTGGAGTGTAAGGAAGCATGGACACTTGGAGACCATTGTTTGGAATACCAAAGTAGAACTCAACACAATGCCCCAAAGATCACAGCGGGCTTCATTCCATTATTGGGTATTTATACAAGTTGGAGAGCTTCTCTCTCTGCATGTACGAATTGTAAGACATTCTCTCTCTACATATAGAACTTGCATTTAGATGTTGCATGTAGGAGTTGCATGTAGAACATGCATGTAGGAACCACATGTAGGACTTGCATGTAGAAGTTGCAAGTAGAACTTGCATGTTGAGGATTCCTAAGAGAGATTATTCCTAGCCTTATGCAAGTACAAGCAGAGCTTTGCCACTACTCTACACACACATTTTGTGCTACCTAAGTCCATGTTGGCATAGAGACAACATGTAGATAGTATTTCCTAATGTTAACCCTTAGGTGTTCCACCCTAGGCTAATGGCCTCACCCTCTAGAGTCTCTCCTACACCTTGGGATACCTACTAGTAGCAACCCTTGGTTGCCTTGGGATGTAACAATAGTCTAACTAATGACATGATATCCATAGCCCAACATTAACATAGCATCCATTTTTAATCATGTTTTCTCATTGTTTTAGTTGGCAAAAACTATTAACAATCTTTTACTTTCAATAGATCTTTTCCAATATACAAATTGTCTTTTCTTTTTTCTCTTCCAATATTTCCTTATCTAATCCTCTTCTATGATAAGAAGTAGTTAAGAATAATGTTTTTTAGAGAATGAAGCGTATGCAATGTCTAATTCAAGTACTTATTTACTTGTTATAGAACCAACCCTCAACCCTAATGTCAAATTTTTTTTCAATGTCAATATGATAAAGTTTTTATATCATTCTTATATCAATTGGTTACAATATATGTATGGTATTGTTGTTGTCATCACGCTTTTTATAGTTTTGATTATTAATTTCAATATTAACACAATATAGCTCTTATATCATACTTTTCAAACTTTCTAAGGAATAGATGACATCCATTTTTATTTTCTCAAATGGAGTTTGAATATTATAGTAGTTATGATCACTTTATACAATATGTTCAAGGACAATAAAAGACAATTCATATGTGTTAATACTCTTGAGAAAAATGTAGTAGATGAAACAAAGAAGAAAGCTTTAGTAGACTGTGCTAGCATGTTCATTGAGCGGCAT
The DNA here is from genome assembly GCF_047967505.1 of Dipteris shenzhenensis. Lineage (NCBI taxonomy): Eukaryota > Viridiplantae > Streptophyta > Polypodiopsida > Gleicheniales > Dipteridaceae > Dipteris > Dipteris shenzhenensis. Next base: position 46,439,923 of record NC_141624.1, on the reverse strand, counting down.
CTTCCAAATTAGTATTGGGTAGAAGAAATCCACACTGTAAACCACTTAAGTAGATTCCTACTGAATTGATTCAAGGTATGACACATTATGAGGCATTCACTCGATATATGCCATGCATTGGGCATCTCTACATATTTGGCTACATAGCATGTGCCCACATACATGATGGTTATCACATAGATTTTAAGTCACATAAATGCATTAGGCTTGGTAACTATCTCCAAGATCTAGTGTTTGATGATGAATCAGAATAGAATTCATCAAATACACAAGAGATAGTCATACCAACTACTTATCGCTTACAAAGAAGGTCAATGAAGACAAGAAAGCATTGCCAAAAGACCTATTAAATATATGCACACATTTTCATAATGGTTTGCCACTATTTGTGTTGAGATTTTGAGGACATGTGGCATTATTTGGAAAATCTATGTACTCACGCTAGCCATTCCTAGCTGCCTCATCCTTAAAAGTAGTTCCCAAGTATTTGAGATTTCTATCACCAAGGATTTACATGCCTTGAAATTATCCTACCCACTTCATCTGTGGGATTAATCCCATGTACATTTGCCACATGTGATTTGATGGTGAGGTTTCATTTAGTCCTCTCCCTATTAGCACTTGCTTCATCCACACATTCTAATAGCCCCCCTCAGTCATGAGTCAGTTGTAATTGCCATAGAGTTCTATACTCATGTGCTCCCTTTGCAATTTGTGGTCCCTAATTTGTCATTGGCTTTTTCATGTTGTGTGGCTATTGCCTTCATGTAGTTCATTCTTCAAGGCATGTGGCTCCATTGTCCTCCAACTTCAATCTTTTGCATTGCATGTGTGATTTAAATATGTTTTCACTTTGTCGATATTAGTTTCTCTTGGAGGACATTTTACTGTCACACTTTTTATTTGTGTGAGTTCACCTTAAGAAGAGAGCTTCAAGGGCCATATTTCCCTTCCCTTGACATCACCTTTCATGAATTTCAATTGCCAATAATTTCCCACAAATTTGTTGTGCTTCTTTCACATGTCACTATTCATAATCCATCCATGAGTTTGCTATGTGCATTTGTTGCTACAACTTTCATCTGGCTTTGCTTGCTTAGGTCTTAGTCATGTTAGAATTCTGCCCATGCATCATAGCACTATTGTGCGTGTTATTTTTCCTCATGTCATGCATTTCTATTGCACCTTGACCACATTGCTCAGCCATGCAATATACTTCATGTTTTGTTACTATATATTGTGTCAATTGGTCTACCTTCTAGATCATGCAGCTGCGAGCTCTACGTCTAGTCCTTGCCAATTTGCATCAATGGGCTATCATTCTTGCAATGCTCTATCCTATATTAGCTTGTGCATTTATCTTTGTTTATGGTCTTTGTCTCTCATCCCTTGGTTGACTAGTGAACTTGAATCTCATGAATGGAAATGATGAAAGAAGAAAAGGCCTTGATCTTGGTGTGATTTTTATCTTTTTGTAATGTTGTGACTATTTAATGGAGGAATAAGATTATTGGATGTATGCGAATCATAATTTGTGCATGTGCTTGTGAATATATCTAAAATGAATGTAATGTACTAGTAAGGGATGCATGAAATAGCTTAGAAGATAAAGCCTAATGCTTGAATGGATTGGGGAGGGGTGGATTTTGCATTATGTTTGTGAATTAATCCCACTAATCTCCTATTTGTGTGGAAGGAATGTAAGGATTTAATTGGAAGGAGGCTACATGTGTCACATATGGGACAACCACTTGCCCAGAAGAGAGGAAGTACTCTCTAGAGACCAAGGAAGATATCTAAAAGGGAGTAGAGGCAAGAAAACTTCATCTTGGATGAGCCAAAAACTCGAAGGAAAAAGAGCAACGTCAACCTTGCAAGTATTTGCTTAGGTCCCTAACTACTGGTTTTCCCAGGGCCCTGCGGGAAGGGAGCATTAAGATCTTGACACAAGAACTCTCCATCTCAGGCAAAGCAATCCAAGCTTGTGTGCATGGTGCTTTGTGAGACATTAGTGCTTGGTGTACCACCTCTTACACTTCAAAATTTGCTTAGCATACAACGTCTTACTCGGTGCTTGGATGTGGAGAAATGAGAATCAAACTAATGATGGGTTGTGCAAGCATGGACAAAACCATATGAAGATGGGTGATTGAGCAAGATGAGACAACACAAACAATGAATGACATAGCTAAACACTTATGTTACTATGAAAGAAGTGGCTGGTAGCCCATCACAAAAATTACATGTGGACATTCAAGTTTCAATAAGTCTCTAAAAACACATGCTCAGAGATTCCCATTCTTGGACACCAGTATGATTGGAAATCTCTGATTGCTTGCATAGATGAAGCCTTCTCACCATCTTGGCATAAGATATCAAAGGAATCTAGTGCTAGCATATCTCCAATGGAAAATCTTGTACATCAGTGTAGCTCCAAGAAAACACGTCTTTATACTGCAAAAAGAGACTTCTCACAACATGAAGTTGATCATCAACAACATTTGTACTTACCAAGACTATGTCTGGTTCATCTTTGGTTCCTAGATTCAGTAATTGGGTTTGTTCGAGCACCAAGCTCTCAGAACCAAGCCAAATAATGGTTGTTTATTGCCTGGCTAATTTGCATTTCCCAATAACATCCTTAGTGAAGTTGGAAAACAAATGCTTCTACTCTTTTAGTTTCTGCTTATGTTTGATTTTGGTAGCTACTTGGAATAAATCTATTTCACCCACAAGCAAGATATGCATCTCCATTTGTCATAATGCTACATTCCATGGGAATTGACCATCAACATTGATAGGTACTTGGTACCCTGCTCAAGTTGGTAGGGATTTTTAACTCACTATACTCGGTTTTGATTGTCATCATTTTAGATCCCCAATCATGCAATTATTTTGCACTTTTTAACCACAGTCTTCGTAACAAAAATGGGTAGGCATTCATTTCCTTAGCAATGACAATCAAACTTAGAGTATAGTGTACTTCTCCAATACACCACTAGATAACGAGCCTAATTGGGGACAACCAACATCAATGTAAAATCCCAACAACCTTGTGTAGCCAAGAGAATAAGGCACCAAGGGGGGGTGTTGAGAGAGAGTGATGCATACAAGAGCACTTGAACAAGGTTTATAGTAGTGAGAAAGATCTCGGAGATAAGGTGAAGATATAAGTGGCACAAGGTCTACCACTAGAGAGTGTGGAATTAAGAATCCCACATATTGGTATTACGAGGAATACAAGAGAGGATCAAGAGCAGCTGTCGAGTAGACAATGGCACATGGCATCATGATGTGTATTCCTAGGAGAGCTTGAGGTTATCTATATGTGAAGCCTCCCATTGTACAATTGAAATGGCATTGCAATAGATTGAGTTGAGTGTAGCTATCTTCTTGTCTCCCTCTTGTTTATTTTCTTGTGTGCTTTGATGAACACGTTAGAGAGCATGCCCTTGGGTTCCACTGGGTCTCTGATCCATCATACACACAAAATGGTGAAGGCATTAAATTCTTGTGGATGAGCCACTTAACCATGGTTTTTGAATGATATTCACTCCTAAGACACCATCCACAATGACACTTGGTATGTGTTGCTTCTTAATTTTGGTAGAAATGATAAGAATTGTGGAACTATCTATTGCTTGGTTAACTATAGGGGCCTTATCGTCTAGTTCCTATTCTTTCCAATCAATATGCTTAGCTAGGGGTGGTCCCTTCTGAAAACTAGTTATTGGTCCTTAAGACCAAGTGAATGCATTTGCATCAACTGAGTCTTCCACCTCCATAAGGATTTCTCGATAAAAAGGGTCGATCTCTTGTCTTTTAGCATTGCTTTTGAGAAACTTGATGATATGCTCCAACCATAACTTACATTTCTACCTTAATATGACCAAATTCCCCATGAAAATAGTATTTAATGTATGGTGATCCTTGACATTGTCCTTTCTCACTTTTTCCTTTGCCTTTTCCTTGGCCTTGCTTGGGCCTCAGAGGACACTCATCCTCTGGTTTCCTATGCCGCCTAGTTGACAAGTACAGTGCATTTTTTGGCATACCACCACTTGGATTGATACTACCCAAACTTTGAGCATGCATGCAACAAAGTACTTGTTTTTGTTGTCATCTTTAGTGTGTCCCTCTTATTTGTCCACAATTGTAGAATTGTCTTCTAGTTTTTGTAGTTGATGTTTTTTTTAAAATATGAGTGCTCTATTCTGTTTTTCATTAGTATTCATAAACTAGAATTCTCTTCATGTTCTGTTTAATGGCAGTGATGATGTATAAAAGAGCATTCTATTTTGTGTATTAGAGCCATCATTTATGCATTCCTTTATAGGATCTTGCATGTGTTTTGTTAGTGTGTTATCCATTTTTTAGATTTAAGAAGTACAATATGAGGTTAGAGCATATGGATCTATTATGAATTGAATATTCAATCCATGTTAGATTGCCATAGATACCTTACTTTCTTATTGAAAGCATTTGTGAAGATATCCTTTGTTTGACTTTGTTAATTGAGATCGATAGCACATATGTTTTCCTATCTATATTTAATGCTTCCATCCACTCCTCTAATGTCATTATGGTGTCATAGGGAATTGAGGACATTACTGTATGTATGTTTTTATAAACTCCTTTGTAATGATGCTTATTGCTACCTTCCAATGGTGTGAGGATCATGGTTTGATCAAATCGGGGCTTCGGGTAATTGAATCAACATTTTTTATTGTTGTCTTTTGTGCATGTAGATGTGTGTTTGTGTGTCTGGATGTCTTTCATGTTGGAATTCATCAAATCCTTATCGTATATTATATGCTTGTCTATGGAAGATATAGCTTCATCTTCATTGTTGCAGTTGTAAAGATAGTAGCATCTTGCACCTAGAGAATACCATGTTCATGAGCAACAAAGAAATTGTCTATCACATTTCCTATAATTGAATCATCTTTTTTCATCAATGCTTTTGCACCTCGTGATTGTAGTAACGTGTGCACATATGGTTGGATTCTCTCTCTCTCTCTCTCTCTCTCCTCCCTCTCGCTGTCTTATCTTCCCCTCTCTTTCTTATTGCTCTTTCTCTTTCCTCCTCCCTCTCTCTATGGTGGGGTAGTTGCCTTATAATATAATATAAATTTATTTATTTATATAATAAATAATATATATAAATATAAGTATATCTACTTATTTATGTTTATATTTATGTACTTATAAATATAATATATATATATATATATATATATATAATAATATATATTAGATTTTTTATAATACATATATATTATTTATATAATATGAAATATATTTATAATATATATATGTATGTATTATGCATTATATTTATTTTAATATTATAATATATCTAAATAATGTATTTATTAATATTATTTAATATATAATATAGTATATGTATAGGGGGCGCCTCACCATGTGTCACGTCTTGCCAGATGAGCTCCGCACGCCTCGTGTAGCGAGCCGACGCATGTTTGCGTGCCACGTGTTTGAAGTCCTTGCCGTTCACAGTCTTCCTCCTTTCATAGTTTGCCAGTTCGACGTGTCAGATGGACGACGACAGACGGCACAGCTGTCCCGCGTCAGACTACTCAGGCGGCCCTCATTGCCCCATGTCATCGCGCCACATCAATGCCCTGTCTCTATGGCACGACTACTCGTTTGCGCCACCACCTTCTGCATCTGTGCCCTACATCTACCACGTGTTGCGCTCGCCACATCATCAATTGCATTGTGCCCCAAGGGCAACTATCTTTAACCTATTAACCACAGACACAAAAAAGGAGAGGACAAGTGGTAGCTTGGAGGAGAAGAGCCTGCCACGTGTCACAAAGAAGGAGCTCTTGGATGGAGGCTTGGAGGGGGGAGGAGGTGGAAAGACAAGAGGCACCTTTAGGGTCAAGGAGGAGATAGAAGGTCAATGGAATGGAGGAGATGGAAGATCACCTTCTTGAGGAAGGAGGAGATGGAAGACTTAGCCAAAATTTAAGAATCAAAGATCCACCTTCAGATGGGGAGTGGTTGAGGATGGTCATGCATCTTTGCCTATGCAAAGCACAGGTTTAGTAATCGTGGCGGTACATTTACTGCCCTCTGTGGCACCCCATGCAATCGCGCCATGTAGCATCGAGTCACGCCGATCTAGCAACCGCCTCCCACCCTTCAACCGCCGTTTATTTGCTCACCTAACGAGCAATACCTCATCATCACACCACATGGCGCCAGGTCTCCTTCTTGCAGTCTGCCCCTTTGTGATCACGCCACGTGGTGCTCCAACATTCTCTCCTCTCCTCGAACCTCCTTTCTCTCCCTTGAACTTCTCTCTTCTTTCCGAGCCTCCCTTGAACCTTCGCTTCATGCCGAGCCCCTGGCAAACCTCCCTTCTTGTCCGTTTGGGATTAGCATCCATATAGAATAGATTAGATTAAGCCATGGAGAAACATAGGTTAATTAAAGCATAAATACATTAAGCCATAGATAAATTCAGGTTAATTAAGCCTCCATGCACCAAAACTAATTAATAAATGGGTTGAAATAGGAGAGGCGATGAGAGGTTAGAGTTCGCAAATAGTAGAATAGGCATGAGAATGCTATTCATGGTTATAAAACAAGTGAGCAACCTCATGGTGATGAGCGAGCATGCTATTCATGGAAATAAAACAAGTGAGCACATGATGTGCTCAAGAGCACTACCTTTTTTTTTTTTTTGGAAGGGAAGCCTTTTTTTTTTAATGTTTTGTTTTGCGGGGGGGGGGTCACAGTCCCTGGAAAATAAACCAGACCCTAGTAGTATAAAACTTGACCTCTAGTTGGGCCGACGCCCTAGGCCCACGCTAAGAAGCGGATGGGAACCTACTCGGTGGTAGAACTTAGAAGTTGTTCGCCACGGCTGTCAGTGCCTGGCTCACAACTGGATCTGATAGCTCTAGCACTTTGGCTGTGTCTGTTACAAGCTGTTTTACCCATCCCCCCAGGGCATCATCCCTAAACCCTACCATCCCTTTCCTCCCAAAGACAATCTGGTTGCGAAAATTCCATACCCCCAATGGGACTAAGGCCCGAATGTATGGCCAACACGCACTGACAGTGGATGTGACTCCTGTCAGGTCACCCAAAAGACCCATTCTCAAATTTTGACCCAGATGAAACCTCCCCATCAGGCCACTCTTTCTCACGGCTGCTTCTATTCGTATCTTAACACGACGAACCAGACTACATCTCCACATTAGATGAACTACCAATTCTATTGCTCTATTGCATAGTGGGCATATAACATTAACTTCAAACCTTTTGGCCAATGTAGTGCGCCCGGGAACCCATTGGTGTAGAACTTTCTATGCCATAAAACTGAGTTTACCAACCTGCACCCCTTCCAGATCTCTTTGAGTATTTTTTCCACCAACTAGCTGTACGACGGAGGTGCCATTTTCTATTTAACTCTAGGTATAGTGGTTGTTGGGTTTGCAGATTTCTATAGATTACTCTTGCTGCAAGCTTTTTTAAGCAAGTTTTACCCATATACCCCTAGGAAGACCTCCGACTTTTCTGCTCTATGCAATTTAATGGCCAACATTCTGGAATCTCCTTGAGAATCATGTGCATCAGTGCAGTCTCTTGGACAGAAAGAGAGAAGGAGCAACTGATCTCTCCTAGAGGCATCCAACCCCCCTTAGATGGGATCCAAATTTGTGACGAGTATCTCAACCCTTTTCTGCATATGCTCCGAGTCTTTTGGAGATCGTGTTTGGCAATTGCTTGGCCATCTATTTTCACTACATTGCTCCACCAGATCGATTCATTTAGGCTTCGCCCCTCAGGCCTCCCAAACCCTTCCATGATAGCTTATTCACACAACCCTTCCATGCCACAACTAACCCTTGTACCATATCCGACCCCACTATTCTCAAGGGGAAGTCTGAGAACAATCTTTCATAATGAAGAGCACTACCTTTTTAACTTTTATGAAGTAGATCAATAGTTGATGTAGGGGTGGGAGGGAGAGAGAGAGCGCACTCTCCATAATGGAAAGGGTTAATGGAGGGAATGAGTGTCCAAAATTTGATTGGGAGGATCCATGAAAATGAAAGGCGGCTTCTTGATAATAAAATTGATGTAAAATGTAATAGAGGGAAAAAATGCCCAGCAGTCTCCAACTTGTTTTAGGCATAGGCATGGAAAACGCATCCTGTGACAGCAGACCTTCAGGTTTCAATAATATCACCGGTAGCACGGCCACTACGCAGCTGCCCTTTCTTATTAGTAGACTTGCGCAGCTGTGATCTACCTCTCGCCAATCACCTCTTGCAACTGCATCGGGAATATTTCCATCCGAAAAGGTCAAAAACGTCACCATGCCCAGAGGGAAGCGATACAGACGTGCTCCACCACTCCTCCCCTGCACAGTGCAAAGGCTGGCTTTAGGCTGCCGTTTCCCCCTTCTCTCAACGCCATCGCCCTGATCAGCTCCTGGCCTAAAATTGCTCTCCGCCTTTATTTAACTTGCAGTTTGCAACTTGCAAGCTTAATCAGGTGCGTCTCCAGGATAGCCGCCTGGTGCTGATGCTTACTTTGTTTTGCTCGGGTATGACCTTGCGTCGAGCTTCTTCGGGGCGCAACAACCTGTATAACCCAGTGCCAAGCAACCCTCCCGCGATCGGCCCAACAACATAGATCCAAACATGGGTGAAATTCCATGATACAATTGCCGGGCCCAAAGCCCTTGCTGGGTTGATTCCTCCTCCCGAAATAGGCCTGCACTTAAAACAAGTTCTTCCTGTTCAACACTTGATTTGCAAAGACAAGGAATCTTTCTAGGTGCCTTTGATCGCCCAATGGACTAAATCGTATAAGACGAATGAAGATAAGTACTTCCTTATGATCCCCCTAGCTTACCCAACAAGCATTATGTCGATTGCTATGATCGCACCCACGGCCAAGCCCGCAAATTCACCGATCTGCAAGAGCCTACAGATGGTGAAAGATTCTGAAGGTGATAAACAAATACCAGATTCAACATGTTAGGGTAACGAAATGAAAGAGTGGAAAATACTAACCGCGCGCGTATCAGTTGACACCGACGAAGCCACAAACAACAGCAAGAAACCGGCCACCGTTTCAGCAAGCACAGATTGCAAGATGGTACTGTTCGGTGTCACCAAAAGGAAGCCTGCCGTTGGACGATAGATCAATTCGAGCAGAAGAGCCGCCACCGTAGCTCCTAGTATGTGAGCGGATATGTAAAGAGGGACCTGCGCATCACGACGGATTAGAATTATAGCCCCCTAAAAAATAAAAATTAGAGAGGAATCGAAACTTGAAGTCTGGACATTGTTTAGCTTCGAAGCATCATACGGATGAACTCTTTCAGTAAGCATACGCCGTAAATTGGACCAAAGAACGTGGGGATCGAAAGTTGAAGTTCTTTAGGAAGCGTCCTAGGACATACGCCGCAAATACGACCAAAACGCTAATGAATCGAGCAATCGAAATAGTTCACAGAGCAAAGCGATGACTTACAAGATACAATGGAAAATGCCTTATTGCAGCATAAGCTATAGTGACAGCAGGATTAATGTGCGAACCGGACACATGCCCCAAAGAGAAGATTGTCACCATAACAGCCAGGCCGCCTATGAGCGAAGTGGCCAAGGTCGCAATGATTCCCCCTCCGTCCGTGTTGACCCTTGCCGCACACAGCGTGAAGATGACAATGAAACTAGCTATGGTTTCTCCGGCTATCTGCCAAGATCCATAGCTTTTGGAGGTGACTTACGCAGGTCCAAAGTGGTTCACGCCGAAATGCTTATGCATCAATAAAACCACGCCAAGGGCCGACTCACCTTTCGAACAAGTGCAATGATCGCGGCCCATCTTGCATGCTTGGCGTCTTCGACTTCTATTGGACCTGGGCTATTCTCCTCCGAGGCGCTAATGGTACTGGAGAAAAGCAGAGGTTCTTTGAGGCTTTCAGGGTCGACAGTAACACCACCACGACTGCCATTTTCTGCATCTGCTTCGCCCATCGCTTATTGTAAGGAACGAGGAGACTCACGGACACGGATTGGGAAGATAAGTTGATGCGATGTTGGCTTCGAAGCTAATCAATGGGGAACTGGGTGCGTAGAGCAGACGAGGCCGCGATGAGGGGTTGATGCATTTCAGGGGTGAGGTTGTCATTAGGGCCAACTGGTTTTTGGGATACCTCCATGTCACTCCCACCACATGGGGGATGCCTCATGCTGTTCACATACTAGTCCACCATGGGCACTCCGCACTGCCCGCCCACGAATCATGGACAAACAAGATTGCTCGCCCACGCACCATGGACGAGCATGGGAGGCTCTAGTCTGTAAATACCCTCTCGCTTTATGGGATTTCAACGGCAATCATAACAATTCCTCCTCCAGCCCTAGCCATGAGTCCTCGCTTCAGAGTCATGAGATGGTATTGCCTCGGGGTGCATGATCATCGCCCAACGGCAAACCCAACGCACTTTGAAAAACTACAATTGCAATTTAACATCTCAGTACAAATGCACAACAAAAAATCTAGTGATTGTGGCACCTAGGTAAGGCCACCAATTCCCATAAATGGCTCTTAGCTTTTGAAGTCTCCCAATGATATTAGTTGAGTTCATCTCTTCAAATTACACGAGCAACCTCCTCACAGTAATGAGCGAGTGATGGTGAAAAGCACATACATGTGTGTACACGCACATGCACACCCAAGATCCCACTCAATTCAAATTCAAATTCTCACATTAAATGTTTTATGGAACATTTGAAAACCACTATTACTAAGTATAATGCTTATCACCTTAGTATATTGATTGAACTTGGTTACTAAAGGCCTCTTTTTAACATGCCTATAATCATGTATGGCTATCTTCATACATGAGGATTGAACCATTTGAAAAACTTGCGCACGGCAATTAGTAACTTAAACCTTAGTCTCAATTTACCAATTGGAAGATTCGACACTCCCCTCCAAAGTTACCTCTACCTCTTGGATTCCATGTCCCCCTTCGAGTAGCCATGATCGTGACGTGATGAGAAGATGATGATCCTTAGTAATTGTTGGAATGTTAGCAATGGCTAAGTGGACAATTCCCTCTAAAACTATGTCGTCTAGCATTGTATGGACTTTTGTCTCTTCCTCTTTGGAAGCCTTTGCCTCATAAGCCTCACCAAGACCATTCAATGCAATTTGAACTACTCTTTCCTTCTTTGTTTCTTGACCTATTGATGCTAACTGGTCTTTGATGTCAAACGAGGAATTTGGGCCTATTTCAATAGATAACTTCTTTATTGAGTTGATTTTAAATAATAAGGTCATTCGTGATGAGAAGTGATAAAATTGATATGAAAAGCTCAAGTAGGTACAATATTTCCCAAACGTACTTTCCTCTACCTTTAGGCGTGTTGGCTATTCCATGTCAATGGGAGAATAGAAATAATCTACTAGTTGAGGAGATGGCTACCATTTGATCCAAGAGGAGTCTACTTGTATGCCTAGCACAAGGGCATGGCTAAACTTGGCAAGGACAACTTAAAAAAGAATCCTTCAAGGATCACCATAAGGAGAAATTCCCAACCCTCGAAAAGGTTGTGAATGACAGAGGACATTTGGCAAGACAACTTTGACCATAGAACTCCCACCATTCACCTAGCAACTTGGTATTGCCTCTTATACATCTTTTCCATTTCCCTCTACTATTCAATTTCTTCATGCATAAGATCTTTTCCATTTCCCTCTACAACTCAAGTTATTCATGCTCATCATGTGCAAGTGTATTTCATAACTCCACAAGAAAAAAAAGACTTTCTGTTGAACTCATGTGCTATCTTACATATTCTTAGCGGAATTCCTAAGAAAGCCCCTCAAGCTTATACCCTAATACTTTCTAATAGGGTAGGGGCAAAAGGACTATTTAGTTGTGGAGTATCTTTCCCACCATACACTCAATGTCACCCTATCTCAACTACTGTCGCTTAGGCCCAGTCTATGTAAGGAGCTCCAATAAAGCCTTTTGACTTGAAAGTCAAAGAAAAAGAATAAGACATATAGTTGATGTTGTAATTGATAAGTGTACAGTCACGGGTGCTTGTGTGGATGATGGGCCTACATGTAATGTAATGGTGCCCTAAATCATGAATCTCCATTGCATAAGGAGATCAAGTTAAGGTGTCAAATGTCTTAAAATTGTCAATTGTTTAGTGATTGAAGATCTCCCAATAACTATGAATGGTACCACCACCTCTCTAAACTCTTACATAGTGGACATAGAGGATACTGGCAAGAGTTATCTAGTGATCTTGGGCTAACCTTGGATCAAGAAAAGTGATGCAATTAGCTATCAGCAGGTGAATTTGAGACATCTTTTGGTAAATCTAAAGAAAGGTCCTAATGCAACCATGCATCAGATTGAAGGAGCAACAAACTATACTATTGATTCAAGTGCTTCAACTTCCTCTTTAGGTAGATTTAAAGATATATAGATGGAGTATGAGGTTTTGAAAGAGGAAATTTATACTCAAGACATTACGACAGTGCTTATCATAGAAGAGAAGATAATAGTAGACCTTGACGGGTGGATTCTAGTATACTTTCAAGTTATTTCACCCCACTCAAAAGAAATCATGTTGAATGAATTTCCAAGATCTTTGCCACCACTAGCTATCATCACCTCATAAGGTCACCCATAACATTAATTTGGAGAGAGGCCAAGCCTATTATGCAATAGTTAAGGTGACTCTGTCCCACCTAGATGGGAGTGCTCCCGATAGAGTTTATTGTTTTGTTGAGGACATTTCATCATTTTGATCCAAAATTCCAAATGGGTCTCCCTTGTGGTAGTGTACCCTAAGAAAAATAACAAGTGAAGAGTGTGCATCAATTATAAGAGCTAAATGCTCCTACCACCCATTGAGACTGCTTCCCTCTCCCCTTCCAAGGCCTCATTTTGAGAAGTTTAGTGGTTTTTTATATGGATACTATAGCTTCTATCAAATATAGATTGCAAAAGAGGATGTGCTAAGACAACCTCATAACCCTTGGGGCACCTCTTTGTTTTGCATCCAATGCCCCTATCATTGTCCAATGCTTCATGTCACTAGTGTTCACACCCTACTGGAGGAAGAGTCTTGTAGGTATTCCTTGATTATTTTTGAATTTGTTAAACTAATTTACCAGGAATGAGAGCACCTCAAAAGTTTGACTGACTTTTCAAAGGACTGATGAAGCCCATGGAAGCTTGAATCCTCAGAAGTGTATGATTGGAGTTGACAAGGATGACTAGTTAACCACATTATCTCTATAAGGTATCGTCCATGATCCTAAGACCAAAAGATAAGTGAAGGCTTTTGTAAATCTTGCTAGCTATTATCATTGATTCACACTTGAATATGCTTTAGTGAGAAGTCCCATGACCATTTCTCTTCTTAGGATGGGAAAGATTTCGTGTGTGATAGTAATTATCATGAAAGCTTTGCAAATATGAAGGATGATTTGGCATCTAGAATCCAAACTAGGATTAAACTTTCTTTATCAACCCAGTCAGAGTTGCTTCACATAGAGTCATAGGGATTCTCTGATAGCAAGGTAGAGAGGTTCATGTACTTGCTTCATAGCAAATACTACTTGATAGTGAGCCCTCTCCCTCGTCTTTTCTATTGAGAGGTTCAAGCAATGTGATCGATATAAATTTTGTTTTCTTGGTAGGTGAAGACAAGCTAGCCAAGAATGTTCTTATCTCCACACTCTTTAGGGACACTTGGGTAGTGGCTAGGGGTATTGTAGGTACTAGGAGCTTGATTTTTCTTTCAAAATTGTAAAAGGGGGGTGCTCCAATCTAAAAAATTCTCTCATTAACCTAGAGGACTCTGACTTAAATTATCTTTCAACTATAACCTCTAAAGATCTAGAGTATGGTGGAATCTTCTAGCTTGTCACTTTGTATCCTTTTCCACATGTGGCCATTTCCACTAGCCATGAAAGGATGAAGATTAGGAAAAAATAATAGTGGTACATCAATGGTTCTTAGCACAGTTTTCTCAGCAAATCACATCTACATCAGTTGAAGAGCTCCTTGGTCGAGAAGATAAGATAAAAACACTATGGACATTCAGTACACCACTCAGCATCAGGCAAGAAATCCCATCAACAAAGCCAAAATAGCTCTAGAGAATACATTTAATTGCAAGGTGAAGGGGTGAAGGTGATGACACCAATATGGGTTCAAATGAGTTTCTTGTGACCCTCAAATATTTTTTTTTACATTCCTTTATGAAAACCACCATTAACTATCTAACTTTGAATCATCCTCTTCTCTTTATTTTGCCTTTCTCTTTTTCTTTTTACTTCTAGCTTATAAGCCTTTCCTAGATCCCAGATGCTACAAACCTTTCAACCCCTCATTTTAGGAGTTTGTATAATGTACTATCAAATTCCTCTAGATGGATTTGATGACTCTCAAACAAAGAGTGCTCCAAATTGCATCAAAACTTAAACCCCCCGCCCTTCCTGCCCCTCCACACCTACTTCCCTTAATTTTTCGAATTTCTATTCTCCCCTTTCTCCCTCATTTACCTTACTTGCTGGCCGGTCAATGGTGATGGTGCAACTCCCTCTTCATATGGTTTGTCTTGTAACCTTTCTAAGCTTACCTTCTGGAACCTTCCTTAGTGACTCAGCCCTGGCCTCATATGGATTCTCATGATGAAGGTGTCGATCCTGCAGCTGCATGTAGGTTACATTCATTCATAGGCTCTTCTACTTGCTTCTCTTTTTGCAATGAGCTATGTGCAACCCGTCTGTGCTTTTGTTACCAAGCTGCAAGCCTTGCTCCTGGTCCTAGTTTTTCGAGTGGAGCTATGAGTTTCTTCTTGGCCTTAGAAGTGTGATTGGGTGGTCTTTATGCGATTTTATTCGAATCATGGACATGTTGCTCATGCTTTGACCTCGTGGAGATCTGACGCTTCTTCAAAAGTCCTCCTCCTTGGCTCGCAGCCCTCCATGTCAGTAGGTCATCCTCTTTTATTGTTTTAATTTTTTATCTGTTCGTTTTACTTCATTGCTCTTTCATTCCTTTACTTTATGCAAAGGGTGGTTGCATGGTATTTCTATTTGGTTTGGTCTTGGTTGACTTGTGCCATTTTTTAGATACATAGATACATACACACACACACACACACACACACACACACACACACACACACACACACATATATATGTATGTATATATATATGTGTGTGTGTATGTATGTGTGTGTACATACATACATACATACACACACACACACACACACACACACACACACACATATATACATATATATATATTTGTCTATATTATTATTGCATGTGAAGTTACACGTGAGTCCCTCTTCATTGAAGGTGGATCTTTATCTACATTGGATGGTTACTGTCAAACGCAACCAAGACATTGGATGGTTATCTACATATTTTTTGGTTGCCTTTGACAGTAACCATCCAATGTAGATAAAGATCCACCTTCAATGAAGAGGGACTCACGTGATATATCATGCGATTGCTAGATAAAAGACGTCTAAAAGACCCTTGTCATGAATTTCTTATGGCACATGATTGGACTCCTTGACATAGTAGTTTGAACATGATTGGTCCATGAAATTTGAGACATGGTGATTGGCTATCTTGGCAACTATCCTAGTACATGGCAAACACCTGGCAATGGATAGCATGGCATAGATTTCTCTAGAGGTGGTGTGTCTCTCCTACAAGTTTGTAGCAACAGCTTTGGTTGGTCTCTCTTTTATACAGGCCATGAGCCTGTGAGAGCTTCATGCTCACATGAGAGTATAGTATAGGTCTCCTATAGAGCAACTACTGTAGATGTAGCATGGTAGGGTCTCTCGAGTGTATTCTCAGTTTTATTCGCAACAACAAGGCTAGTAGGCATGCGTTGCTAGATTCATTTTTTGTGTCATAATGTTTTAGAAATGATCCCTAATTGTTTTGGATTCTTTCCATTGTGTTGTTGATTATGTGACAACTTGAATCGTCATTTTATGTGAGTATTTAGAATTTTCATGAGAGCTCTATATTGCTAACATGGTGCAAGTGAGTTCCTTGTTGGAAAATCCTTTTAAGGGATTATTAGAGGACTTACTACTTGAATTTATAGATGTCTTTTCTTGGCATTATACAAATATGTAGGGAATTGATCCATCCCTTTTGTCAATATTGGATAAATTTGAAGAAAGATGCAGTGCAAGTAGTCCAACAAAGATACCGAATGAACCCTATGTGAGCAAAAGTAAAGGAGGAAATTGATAAGCTTCTAAGGGTAGGTTTCATATACCCTATGGACAAGGTAACATGGCTATCACCGATAGTCATCATCTTGAAAAAGAACGGTAAGCTTTGAGTTTGCATTGATTACCACAATAACAAATCCATTTCCTTTACTGTTTTGTGATACTATGCTAGACCCTATGGTGGGCTAGGAAACATAGAGCTTTCTTGATAGCTTCAGTTGATATAATCAAATTAGAATGTAGAGACAAAATCGCATGCATCATAGAGTGTGGAGTATTTGCGAGTAATGCCATTGGGGGGGGGGGGGGGGGGGCATGGGGGGTGGGGGTGGGGGGGGTACGCGACATGCACGCAAGGGGGGGGAGGGGACAGGCAAAATCAATAAAGTTGGGTTAAACTTTGAGAAGCATGACATCATGAATATAACAAACTAGCTCACTAAAAACATGTTTATATGATTGGGTGATAAAGTATGGAAGCAAGAAATAGGAATACCTATGGGATTCTTGTGCTCACCAATATGGTGTAACCTCTACCTCTTCTACTTTGAATTCACATTCTTTAAAAGACTGATAAGGCTTGGAAGATGAGATCTGAGTATTATATTCCAACATTCATTCAAATTCATTGATGATATATGTCTGATCAATGTATGAGGTGCACTTGCCTTCTTAAATAAGGCAGTAAATATATCCAATGATAACCCATTCTAGATATATCCAATAAAATTTGTTGAGATCAAACTAGAAACAAATTTTTTTGCCCAGAATGAGAAAGGACAAATGTTTAAAACTCGAACAACATTTCTAAAAACGAAATTTTGTGTCATGTCTATTCGCTTCAAAACATATTATATTATGAAGTATGACAAAAGAGACAATTTACCATTCAAAATAACAAAATTCATGTGGAAACGATCAAATTAACCTAGCTCATATTCATATAAGGTCACAATCACAGATTCAACCACTTCTCTACATATGTAACGATGAAAGAGATGCAACAAAACAAATTTGTAAACTAATAAAATAATTCCATACAAATCGTTTCCAAATATCACAACTGATAAAAATAGTGAAGAAATCACTACCAAAGAAATTTTCCATGGGTAGATGCGATCCACAAAAACAAAAGCAATACTATGTAAGCAAATAGGTGATCATCAAGCTAACCACAAACTAGATAGCCAACAATGACGCCCAAACTAGTTTAAGTATGAAGTAACTCATCACGTATAAAATTATTGAAATAGCTTGTTATGAGGGATGGATGGTGGGTACACACACACGGAAGCAAAAATCAAATTCGAAAAAATTACCATGATACAGCACAAGCTTTAGAATGGCACGCAGAAAAGACATGGAGAGAACAATGCAACTACAAAAGACCTCTACCGAGTGTGTCTCATGGGGTGTGAAGGAGTAGACTCCACCGTATGAAAAATTACAAATTTCAATGAACTTTCTTGCTTACTATACAAGAACGATGAATAATTTTCTCATGACATCCATTGTGAGTGATTTTCTTATTCCACAAACATTTTACGTGAAACACATATCTACTTTAGTTTGATAAAGTCAAAACTACAAAACACATTATACTTCCTTATTACTATGCCACTTTATGCCATTTTAATTGTCTAGTGTGTCATCATTATGCATGTCTAAAGCTAGTGGATTTGGTCGATTGTTGAGGTTCTTAATAGGTCTTTAAAAGGCAATAGGTTTTTGAGTAATAATATTAGGAATCTCTTAGCATAGAGTATTAATACTATGGTTTAAAAGATGCTTTCTCTTAAGTAAAGAATCCATGGCTATTAGCTAGGGAGCTTGGTTTCCTTTTTTCTTTACTTTCATGATCTTGTTTACACAAAGTTTAGTAGTTAGTAACTTGCTAAGAGTGCATGGTTGTTTCTTTTTATTGCTCCTTCTTGTTAAGTTTTTTCGATTTAATTTATCTCTGATTTGATCTTTAGTTACTCCTAATAATTGGTTAATCCTTTAAAGAATCTTTACCTATGTTAATGTTAAGTAAACTTAGTCTCTTAGCATACAACTACTTTTACTCTTAGCTTTAAATAGTCTCTTAGCATAAAAATTAGACTCAACTTAAAAATAGTCTCTTAAGTATGATTTTTTGCTGGTTAATCTAGAAAATTTAGAAGCTGCATTCTTATTGGGTCTCTCTTACTTAGTAGGTTTTCACTTTGATCCTGTATGTTGCTTTGCTTCTATGCTTTGGTAGCTTCATTAAGCTTTCTTTTTCTCCTTGCTCACTTGGGTCGTCGCCTATGTCTTTAGCTCTAGCTTTCATATCCTTTTGGGCTTCCTCATAGATGGAATTCCTTTGCATGCTTCCTAGTCATCACCACTCAAAAATAGCTATTGCCACGTCATCCTTATCCCTACCCTTGCCGAGTGTTTGCTCTATCTATTTAATCCTCGGTGGTCACTCTCGCAAGTATTCAGCTTGCAGTCCTGTGTTGGTAGCTAATCACATCATTCTTATGTTATTCTAGCATTTCTTCCTTGGTAAAGACTCCCCATTGCATCCTCATCATGAGCTTTACCAAAAACTGATGAGTCTGTTTGTTCCTAGATGCTTGAGCATTGCTTAAATCTTTCTAATCTTACCTTTTGGAACCTTCCTTAGTGACTCAGCCCCTACCTCATCTGGATTCTCATGGTGAAGGTGTCAATCGTGCAGCTACATGTAGACTACATTCATTTGTAGGCTCTTCTAGTTTCTTCTCTTCTTTCAATGAGCTACATCCAACCCTTTTGAGTTTTTGTTACCAAGCTACAAGCCTTACCCTTGGTCTTGGTTTTCTCAATGGAGGTGTGAGTTTATGGATTCTTGAGAGGTCACATCTACACTTTTCTATTTGTTCCTCCTTGCTCCCTCCATTTGCTTATTTGATTTTTCTTTGGTTCTTCACAGCCTTAAAAGCATGATTGAGTGGCCTTTAGACAATGCTTCTCATGCTTTGAGCTCATGGAGACCTGATGCTTCTTCAAAAGTCCTCCTTGGCTCATAGCCCTCTATGTCAAGTAGTAAGCTTCTTTAATTGCTTTAATTTTTTGTTCATTCATTTTTCTTTGTTACTCTTTCATTCTTTTACTTTCTGTAGAGGGTGGTTGCATGGTATTTTCGCTAGGTTCGGTGTTGGTCAAATTGGTGCCATTTTAGATATAGAGATATATATGCATATAGATATATTTGTGTGTGTGTTTAGATATAGAGATATATATGCATATAGATATATTTGTATGTGAGTCCCTCTTCATTGAAGGTGGATCTTTACTAATTAGCTTCAGTTATTGATTAGCGTAGTGAAGGTGGATCTTTGTTTACATTGGATGGTTATGGTTTCTTTCAAGTTTCATCAAAGAGACTAGTGAATATTGTTATACTTAGTTGTAACATGGACAACAACTAAGGAGATGTGTTCTTAACCTTCCTTGCCAATGTAACATGTATTGTTCTAACAAAATGTCATGTTGGATGGTGGTAGGTTAGTATTTCTCCATTAATATGAATGATATCACAAGCTTCGGCCATGACTCTACGGTATTTATATCAGCAAGATTATTTCGTTTGATATTTATATTGGTGTAATTTTCTAAAAAGAATGGAAGAGAAAAAGAAATGTTCCATACATCTAGATGTCCATGATTGAATAGTATCTACTTTGTATTGAATCAATACATTGAAAAAATGAAATGCATTGTATTGAAATTGTTTGTATATGTTTACTACACACACACACACATGCATCCCCCCCCTCTCTCTCTTTCTCTCTCTCTCTCTCTCTCTCTCTCTCTCTCTCTCTCTCTTAAATGTTGGAATATGGGTAATCCGACCTCTCTAGGTTACTCTACATGTTAGTATAAGTATTGGTGAGTCTGTGTGTGTCCATGTGTCTTTGGGGATTTATCCCATGTAGAGTCTTGTCTAGTGTGAGTGTCCTTTCAATCTATTAAAGGGGCTATAATTTGAATTATTTTATCAATCAATTCCTTTTGGTCATGTACGTACTCTCATTGGATTCCTACTCCCTAGCTAGTTCAAATTTCTTTAGCTAATTTTGTGATGGTATGAGAACCACATTCCCTTTTTTCCTCAGTGCTCTTTCTTCCTTGGGATTATTTCTCTACTACATCAGCCATGTGTTTAGTGGATGGCCATAAAAAGAGGAATTGTTCTCAATCATGGGAGTTCAAGTAAGAAGAATTCTTGATGTGTGGGGACAATGTGAGTTGCTACTACTATCCATTTTTTCTGATTGCCACTTTGTGAGAAGTTCACTTTCCAAAAGCACCCCATTTTTTATTGCTTGTTGGTTGTGTTGCTCCTACTTTGGGTGCATCTTATCCTCAGTTGTGTGTGGAATTTTTTGCTCAACAGTGCTACTACAAGTTGTATGAATAGTGCATGTGATGCTAAGGGTCATAGTTGGAACCTTCAACAAGATATGGAATCCCAATGGTAGCATGTTACTCTAGAGCCAAGATGATGTGTAGGTTGAATTTGCTCTAGCAAATGCTTCAACAAAGACACAGTCAAAACTTGCACCTATTTTCTGTCCGGTACCTTTCCAACTCTATTGCTACCTAGCCTGAAAAGACTGTACAGACTCATTTGGTGCATTTGAGATCATCATGCCTACTTCTCAAATCATTATTGAGAAGTTTGATGGAGAAGGATTGCATACATGGCAAGTTAAAATCTAATAATTGCTTAAGCTTGAGGACTTTGGAACATTACAAATGGACAAGAAAGAGAGCCCATGACTCAAAAAGAGGGCTTGCTATGTCATGCACAAGATGAGAAGGCCTTGTCAATCATTGCTTCTACCCTCTGCAACAAATTTATCACACATTCAAGTTGACTCTATCTCCTACGAGGCATGGGATGAACTACAACAACAATTTGTGGCCACAGTTAAAAATGCAAACATTAGTCTCAAGGTAAAATTCTTTGGATTGTGCATGGGATTTTCAGAATTTGTTGCCACATGTAGCACTTTTAATAGTCTCATGCAACAATTGGCAAGCATCCAAGCTCCTTAGATGATGATGGTGATGATGATACTATAGCCATCATGATAATGAGCATGCCTACGGAATATTGATGATGGTGATGATGATACTATAGCCATCATGATAATGAGCATGCCTACTCATGCAAGAAGAAATAAGGCTAAATATTGTAATGAAGCCCTCTTGGGTACAAAGAAACCATTTTGATGGAAAAAAGATTAAGTTCCATAATTGTACCAAGATGCACCGATTTGCAAAGGAATGCTTTAAGAAGAAACATATGGAAGAAACCAATTATGTCACAAAGAGGCAAATATTGCCTTTGACGAAATTTTGAGAGGGGGATTCTCTGCCCAGGTCATAGCTCAAAATGATTGTATTGCATCAGTTATGTGTTGGTCTAGGTACTTAGCCTTGGTGCCATGACTAAAATGAATGCACTAATTTGTGTTGAGAGTGTTATCTTGTAGTCAAGGTAGAGATCCATAGCCATTGGTAATGGGCTATTGTGTAGACATCCATAGCCAAGGGAAATGGCTAGGAACTTTGAGTTCTAAGGAAAATGGCCATATTATTCTCTATAGTCAGCCTACTTTCATTCAGTCCATGAGGAGGGCGGTCTCTAGAGAGCTTTTAATTAAGACGGCATGTTGGAATATGGGCAATCTCACCTCTCTAAGTTAGTCTATATGTTCGTGCAAGCATTGGTGAGTCTATGTGTATGTCTTTGTCTTTAGGGAGTTATCTCATATAGAGAGTCTTGTCTAGTGTGAGTGTCCTTTCATCCTATAAAGGGTTCTACTTCTATTATCAAATCAATCAAATCCACTTGGTCATGTAAGTACTCTCATTTGGTTTCTACATAATCACCATGCATTTTCTTCCTTGTAGTTATCTATTGAATTTCATTTCTTCCTAGTTAGCTCAACTTTCATAAGTTAGTTCTATCAACATGCATGCATGCACACACGAGCGCGCGCACACACACACACACACACAGCCTTGGGGATCCTTGTGATCATTGGGTGTGCTTATAGTTGGATACACTTTAGATTGTGATGGGCTGTCCATGTATCCTATGGCCTTAATGAGTAGATTAATGGCATTTACCACTTACAAAATAATGAAACTCGTCGAGAGAATGTGGCAATGTATATGAACTATTATCTTGCACCTTGTGATACTTTCATAAAGAAGAACTTCTCCCACTTATACCATAATTTTCAAATTTGTCAACACTCTGAGGACCAATAAAAACACTAGTGACATTTGCCCCATGTCGTTTGGTGACTCATATAAGAGTTACCATTAGGAATGCTCAAGCCTTATGCTAGGAAATATCTTGCATAGGAAATGGAGCTTGGTAGTCCTTTTTTCTTATTGTGGGCCCCAATATGTACATATTTTTACTTACTATATCCTAGGTCACATAGGCCTTACATCTTAGGCCATAGATCCTTTACATTTTTACACCCCATTGATATGTTCTTTTGAATACCACCACGGGCCATTAAGAATAATAGAAACTAGGAAGAGAGGATGTACTTTCAAGCCTTTCCTTCCCTTGTACTCCCTTGTTGAGCCCTATAGTAATAGGGGAGACTATAGAGGTCAAGACGAATGCTAAATTTATCCAACTGAGAGGAGAGGGTGCACTTTCAAGCCTTTCCTTCCCTTGTACTCCCTATAATAATAATAGGGGAGACTATAGAGGTCAAGAGGAATGCTTTATGTGCTGGATTCCACTTATGCCTTTAAGAATTTATAAAAAGCCTATACCTAGACTAATGACTTGGCCAATCTTTAATATCAAAAGGATGGGAATATAAGGAGCCATGGGAATTATGTGACGCATGGGAATTATACATTGGGTAGATTGTTATTAGTATGGAAGGTTAAACTAGCCACTCTTAGGATTTGAGAGATTAAGATGAGGCAATTATTATAAAACAATTACTATGTACTAGGGGCATTCCCTCTTGGTAGAAGCACACTTAGTAGGATGACACATGTTGGGACTTGGACCACTAGGTTCATCCACTTAGACATGTTCAGGATTAAATGGAGATGAGTAACCTGACCTATCTACGATGAGCTAGCAATCCGCTCTGTTGGGTCTCAAGGTTGGGGTCTAGGCTCCCTTTCATTTCAACAAACACAATTTAAGATTTTATTTATAAATCTCAAGATGTAAATGCTTCTTAACTTGGATCTATGTTAAGCCTTGTCATGCTTTCAGTTGGGAAATAAGTTTTAGAAGGGGATAACAGACTTTAGCCACTTTCTAAAAGCTTGCCTAACCTAACTCTAGCAATCTTTGTTGAAGTCTTTAGGGAACGCCCATCCTCTTTAATACACATCCCCTTGGAAGCCTTCAATACACATACCCTTAGAAGCCTTTTATAATATCAAACACTACATGGTCAAGGCTTGTGGCACATGAGGAAAATGCTATCCTTATTGAGGTGCTCGAGGGAATATGGAGTAATGTCCTTAGGTAGCAATGATTATTGAAGAAGTGGATAAACACTTATTTTCTCTTTCTAAGAGTTTACACTTACAGACTAACTCATCTACATATATATTTGTTATGTGTTTTTACACACACACACACACACACATAAGATGGAGGGAAAAAGTATGATGTAGGTAGGATGCAAGAATGGGCCCCATTGATCACCATTGCATGCATTGCAAGCTATGCAACCATAGCAATTGGCAATGGTGTGGGTAGGGCAACCTCTACCCTCTGTGTGCTGCCTTTGAGATCCCCCTACCTTAATTTTAAATTTGCCAACTGTGTCATGCCATCGAAATCCCCACCACTTCTACTCACTCGCACTGTCACACCATTTTTGGAGACTATTACTTGGTCGATTGTATGTAGGCTGCTTATTACTTATGCGACTATTGATTTGCTCCGCAAGTCTCTAAGTGTGCCAAGTTCCTTAAAGTAGTAGTAAGATACATACATACATATACATATACATACATACATGCATGCATGCATACATACATACATACATACATATATGTATATATATATATATATATATATATATATATATAGCCCTACTAGATCGCTCGACTTTAAAAATTCATACCCCAACAAATACAACTCCAATCGACTCTAAATCACTTGCAAAGAAATACTAATTTTCAAAACAAAATTAATGGAGGTTTTGGTAGGAGGTTGCGTGATAGATTTGAGTGGGAGTTGACAGAGGGTCATAAGGTGATGCTTAATCAATCATAAGTTGCAAAAAAGGGAGAAGAAGTGCCTCCCCCTCTTGTACTTGCCATCAACACGTACAAAACATTCTAGAATTCAAATTCTCTAGATCCCTTACAGTAATTCACCACCTTCGTGTGCATTAATTTTCTCTATCGCCCCTCATCTAATTAATACCCCCAATAGAATTCATCGGGGCACCTACACACACACAACTCTCTCTCTCTCTCTCTCTCTCTCTCTCTCTCTCTCTCTCTCTGTGCATGTTAGCATTATATATTTATTTCTTGATTTTTTTGTTTATTTATATATTTATACTCCCCCCCCCTCTCTCTCTCTCTCTCTCTCTCTCTCTCTCTCTCTCTCTCTCTCTCTTTGTCACATTTTATTACATTCTCTCTCTCTCTCTCTCTCTCTCTCTCTCTCTCTCTCTCTCTCTCTCTCTCTCACACACACACACACAGAGTGTGTGGACTGTTTCTATGTTTAAGTAGACAATGAACCGATGATCTTGTTAGAAATAATTTAATGGGTGATGTAACAATTGCCTTAGCTAGTTACTTAGCTGCTCAACATATTTATCTATGCCAGCATCCTCTCTCCAGCAACACCCCATCTTAGCTCAACATGTTGAATATTTTGGCATGAGTTTCCTTGTCAACCAACAAATTTATGGGTAATGCCCAACAACTTTGACAAGTAGGACAGATTTGCAATACCTCTATTTTAGCTCCAATAGAGTCATCAATAGTCTTCAAGTTCTCTATGAATTTCCAAACCTGAGATAGTTGTATCCTCTACTGTTAGACCATTGATTGCCAATTCATTCGCTGATGTTGAGTTGCCTGGCTTACCAGTTCACTATTTCCCCTCATTAATTATACGCACCATTGAATCCATCAAGGAAGAAGATAAAGCTTGTGTGTGTGTGTGTGTGTGTGTGTGTGTGTGTGTGTGTGTGTGTGTGTGTGTGTGTGTTTGTTATATATGCATATGTATATTTTTATATAAAGTACGTCTATATGTACACACACATACACACAACAAATGACTCGATGGCAACAACTAATTTTGAGTCCTACTGCAGCTAAGTGTGTGGAAATATTCTCTCTCTCTCTCTCTCTCTCTCTCTCTCTCTCTCTCTCTATAAGTGGGTGGATTCTTGCTATGTTTTAGTAGATAATGAACCAATGAGGGAAAAATCCAGGTATAATACATGATGCAAAACTCTGTTCAATAACCTTGCACCTAAGCTCAGTGGACTCAAAAGGGTTTATTTCTAGAGTAACAGACTAATGGGGGATTGATATCTCTATGACCTTGGGAAACTACTTCGGCCTAACAAGGCTTCATCTCTATGACCTTGGGAAACTACTTCGGCCTAACAAGGCTTCATCTCTACTTGAAGTAGCTCTTAAAAGCCATTCAATAGGAGCTTGGTATGATGAACAAAGTGTGGTGGTTTGCTCTTGCTCAAAATAATAAAATGGGTGATGTACCAATTGCCTTGGCTAGGTACTTAGCTCTACAACATATTGATCTATCCCTACATCATCTCTCCAGCAACATCCCATCTTAGCTTAGCATGATCAATAGTCTGGCTTGAAAGTTTCCTTGTCAACCAAAAAAATTATGGGTAATGCCCAACTTTGACAAATAGGGCAGCTTGCAATACCTCAATCATAAAGTCATTGCTAGTCTTCAAGTTCTCTATGAATTTCTAAACCTTAGATAGTTGTATCCTCTACTCTTCAGTCATCACATAGAAGAAGACAAACTTTTGGCTAGTTGGATTTCTTAATTACTTCTAGCACTCTATCCCCTTTTTCAAAGTTTGATTATATCCATTAGATTCATCTCTGAAGTTCCAATTACTCTTATGATTCATTATAATGAAACTCCTATACTTAAATTTATATTTATCTCTCTCTCTCTCTCTCTCTCTCTCTCTCTCTTTTATATATGTATATATAAAATAAATATTATGTATTTATCTCTCTCCCTCTCTTATACTATATACTCCCATGTCACTCTCCCCTCTTCTCTTTGTCCTTCTCTCTCTCTCTCTCTAATTAATATATAATATATATATATATATATTATATTATAGATTATATAAAATTATATATATATATATATATTCAATATATTAAGCATTTTATATAATCTATAATATATAATATAATATACAAAATATTAAAAATTAATTAATATTCAACATATAAATATATAAATATAAAACCATCTTTGTACTATCCACTGTGCCCTCTATCCAACATCATGCTACCAAAAATTGAATGCCATGTGTCCCGCATGCCGTTGTCATCCACCGGCCTGCTGCATAGCCATGTGGCCGATCGTGGTGGCTCTTCCTCTGCCACCTCACCTATAGTTGCTTGTCTGACCCGCCAACATGGCATGTTCGTGCGGCACTCATGGCCACGTGGCATGTGCTCGCATGCCGCCCTAACCCTTTGCATGTGCACATTTATATGCATATAGCCCATCCCCCGCTAGCATGCGGCCTCCTACGCAATGCCATGCCCAAATTGCTAGTGGTCAGGCAATGCCACATGGCGACCCCCACACGTATTGAACTGCTCTACGTGCACGCCATGTCATTAATGAGCCTCTGTGTTCATTACGGTAGTTGGGCCATGTACTCTGGCATGTGTTTGCATTCACTGTAGTCCGCCCTCCCCTGCTATCTCAGCATTGGGCCAGATGCCTCACAACCTGTGCCACATCATTTGCAGTCGTGCAATGTGCCCTTTTGCCTATGACACATGTCATTGTTGTTGGCTAGTACTCGATTCGCATGGAGCCCCGTGTTGTGCCACATCACCAGACCTTTGGGGCAGAGCACTAAGCTGTATGCACACAGTGCACAGACCGTGAACTGAGATACCATGTGGCACTACCTCGTGCTCCGTGCTCTATGTGGGCCGTGGTGTGCCCCTCTGTACCCTACCTTCACCATGTGGTAACGTGGTGCACATGCTCTATATCTACAACACGTGGCGATGTCGTGCCATGCATTGCCATGGTGCCACACCCTTGCTACTGTGCTCTTATCGTGCCCACTACCTACAACCCTTGTCTACTGCGCAGCATCCTCCACATGGCCCACGAAAGTCTCTTCTCTCTCCCCGAACCTCCACTCCTCTCAAACCTATACATTTCTCCTTTCGAACCTACCGCAAGCCTCGTTTTCGTGCCAAACCTCCCACGAACCTCGCTCCTCTCACGTACACGATTAGCATCCTTAGAGAATAGAATAAATAGATTATCCAAGTACTCCATAGAGCTTAATGCTGATTTTAAAGCTCCATAAAGTGCTATAAGGGGAGTTGGAACACATGGGGAAATATATTCCCCCCCCCCCTTTCTCTAATTGAAAACTTCTCATTGTTCTCCATTTTAAGAAGGAGAACTTGCTGTTGTAGAAGAATAATGACCTCATTTGCATAGTGTTAGGCAAAGGTGAAGCTATTGTTGCAGCATATGAAGGTTTCTTCTCTATTTTCCTATCCCCATAAAAGAAAAAATACTCTATGATTACCCCCTCTACTTATGACTTTCACCACGGCCAAACAACATCAATTTTGACTTTGGACTATAGAACAAAATATAGCTTATCTTCCAAAAAATAAACTTTATTTTTTTCTTTAGGATAAAAGCAATATATCCATTGCTTTCTTGCTATGTGAGCCACAAATTTATCTTATAAATTTGACCACATAACTCATAAGCAACTCATGCACGAATTTTCATGTATTTTTGGTTTTAGAGGTGCTAACCCTAAACCCTTGCCAAGGGGCCCCTAATGCATGCCCCCCTTGGATCCCCGATGACATCCTAGAGGGGCATTGCTCCCCCCTATGCCCCTTCATAGAATGGGTATAAGCTTTCCTGGGTCTAAAGCACGACAAAAAACAATCTCTGAAAAAAGATCAGGCTCCACACACAACAATCGCCCACTTGGAGACTGTGATCATGGTAACTCTATTACTACACTCACTGAAATTCTTTGGATCATTTGGCTATCTCTCATAGTGTTCCTCATTATTCTCCAAAATAGATTGGATGAAATTATATCTGAGCTATATATGTTTGGTTCTTAATGGAAGGCTAAATTCTTTGCAAGATGGATAGCATTCTGGCTATCACTATACAAGCTGCAATTTTCTTGCTTGTTCCCAAGCTCCTCCATAAACCTCTTCAAATCAAATCATCTCTTTACTAGCCTTTGTAATTGCAACATATTCTGCTTTTGTTGTAGAAAGTGCAACAATCTTTTGCAACTTTGAAACCTAGCTTACTGCTGTTCCACCTATAGTGAAAATATACCCAGTAGTTCTCCTTCTTCCATCTTTATCACCTGCATATCTGAATCCACATATCATTGTAGAGAAATGTTTGAACCTTTAAAACATAATGCATGAGAAGTCGAACCTTTCAAATATCTGAGAATCCACTTTACAGCCATCCAATGTTCTTTACCTGGATTACTCTCATAAATCTGCTCGCAACTCTCACTGCATGTGCAAGATCTGGCCTTGTGCATACCATTGTATACATTAAGCTACCAATTGCTAATGCTTGACATATAGTCAATCTCCTCCTATGTCGTGACATACATATCCTTTCATAATGCGAAATGATTAGCCAAAGGTGTAGAAATAGGTTCTGCATTTTGCATTTCAAACCTTTCCAAAACCTTTTCAATGTATTCACTCTGAGACAATGTCAACTTGTGGTTTTTCCTATCTCTTGTTATTGCCACACCCAAATCCTTCATTGCAAAAGTGTTTGCCAACTTTTTCTTGAACACATTTATATCATGCATGTTAGAGCCTACAATAAGCATGTCATCAATATATAATAACAAGATCACATTGCCATTGTCTAGTTTTTGAGGATAAACATAGTGGTGTGAATGACATCTATTAAAGCCATGTTTTGCCATAAACCTGTCAAACTTTGACCTCATATCCTTGTGGCTGCTGTAGATAAAGCTCTTCCTCTAGATCTCCATGAAGAAAAGCCATCTTCACATCTAATTGTTCAAGATGCAAGCCTTCTATAGCCACAAGACTCTAAATAGTTTTGATTGAATTCATCTTAATAACAGAATAGAATATTTCATCAAAGTTGATACCCTTCTTCTATGCAAACCGCTTTACAACAACAACCCTTGCCTTATACCTCCTTTTTCCTCCATCTTCTTCCTTCACCTTGTAAACCCATTTATTCTGCAATGTTGTTTTTCCCATAGGCAAGTTGACCAAATCCCAAGTCTACTTTTGTAGCAAAGAGTCCATTTATTCTTCCATGCCTCACCCCCACTCCTTTTTAATTTGGTTCACCAGAATCAATCACAGCAAAACATAATTGAAAGAAAAAGAAAATTGCTTAGGTAGTCTACATATTTGCGCAGACCTTCTAAGTCCACCTGGAGGAATTTCAAATTCTTGCATACTATTGCACATTCTCATTTTTTGCAACCTTTCGAATTTCATCTCTAGTGATTTCATCAAGAGTTGTGTATTCTGTATTTGCATTTTCTTTCTTCCTTTTCTACAAGTGATCTTTATAAATAATAGTCTCATAATCCCACATACGATAACCAAACTCACTACCTCCATATCCAATAAAAATATACTTCTTGGATTTTGCCTCAAGCTTTGTTCTCAATTTCTTATCAACATGAACAAAAGCTTCCATGCCTCTTCTAGAATGCCACCATCTAAGGAACTTGAAGGCAATTTGTTTATTAAGTAAATAGCTATCTATATTCACTACTTCAGTCCAAAGGTGTAAGGGCAGCCCTACATGTAGTCTCATGCTCCTTGCATGCTCCATGATTGTTTTGTTCATCCTCTCTTACACAGGATTTTCTTATGGTGTTCTTGGAGTTGTCTTCTCTCTATAAATTTCATTGTATGAATAGTAATTGTCAAACTCTTTGCTATAGTATTCACCTTTATTATTAGATGGAGGTGTCTTCTTGGAGTTGTATTCTCTCTACAAATTTCATTGTATGAATAATAACTATCAAACTCTTTGCTACAATTTTCACCTCCATTATTAGATCTAAGAGCCTTCAACTTTCTTCCTTCCTTATTCTCAACTAGAGCTTTCCATTTCTTAAAAGTTTCAAAGATGTTATATTTTCTTTGAATGCAACAAACCCAAGTTTTCCTAGCTGCATCATCAATAATAGTAAGAACCACCAAGAGAGGACACATCAATAGGATCCCATACATCTGTATGCATAAGCTCTGACTTTTCTCTCTTCCTTTCTTTCCCAACTCTAGGAAGCCTGAATCTTTTATGTTTTCCATAAACACAATCCTCACAAAAATCCAAATCAACCTGCTTCAAACTTGACAACAACTTTCTTGAGTGAAGAATCTGAATCCCCTTCTCACTCATGTGTCCAAGCCTATGATGCCAAAGAGTTGTATTCGCTCTTCTAGAAGCCAAAGCAATAGAGGAGTGAGCATTACCAGTACATAAATACAATGTAACTACCTTGTGTCCTTTTTCTATTACCATTGATCCTTTTGTGACCTTTCACAAACATCCTACAAATGTGGTTGTGCAGCCTTCATCATCTAATTATCCTGTTGAAATTAAGTTTCTTTTTAAATCAAGAACATGCATTACCTCGTTCAACAACCATTGGTTTCCATTTTGTAATTTTATCAACACCTTGCCCTTTCCAACAACAACCTTCAATGCTTCATCATCACCTATGAACAACTCTAAAATGACCTTGACATAGGCTTGAAAGTATTTCCTATGAGGTGTAGATTGAAATGAAGGCCCTAAGTCCACCACCCTTGCATCGGTGATAATATTTGATGAAAGAACTAAGGCATCTTGCAACACACTGCGTGCTATATTTGCTTCCCACATATTCTCTTGTTGTCCATCTCCTTCCTTTTTCTTTCATGACCAATTGTCTTTCTTCGGGTGTCCTTTCTTACCACAATGCTAGCACTCCAGGTTCCCTTTGGATTTAATTTTACTTTTGAATCTTCACTTATCACGATGTTCTGGGCTCTTTCCTCCCTCGCTTTGTCTTCCCCTATTCTCAAGAGTCAAAGAATTACTTGATGTTTCACTTGTGCATTTCCATTGCACTTCCTCACCAAGGAGAATACCAACAATATCATCAAACTTTAAAGTGTTTGACCTAGAAATAGATTTACTTAGAGCCATGACCAAGCTATCCCAACTTTCTAGCAATGAGCACAAAATCAAGAGAGATTGAGCCTCCTCATCAAATTTTACTCCTATAGACCTTAGTTGGCTTGTATTTATATTGAACTGATTCAAATAATTAGCTCTATCGACCCATCTTCTGACATCTTCAGATTGAATAGATGCTTCATAAGAAATATCTTGTTAGAAATTAATGGTTTTTTGTATAATATATCCAGTGTGCTTATTAAGTCCTTTGGTGCCTCCTATTCAAGAACGTTGAAACCCATTGACTCTCCCAAACACAGTCGTATCATTCCTAGCACCTTTCTGTCAAGAACCTCCCAATCTTTGACTAACATACTTGTAGACTTCTTTGTGATCCCACCTAATGATAAGAAAAGATCCTTCTGATACAGGTAATCCTCAATCTACATCTTCTTGGTAGTTCTTTCCATTGAACTTCTCAATTTTTAACTTTCCTTCTTTTGTCATTGCTCCCACTCAAACCAAGACCTCCTTCCTAATGAGTCAATGGATGTTGCTCAAACAAACGCTCTGATACCAATTGTTAGGAGCAACGAGATAACAAAGCAATCATGCAAGAAGCAGAATGTGTAAATTACACAATACAAAAGAGCAAAGAATGGAAGAGACAAAGAGACATCGATATACGTGTTTCACCTTGTGTGGACTATGTCCATGAAGAAACATCCAATCCTGTGACTTTCTTGTCCAGCAAGCGAGAAGATACAAGATACAAGCATTATGTCCACTGCTTTCCTACATTTCAGCCACACCTTTATCTTACAAATTTGACCATACAACTCATAAGCAACTCATGCACCAATTTTAATGTATTTTGGGCTTGAGAAGGATTTATTATTCTAAGGATTGACTTGTTCTTAATTGATAAATTGGACCTAAGGTTTGAATTGTTCTTGATCTAGAACACTATCTCAATTTCCAAATGTGGATGAAAATGATGCTTTGCCTTGCATTCGTTTTGAGAGTGTCTTTACTTCTTACAATGATCACAAATCTACTCTCTCCCTTGCTTTGCATACTCCTCATGTGCTAGCCACTTCTTAAATTGACCTAAACTTGAGAATACTTTATTGACTTTGATGAGAGTAGCAATGGAAGAATGTGCCAATATGAGGAGAGTGTGGACCTAGGTCCTGAGAGATGGTCACATGGGAGTAGCAAGATGGATCCCATGGTGGGGGTAGAGATCAAGGAGAAAAAAGAAACTACTTGGATGCATCAAAGTGGCTACAATACACGGCGTCAAGGCCATGGCAGATGGCGATGCATACCTGGCATAGATCTAGCCTAGAAGAGGCAGATCTAGAGCTACACAAGATGGTAGAGTATCCTGGGGTACAACCACCTACATGGTGAGCTATCTAGTGAGGCATGTGGGTAGACACATGGCTTGCAACATACCCTAAAGATGGTCCAAGAATATGGCAAGACAAATTAGCAAACAGGGGTGCCAATAGTAGGGCTGGTTGGGGCAAGTTGAGCCAGCCAACTAGGCCTTGGTTAGGCTGGTCAAGAGGGCTGGGTCCCTGCCTAGACAAAGGCTACAAAGGGCCTAGTAAAGATCCTTATATAGGGCCCTGGTTGGGCTGGTAGGGCAGCCAACTGGGTTAATTTTTAGATAGACTGAGTTGGCCAAAATAGGGATGACCAATCGGCCATGACCAAGCCTTGTTGGGCCTATGAAAGGAGAGGCCCTGGGCCTCATTATTCATCCAACCACTTAGCAAAGTAGAAGCAGATAGAAGCAACTAGAAGCCACTCCCTTGGGCCTCACACTGGGGGTAAAGGAGAGTTGAAGGTGTGATGTAAACTGGGTTCCCTAGAGGCTGGACCTTGACTATCTTCTAGGGTAGCAAAGTGCTTGGATCAGAACAAAGAGTCTAGATACGCTCGAGGTGGAGCATGCGGGCTCAAGTCTAGAGATAGCCGGTAGATAGGAGAAGTACCTTGTGGTAAGATCAAAGGACCACGGGGATCTATCTCTTTTGTATTGTGTTCATAGCTTTGAATGAAAATATATTATTTTGGTGGTTTCTATATCTAGCTAGTTCATTGTCTATTGATGAGTCTGCACATCTATATGATGCACATTAAGTTAAGAAGTTTGTGATTCCACACTCCCACACACACACAGTGTGAGCTCTTGGACTATTCTATCAAATTTTTGCTATGTGTACCCTCTATTGGTGGATTTCTAACATGGTATCAGAGCCCAAGGAGGAAGCTCATAAGTGTGGGAACCTGAAGGCAGGTGCCTTGCTCAAGAACGACCTTGATTCAGAAGCTCTTGGGAATCAACTTTCATGACTGGAGGACAGTGCCCTTGCAAGGAGGGTGACTCAGGTTTAGTCAGGTGCATAAGGAGTTCTGGTCTACAAAAGGCCGAGTTTGTTTGACTTTGCTATGTGGTTTAGCAGTAGCTAGCAAAGATGTTGATCTCTTCAGCCTCTTTAACCCCTGCTCTCCCTTCCTCCTTCCCCAAATTTCTTTCTTTCACCATCCCTAACTTTGGAGAGTCTGGGAAACTGGATGGGGCAAATTACCCAATTAAAAGTGAAGATTTGGTCATTTAGTGACTCGGAAGCTGTGGAAATTAACAACAGGAGTGGAGGAAAAGCCGTAGGATATGGTGGATAAAGGGGAAGATACTCATGCCAATAGATGGAGAGAAGCTCAAAGCTTGGGAAGATAGATATGCCCATGCCCTAGCATGATCATAGGGACTACGACGAACTCTGTGCTTCCTCACATCCAGATGGCCGACACATCAGTAGAGGCATGGACCATTCTAAAGGGTTTGTACGAGACAAACAACACATCCCAAGGATCTTGCTTCTTCAGCCTCAGGTCTACACCCTAAATATGGATGAGGGAGATTCAATACATGACCACTTGATGAAGGTCAAGGTGGTGAGGGATCAACTAGCATCAGTTGGTGTCATTTGGCCTTGATGGTATTGAGGAGGCTACCTTGGAGTTTCAAAAGCTTTGTTACGACTGTGACGAGACTATGACAGCAGGAAAGAGGACCAAACCTCTGATTTTTGAGGAGTTACGTCCATTACTGCTACAGGAAGAAGCTAGGGAGAAGCTCTTCAATAATGACAAAGATGATAAGGTGTTGGCAAAGGATTACGCTGGTAAAGGAAAGGGCAAGCCTAACGGTGGCAAGCCCAAGAAGGATAAATCTAATGATGAGGACACTTCCAAGAGGAAGTGGAAGAAGAACTGCTTCTATCGTGACATGCCAGGCCATTTTACAAAGGATTGCAGAAAGAAGAAGGCGGATCAGAAAAACAAGAGGAAGGAGTCCTCCTGACTCAGATTCAGAGGGTGACACAAAAGTCAAAGCTAATGTGGTAATCGAAGAGTTGTTCTTGGAGACATCTTCGTGTGTTACTAAGGTCAGATATGCAGACCTAGAAACCACATTGATGAAGTCTGACATTGAGATGTGGGTCGACGAGGAGTCAAAAACCTTTGTGAAGGTGAAGGATAGCATGGGATTCTTGGTATCTTCTAGGTGTGTGGTTGTTGATACTGACAAGAGGGTGGATTCCATGAAGTTCCCTAGGGTTTCATGTTTAGATGGTTGTTGTACTTCACAAGGGGATAGCACAAGATTACACATGCTTTTGGTATGTGCCTTGATGAGGTGCATGATTTTCTTTTAGAGCAAGCACAGAGACCGTACGACCATCTAGTATGTACTTGTTCTTAATTTAAGCCTTTATAGCATGCTATGGAGAGAATATGCTCTTCAATTGTCTCACATAATGCGAGATTGGAAGGAATTGGCCTTCTTTGAAGGAAGAAGGGGAAGTGTGGGTGCTTCTTCAAATCTCGAACATAGATTGCTGGAAGGTGATGGACAAGGTGTACTAAAGCCAAAAGAGTACCTGCTTGAGAGCTTAGTGAGAGTTCTTGATCCACGTTATCTAGAGATATTCTTTTGTTGTAAACCTTTCCAAAGGAAGGACAGCTTGAAACAGACCCTCCAAGCATGGTGCCAGGAAGACTCCAAGTTTTGTTCACTCATTAGGAGGGGGAAAACTAGAAGATCCTGGCATCTGAATTGCTCAAGTTCAAAGGCTCTTGGGAATATGACTAAAGGTGGTGGTGCCAGGAGGTGCTACTAGAGATGGACCTATGTACCAGGATGGTGTGCACAAGCGAAACCAGACCCGGTGGAGCAAGAGCCACTGGAAGAAAAGCCATGATAAGATTTCAACATCAAAGTATTCTAGAGGATTATGACTTGGGAGTCACTAGAGCATTGTCATCGGCATGTTGGCATTGGGCTAAAATGTGCCGGTGGTGAGAGGGGGTGTTGGAAATGTCACCTCCCCATCTGTAAGCCCCCATATGAGGAGAGCATGGGGGGGGTGGACTTGGGTCCTGAGGATGGCCACATCGGCAACAAGAAGATGGCTGCCATGGGGGTAGAGATCAGAGAGAAAAAGGAAAGTACCTGGATGCATCAAAGTGGCTGCAACATATGGCATCAAGACCATGGTAGATGGCGATGCATACATGGCATAGATCTGGCTTGGAAGAGGTAGATCTAGAGAAGCACAAGATGGTGGGGTATCTTGGGGTACAGGCACCTACATGGCAAGCTATCTGGCGAGGCATGTGGGTAGGCACATGGCTTGCAACATACCCTAAAGATGGCATGATAGGAATATGGTAGGACAAATCAGCAAAGAGGTCGGCCAATAGTAGGGTTGGTTGAGCCAGCCAACCAGGCCTAGGCTAGTCAAGAGGGCTGGGTCCCTACCTGGAACAAAGGTTGCAAGGGGCCTAGTAAGAATCCTTATATAGGGCCTTAGTTGGGTTGGTAGGGGCAGCCAACCAGGTCAATTTTTAGCTAGACCAAGCCAGCCAAAATAGGGCTATCCAGTTGGCTATTTTGACCAGGCCTTGGGCCTATAAAAGGAGAGGCCTTGGGCCTCATAATGCATCCAACCATTCAGTAGAGTAGGAGCAGATCAGTAGGAGCAGATCGGAGCAACTAGAAGCCACTCCCTTGGGCCTCACACTAGGGGTGAAGGAGAGTTGAAGGTGTGCTATAGACTGAGTTCCCTAGAGGGCTATCTTCTAGGTAGCAAGGTGTTTGGATCAAGACAAAGAGTCTACATACGCTCCAGGTGAAGCATGTGGGCTCAAGTCTAGAGATAGCCAACAGATAGGAGAAGTACCTTGTGGTAAGATCAGAGGATCACACCATCGGTGTGACTCTAGATCTATCTATTTTGTATTATGTCCCATAGCTTTGGACAAAAATATATTATATTGATGGTTTCTATATCTGGCTGGTTCATTGTCTATTGATGAGTCTGCACATCAATATGCTGCACATTAAGTTAAGAGGTTTGTGATTCGACACTCCCACACACATACAGTGTGAGCTCGTGGTCCAATCTATCAGTCTTCCATTGAGCATACCCTCCGTCAGTCAATTTCTAACATAGTGTAGTAAGTAGGTGCAATAACAGGCATTGCACATGCTAATTAGTACACTTAGTAGGGGCACTAGCAGGCATTGCATACACTAACAACATTGCAAATGCTAACTAGCATATGCCATGAATAAATGAGAGTGCTAATTAGTATGTGCTTAAAAGCACCTATTGGTCCTAACAAGCATTGGATGAGCTAACTAGCATATGATAGTTTAGCACTGCATGTGATAACTAGCATATGGCAGTGGTAGATGAAAGTATTAATTAGCAAGTGCCAACTCTATTTGTTTCTACCAACTCTTTTTCAACAAACATCCTTCTTGTTGGGGGAAAGACGTGCACCAACAAGTAGTGTAGGGGCACTAACAGGCATTGTAGGTGCTAACATGCATTAAAGATGCTAATTATCATAGTAAGTTGGTACATTGACAGGCTTTGCATGTGCTAACAGGCATTTTAGGCACTGCAAATAGGCATTACAAGTGCTAATTAATGATAGTTAGTAGGTGCACTAACTATGCTAACATGCATTATAGGTTTAGGAGAAAAATAGAGAGAATTTCTTCTCCCTTCCCTTCCCACCCCTCTCACCTGCCTCTCTCTCTTGGGGGTTTTGTGCTAGGAATGAATCCTATGAGTCATGGGTGGCCAAACAGTTAATAGATTCATGATGAAGCTTTCATCAATAAAAGTGGAGACATGAGTACCTGGACTAGGAGATTCTTCCTCGTCATCAGATTGGCCTCCCTCTTATAGATCGTGTACCATTCCAAATGTTCTTGAGTCTCATTCTTAGTTCTTGCAAAGGCTCCTGATGATTGTTCTCTGGCTAGCTGGTTGCTCGAGAAGTACTAAACTGCTACATCTCCATCTGAGGAAGGGCACTGATTGAGGCTCGGGGATCCTCCACTTTTTCTTTCTTCCTGAGAGGGGGACTGCCATTATTGTTGAGAAGGACTCCCCTTTAGAACGATGAAACATTTGCTTGGGTCTTGACTTCAGCACCTTTTCACTGTTTGGGATTTAAGGGTTCCTCATCCTCTAGTCCGGGCCATGGAGATTGCCGAAGACAATGGAGGTGGATTTCGATGGTTCTCCACCTCCCCAGACTACCCTCCCTCCCTAGATTTCTAGCCTCTCTTCCTAGATTGCAACCTAGCAAGACAGACCTCTCTAAATGTGCAAGCACTTAGGGAGCTCCACCTTTGCCTAGCTCGTTGTTGCCATCTTTGGAAGCCAAGGATAAAGCTGATGGGACGTCACTCATGGAGATGAATCCTGCAAGGAGGAGATATTATAGAAGTTCCCTCTAACTCCCTTCAATTGGGAGACCGACTATGACTCTCACATGCATTTTCCTATGCTCCCGGTTTGCTTTACTGAGATAGAATTTGTAGCTCACAAGACCTTGCTGAGTGGGAAGAGGAGCAACATCTAACTTCAAGGGGACCCTCTAGGATAGGAGGAAACTACAAAGGAGCAACGGCCCCTAGAAGCAACACCTCGAGAGGTGGATCAACAGTGCGAGAGGTGGACCAACTAGGACCGCTCCTACGAGATCCTCGCCTTCCTCTGAGAGGCCCAACTACTCGAGCGTCCTCAAGGAGGATAAGGCAAGATTATTTGCAACTCCTTATGTCAAATTTCATAGTGCTAGCCCTTCAAGTACTCGAGAAGCAAGAACACTTCTATCAAGAATGGAAAAGGCAGATTGCTTTGCCAGGATTGTCTCGATGATGAGGAACACAAAAAATTTGGACAATGAAGAGATGGTAAAGTCAAGGCCCAAGCGAATGTATCATCATTCCAAAGGGGAGTTTCCAAAGGGGAGTTCCTGCAACAATAGCAGCAGGTTTCATCTCAAGAAGAGGAAAAAGTGGAGGAATCCCCACCAAGCAAGGTGGTCTAGCTAGTCCTGCCAGAACCTTGTCGTCCTTTGAGAAGCCCAACTACTCCAGCATCCTCAAGGAGTGTAAGGGAGGATTCTTTGCAACCACTTTTGTCAAATCTCATAGTGCTAGTGCTTCAGGTACCCGAGGGGCAAGAGCACTTCTATCAAGAATGGAAGGCAGATTGCTTTGCCAAGATTATCTCGGACTGGAGGATGAGGAACCCCAAAATCTTGGACAGTGAAAAGGTGTTGAAGTCAAAGACCCAAGCGAATGTTTCATCGTTCCAAAGGGGAGTCCTCCCAACAACATTAGCAACCCCCCTCTCGAGAAGAGGAAAAAGTGAAAGAACCCTCACCAAGCAAGGTGGTCCAACTAGGACCCTAGAACCTCACCTTTCTCCAAGAGGCCCAGCTACTTTAGCATCCTCGCCTTCCTCCGAGAGACCCAACAACTTTGGCATCCTCAAGGAGTGTAAGGGAGGATTCTTTACAACCCCTTTTGTCAAATGTAATGAGAGCCAAGTTAAAGGCCCTTTAGGTGGAAAATGTGGAGGGACTATATAAGTCCCCATCCACCCCCTACTATGTACTTTTTGATGTGACATCTAATCCTATCTACTCCCACCTCCTTCCTCCTACGTGCTACCTACACTCTCTCCCTATCTCTCTTCCCCTCACTCCTCTCCCTCTCCCTCTTCCTCTCCCTCTACCCCCTTTCCCTCCTATCTCTCTCTTCCCTTCCTCTCCCCTCTCCTCTTTTCCCCTCCCTGCCATCTCAAGCGCTTCACCAATTCTGATTCGGCCTCCTTCATTGCATTGGTGTCAAAGCTCTAATCGTGGCACCTCTGTTTTCCCTTTCCCTTGCTTGGTTCATTTGCCATGCAATACAAAAACATAATCAACACAGCAAGGCATAACACTCCATAGCTTACCAAGCGACATACAAGTAGTACAACTAGTCGAAGGCCACAGCCACACAGAAGTAATTGGATTTAAGAAGTGTGAAGGGATAAGAAGCTTCATGTGTTTGTTAC
Source organism: Dipteris shenzhenensis (assembly GCF_047967505.1). Classification (NCBI taxonomy): domain Eukaryota; kingdom Viridiplantae; phylum Streptophyta; class Polypodiopsida; order Gleicheniales; family Dipteridaceae; genus Dipteris; species Dipteris shenzhenensis. The sequence goes on along the minus strand of NC_141624.1, from coordinate 46,399,694 downwards.
AGGATTGAGTGCAACAAGATTTGGCCATGTAACCGAGCATGCGATTGACAAGACATGCAAGCATCTGTAACCAAGGACTCGGACCCCTCTACAAACTAGATGAACCAACTAGCATACACGTCGAATTCCTTGCGACATGACATGGCAATAGAGCCGTGCCCTCTATAACCCAAATGCTGATATCTCAGTTCATCATGCCCTAACAGGCTGTGTACTTGTTGTTGTTGTGGCCCATACCTAAGCTCCAAGTTAGTTTGATGCAACCAGATTTAGATCGAAGCAGAGGCGTTGGGGTTTCCTATTGGCCGATGCCTTATTCACCAGCAGCGCAGCAGTGCCTAGTGTGATAGAGGCGAAGCTTGCCATATTCTAAGGTGTAAACCTTAGCCACATGCTTCGTCACCGCCCACCCGCATGGTTGTGGCTTCCTTCCAGTCCCGAAGTCCTAACGGCTTCCTTCCAAGAAAACCAGTTTTGTTCCGTCAGGCCCTTTTGTCGTCGTTGTTGTTAGCCCCTACTGTGACCTAATCTCCGTGACTGTAATGAAAGGGATCTCCATGACCCTATGCCTTGTCATCACCTCTCGTCACCATGCCTTTGCTGCCGTCGACTATCGCCCTGCCTCTACAAACCTTAGCCTACAAACTAACAGGTGTTAGTTAGGTTAGGTTTAGGTTAACCGATTTGGTTGGCTTAGTTAGGTCAAGTTAGGTTGGTAGGTATGGTTACTTAGGTGGGGTTTAGTTAATTAGTTAGGTTAGGTTAGACCAAGTCCTTGTACTAACTGTCATAGAGGTCTTAGGTTAGTGCTATCCTAATAGTCTTAGGTGACATAGGGACCCCCTCGAGACCTTTAAAAAAAAATAGGCAAAAACTCAAAATTTTCTAGCCTTTTTTTAGGGACCTTCCACAACCCTATTTTGGCTCATTCAGGCCCTATTTTGAAGCTTCTTCGATGACCTTTCTCCCAAGCCTCTCCATTGACCTTTTCGTATTTCCACACACTATCTCAGGTGCTCATTACATCAGAGATTGGCTATCCATTTCTCTTTGTCTACATTCGAGCTTCTCTCTCTAGGGCCAATCACCATGCCACCAAAGCATGCCCCTCATGATATGTTGCATTCCAGTGATGATGAGGCTACTTAGTATGAGCAAGTGCCTACCACAGTGGTTGCATCCACTTATGGTACAGAGGTTTCTTCCACTCAGTCTCTCTCTTCTACATCCCGAGAAGCGCAGACAGTGCAGACATAGTTTTTGGATGCTCTTTCCTCTATGCTCTAGGGTGCTTTCTACCAGATAGGACAGGAGTTTAGCTAGCAGCTTACCACAACCATGGCTATGTAGGATACTACTCTTGCCTAGATGAGACAGCAAATTGGTTAGTAGATCACATCTGCCATTGCTATATAGGATAAGGGTAAGCAGCCCGCACCCGAGCAAGGGGACGACTCAAACAGTTAGGATATTTTGTCTACTCCACACCGGCTATGTCTATGAGCATCAGTCTTTTGGATCGTTGCATGTACCCCAGCATGGGGATTATTAGAACGTAGATGATGCATTTTCTGTGCCACATACCACCTTCTTGCAGGATGTCAGGCCATCTTTTAGCTCACAACTTTCTGCATCTATGCAGGTTGAGCCATCTCTACTAAGCCAACCCATTGGTGTGCATTTAGTTAGTGATCCTTTCATCACACCAACGAGTATGCCTAAAGCTGGCTTATGTTTATATGGCAGCCCCCCACACCCCTGGGAGAGAGGTGAATCCTCTTCTCAGCCCTTTGGTATGGTATCATTTCATAGAGATGCATTTGGCAGAGAAACCCAGCCAGGGGTTCATGCACCTATCGCTCTGCCAATGAGCACATATAGCCAAACATAGCTAGTGCATCAGATGGCAGCAACTACTATGCAATAGAGGGTTAGTGGTGGGCAGCAAGCCACTTTTGATAATATGATGGCAGATTCTTTGCATTCATATAAGGCCCTACCTGAGGCCATCAAACTTGAGATGTCCTTCAATTATGTGAACCTCAAGCGCGATGATGCCTGCACTTCCAGCGGTTACACACAAGAGAATTATGCAGCCAAGGATATCAAGGAAAAACTCAAATGGGACACTCGAATGAGCTAGAGGAGTGGCTTACAAAGTTGGAAGATTATTTTTGCTTCTACCCAAAGTAGGATGAGGATCGCATAATCTTTGCAGGTATACACACGTAGAACTATGCACCTACTTAGTGGTGTTATATGAGGGATTTGCCTCAGAGGCCAGCCACATGGAAAGAGTTCAAGGAGTTGATGATCACCACATTTTTATCCTTGCTCATACTAGAGCAATATCTAGCTAAATTCTATGCATTATCGTAGACCGGTACTGGCCAAGAGTACTTGTAGCATTTTTGGAGACTTTCCTTGTTTGTACAGGACGTATCTAAGAGAGGGAAATTGCTGCATTTCATCCAGGGATTGAGTCCTTCTCTCATTGCTGTAGATGTGAAGGCACATAACCCTCAAACAATTGAGCGTGTAGCCCAATTGGCAGAGGTATTTGAGCCCAAATATGCCAACAAGTATAAGATGATTGCGGGTAGTGCATATGGGAATGCAAATGAGGCTGAGAAGAAGCCTAAGGTGACCCATTAGCATGAAAGAAAATTAGCAACAGCACCATTTCCAAGGTTTCCCACTATTACAGGCAACAACATGCCATATGCTAAGTCATATAGGTCATTTGATGCTAAGCTAGGAGATAAGCCGTGTTGGAAATGAAAAATTAGAATTTAAACAACACACTAGGGCTATTATGGACAACAGAAAGTGGGCAAACTTATGCTTTAAGTGTGGTGAGAAGTGGACTCCTCAGCATCGGGAAGTTTGCAAAATGCATAGTGATACTACAAAACTCAACATGATTATTGAGATATTGGATGATGAGGATTTAATGGATGGTTCTGAGACTTTGTATGCCACTCATAATGATTCTGAGGGTGCACAGGTCATGGAAGATGCTCCAAATGTTGGAGCCACGAAGGGGGCTGATTTTCCCCTTTGATCTCGGTGGTGCTAATGAACATAATATGCATGGTATTCAATCCGATGACGCTCAACCCACATGTAACATGCAAGGTCATTGGCCTAAAGTCTTTCATGTGGAGCATTAGGTTGCTATGCCTGTGCAAGAGGATGCAAATGGAAATGCTCTTGTGGATGAGGAGGAGATCTATTGGGACGTGCAACAAACAATTTATGCTATCTCTTTTCATGCCTTGATGGGTACCAAAAGTGCTGAAACTATCAGATTGAAAGGACAAATTGATGGCAGGATTGTTCATATGCTTATGGACAGCCGTAGCACTCACTTTCATCAATTCTTAGACCTTATAGAAGGTGGGACTAATTGCTACTAGATTGATCATGGGCTGAGAGTAGAGGTGGCAAATGGACAACATTTGGTCAGAAAATTTTGTTGCCACAATGCAAGGATCAAGCTCTCCGAGGATTATGAATTTGCTGGGGATCTCCTGGCACTAGATATGGGCCCAATAGATACTATCCTAGGCTGCGATTGGCTAAAATATTTGGGTAAAATCAGTATGGATTTAAATGCCCTATCACTTAGCTTTGTCCACAAGGGTATAACTGTAGCATTGCATGGCATTGCCACTCCTAAATTGATGGTCATTTCAGCAAGATAGTTGGCCAAAGAGCTCGGGAAGGAGCATGCCCTCTACACATTGAATGTCTCAGTATCTCAGGGGGGTAGCATTCCCCGTGTTGAAGATTGTGATATGCAATAGTTTCTATCGAAGTTTGTTGATGTATTTGCTGATATGCCATCCCAATTGCCACCCAAGAGGAATGTGGATCATGCCATTATTCTAGAGCCTGGCAATAAGCCCATAAACAAAGCCCCATACCGGCTCTCAAAGGTTGAGCAGAAGGAAGTGGCAGTACAGGTATAGGAATTGCTTGAGAAGAACTTTATCTCTCATAGCACTTCTCCTTTTGTCTCCCCGGTGCTTCTTGTGAAAAAGGATGGATCGTACTGCATGTGCATTGATTACAGGGATCTAAATAAGGCCACTATCAAGAACATGTTTCCAATCCCCAAGATAGATGATCTGTTGGATGAACTCAAGGCGCCTAGTACATGTATGGTATTAAGAATGCATTTTTTCCTTTTTCCAAGAAATAGAACAATAGTCTGACCCAATCTGAAGTGATTTGGCAAACTATTGCCCTACTTGGTTTGTGGTTGATATTTTTTGACTACGGATCTGTGGTTGGTGGGACACACGCACGTGCATGCATGCACCCACATGCACGCACATGCACAAATGCACATATGCACATGTGCATGCATGCACACACTCACACACGCACACACACACACAGTTGTTAGCTAGTTTTCCTCATCTACCTTAGATTGTTTTCCAACTAATTGTGGTGTAAAGGTAGGATAGTAATGCAAGGCTCTAGTTGGACTTTCATAGCAGCAAGACAATGTATGCTAGATGCAAACCTTTTAGTTTTTGGTTATTGTTGTTTGGTTTTCTATCGGTTTTATGGAACCATGCTCTTTTTTATGTCTAGTTTTCACCTATGTTTGAGGTGGGCTTATGAGACTTGAAGATCTTGCCATAAAGCCACTTGACCCATTTTTAATAATGGGATGAGTTATTGGTGTGTAAATCTATTGGGTTTTACTTGGTCCTAGTGTGACCTCTATGAGACTTTGCAAATCTTGGGAAGCTACTTCTCCCATGAGTATTTTAGAACCAAGAAGCAATAACCCTTTGTTTCAGCACAAATGCACTATTGGAAGATATCTAGAATTTAGAACTTATTACTATAAAACTAAAGAGGTTTTTTATGGTGCAATCGAGTACATCTTTGAAGTACCTTCTACATTTGGAAAAGTTTTTAAATAGAAATAGTAATATTTCACCTTCCAAAATGTTAGTTTAAGCTTCTATCCTTTCTTCATAACTTGACAATTGATGGACTTAAGAAAATTACTTAGCGAAGAGGAGAAGTCTTTGGACTCCTTATCCATGGAAATTTGTGTTGAAGAAAAGGATGTCATAAGCTTGATTTAAGAAACTTACCAACTCATCTATTTTTTAGGGTAGCTAATTGAAGAATTGCCTATTTTCTAATTGCAATTCTATCAAGGTGACAAAGATAACAATTATAATTTAGTTATGAAGCTTGCAATCCCATGTCACATAGTCTTCATGTTCTAAGATGGCTATGTGCTTGGATGGGTATAGGTGACCTAATGTATTTCTTTGATCATTTTGCAGTTTAACATTATAACATAGGTATGGATTATATGCATGTTCTAGCATAAGTAGGTGAAAAGGACCTAGGATCTATTAGAGGACCTAGGTATGGATCATATGGATGTTCTAACATAAGTAGGTGAAAATCACCTAAGGGCCTATTAGAGGATACCCCTCCCAAAATTTGCAAAACTTTTCATGCCATGTTGTTGGCAATTTTTGTATATTACCTTGAATAATTACCAAGCCATAAGACCTCTGTTACAAAGGAATTTGCCAAAAATGTAGTAGCATGACATCTGAATCTTTTGCTATAATGATGTATACAACCTTGGGAAAGTTTTTTTGGTAAAAACTACTTTAGTATATGAGGCTATGATTTATGAAGAAAAGTTTCGTCATATTTACCTCTGGGAGTATTGAAAATGACACTACATTGTGCATATAGGGTTAATAAGCATAGTAAGGCTATTCATGCATGGTTGTTGAAATGTACCCTTGACACTCGGGAGAAATGGAGACACAAACTTATGTCCTTCCTTAAAGGTACCCCTTGCTTAGGAAAATGATGATTTAAAAAATATGAAAATACCATTTTGTTATAGAAAAAAGAAAAGTGGAAAGAAGGAGTGATTCACATTGATTGCATACACACTCACATACTTAGAGAGAAAAAGGGGAAGAAAAAAGTGGGAACTAGGCCATTAGAAATACTTTGCAGAAAGGGCTCACCTCACTTATCATTGGCAAAAGACAAAAAGGTGCCAACTAGGAATGGAGTATGGTATGTATAGAAAGCATGGCTTTGCACTATGAACAGTAGGATATAATAGAGGGTTAGCTAGTAGTGATAGCCCATGGACAACATAGTGGGATAAAAACAACCCCATGTGGATATTTTTCCCAAAAAATCGTGAAGCTGCTAGAAGTACTAAGGGAATATATTTCTTTATAGAGGAAAAAGGAGCGAATGAAAAAACCATTGTATGGTTTAAACACACAAAGGAAATAGCCATTTGAATATATTAAGGGAAATCAATGACTATAATAGTGACTATAATATTAACACCCTTATAGATGGCAAATAAAATTAAGCTACTCAAAGATGAGATGTAGGTTTATGCTGTGGGAGATGCATTATAAAAAAGGAGACACCTCACCAGCCCTTGAGAAAAATGGGAATGAACTAAGAACGGGCTATAGAAAGAATTGGAAACATTACTTTACATCATGAAGGAGTATAGTAATAGAGAATTGGGGGCTAGGAATGATACCCCATGAAACAAGATAATGGGCTATAAAAGAGCAAACCATATGGAGAGATTTTTAGAGATGGCAAAGTCACTAGATGTGGAGGGAAATTTCTTTTAAAAAATAGGGAAGTTTTTCTAATATAATGAAAAGAAATCCTACACTTGCATAAATGGAAAGAGAGGGAACTTGAGACCATTTCTCAAGATTGACATGATAGTAACAGAGCACCAAACAAGTTGGTGGGGAGGAGCTTTCTTTGATAGAGAGTGTGTAGGTTTCTCTAGCTTGGTTCCACTTTGACTTTAATGATTCCCTACTTATTGCTTATTTGTTTGTTTTGCTTAGCTTCTTTGCAGTATTTCTTCTTATTTTTTGTTTGTTTGTTCATTGTTACTTTTTTCTTAGTTGTATTTCTTCTTGAGTAGGCTTGCCTCTTTGGGATGTTTTGCCCCTCATCTATTTTGGTGCTTAGTCCCTTTGTTCTCTCCCACCTTGTGTGGCTCCTTGCTTGCATTGTTTCTTGTTTTCTTTCTCTAGTAGTTTTCATGTTCAGTGCCTTCTTTTTGTTTGGCTTTTTTTTTAATAGATAGTTTACTTTGCTCTATGGTGTTTAGTGTTTGTTGTCTCACCTAACCATCATGGGTCACATTGCCTACTTCAAAGTTTGATCACTGCATTTTTCTCTTTGGGTGTTCTTGCCTTGGACTCTAGAAAAAGTTACCTATGGTGACTTTGGAAGGGCTTTGGGTATTTTTAGACTTTGCTCAAGCCTTAGTAGGGAATGAAATTGCCTGAGATTTTTTAGCATGTCTTTTCTTCTAGTCATGTTGTCAGGTTTTGCTTCCCTTCTAGCCCTTGTCATATTCTTAGTTGTGTTTTGGTTGCTTCTCCTTGTTTATATTATGTTGTTTTCCTCTCCTTATGGTGTGAAGGTGGGATATTGATGTGAGGCTCTAGTTAGACTTTCATAGAGCAGTATGACCTAACGTTATATGCTAGATAGAAACCTTTCAAAAAAAATTGTGATTGTTGTTCAATTTTGTACAAGTTCCATGAAACCATGCTCTATTTGATGTTTGGTTTTTAATTACATTCATGGTGGGCTTGTGAGATTTGCAGACCTTGGCGTGAAGCCACATGGCTCCTTTTTTATAATAGGATGAGTTGTTGGTACATAGCTTTCTAATAGGTATTACTTGGTCAAACCCTATACCATATACCCTAAAGCCTATACCCAAGACCCTTAACCCCTAAACCCTAAACCCTATTCCCTATACCATAAACCTTATACCCAAGACCCTATACCCTATACCCTATACCCTATACCCTATACCCAAGACCCTAAACCCTATACCCTAAACCCTATACTATATACCCTAAACCATAAACCTAATACCCTAAACCCTATACCTTATATACAAGACCCTAAACCCTATACCCTAAACCCTATACTATAAATCCAAAACCCTAAACCCTAACACTATACCAAAAATCCTAAACCTTATACCACCCAAGACCCAAGACCCTATATCTAAGTGATATTGTAAAGCTTAAACCCTAAACTCTACACACTATACCTAAAATCTGACACCCTATACCCTAAACCCTAAACCCTATACTGTAAACCATATACCCTATACCCTAAACCCTAAACCATATACCTTATACCCTAAACCCTATGGCCTAAAGCCTATACCCATGACCTTGAATCCTATACCCTATACCTTTAGCCTATACCCAAGATCCTAAACCCTATACCCATAGCCTATACCCTAAACCCTATACCCAAGTCCTTAAATCCTAAACCCTAAACGTGAACCCTATACCCTAAACCCGAAATTAATGATCTACTCATTAATTTCAAAAAAATTACAATTCAACCAACTTGTAGATTATTGATGTTGAGGATGGTGTAAATTGCACCAGGTGTAAATTGCACCATCTACATAGGGATAGGGGTAAACCCTAACCCTAACCCTAACTTTAAGGGGTTCACACATATATATCTTCATGTTCATGTTTAATACAACTTAGTGTATAGGTAGCTATAGCGTGTGCACTCCTCTCTCTCTCTCTCCCTCTCTCACTTTCGTTATCATGCTATCAGAGTCGATTGTGCTCCCACTCCCTTCATGAGTGTTAAGCCCTTCTTGCGTGAGGCATCTTCCATTGGGAGTTTCCCGCTAGAGAGATTCAAGCCCTTGCCCTTGTCAAGGCAGCAAGCCCTTGTTCCGTCAAGGGACAAGCCATCCCTTTGAGGCATCTCCATTTCATCTCATGCTCATCTTGTAGAGCTCATTCCCCTCTCCAATTGCATCAAAATGCTCACCTTCCGAGCTATGGAGAGTGAGATATGTTCATTTTCTCATTGAGAGGAATTTTGGTTCTTCTTCAAATATAAAGAGAGATGAATTCTGGTCATTCTTTCTCTATTCATTGTGTTTGATGAATTTTAGAGGTCTCAAATCTTCTTCTTTAGAGGTCTATCTACAACCTACAGAGCCAAAAGAGCTCTAGAGCCTCTTCCTTAGCCTCTTCCTTCAAGACAACCTGATGGCTCCAAGCTTCAAGCCAATGAATGCTTCAACGTCCAAGCTTAGGAGACCCACGGGCATAGTTCGCCATAGCAATGCCTTCCACGCCTACTCCATAGCCATCTTCAGACCTCACCACAATGCTAGAGCCGCCTCAATCTTCAATGCCTCTTTAATGCTTCTATGAGGCAAATGATGACTCCCTAGTCTGTCTCACAGCTCTTGCACAACAAGCCACTAGCTATAGTGCCTACAGCTCGCAAGACAACGAGCCCATGTCTCTACATCAATGGCCATCAGTTCTCTCCAATGAGCACCAATGCTCAATGCTATCAACCTTCAAACTCGACTGCATACGACCCTATCTACAAGGCAGCCACCCAATGGCTTCACGGTCCTCAGACTCTAGCTCATGGACCAATACTATGGCCTTCATCAACAAGGAACGCCTCGGATGCTCCATCACTCCAACATCGACCATCAACAAGGGAGACTCCTTCAGCTCTGCTGTCCCTTGGCATTTGGCACTTCAGCACCTCAGTGTGACACTTGGTAGAGTTATCTTCTTTTGATTCAAGATTGTTGAATTCTTCTTGCATGCACATATGCCACCCATGTACAGTCACATTTGTTGACTATTTTTTGGCATTGGTTCCTACATGCATACACATCAGCCTTGTACAGCCACTTGGCTATCCCGAGACACAGTTGTCACTATTCTAATATAGGCTTGACCCTTGGCATACAAAGTTCTCACATGACTTAGTTTTGCCAAATCAGTGTAATCCCCCTAGTGGCAACTCACACAAGTGTGGGTAGACTCTCTCACCAATACACAGGTAAGCCTCTTTCACAGAGCACTAGACCACCTCCAGCATGGAGTTATTTACATCACACAATTGATGATACTCCAGTCATGACTCCAAATGAGGTGAGTGGAAAGAGAACCTTTTTTAGACCATTTATTTCCACAGAGTATGTTCCAATTTATGACACCGCCGAGTCGAGCCTCGTTAGTCTTGAGAGATTAGATGCAGATGCTTCACATGTTAGCATGGATCAGCCCACAAATTCTTATCATGCATGATTGGCACTAAGCCCTTAGCATGAGGCAAATTTGAAGGTAAGTCCTCCTAGTATGAAGCATTCACACTCATATCAGCACAGTCTGATCCCAATGATGTACAACCATCACATTTATGCATGGATCTGACTCCATCTTTTGCCACGAATGTAAATACTCAACAGGAGTTCAGTGATCATGTAGTTTTTTAGTAGGTAAGTCCTTAGTATGACAAACTCACATCTTCTATCGCATCCTACACCTTTGGCCCCATATTTTTAGCCCCTGGGTCACTCTGTCGACACCAACTATGCGATCTACTTTGATCCCGCATTATTCAATAGAGAGCTCTACTGCAGCATAGCTCAGACATTGCTGTCAATTCTTTTGGGTTGGTGATACCCTCGTATGTCACAACCTACCAAATCACATCGACTAGCTTCACATCTAGATGCCTCTTCTACAGAGTAGGCAAAAGTCCATGGTTACTTATGACATGTTCAACACGCAGCCATACACACAGTTCTTGACACAGTCATCTTTCAATCAACTAGTCTTTAATCCAAGTGGACTTCACTTCTACATATTTCCTTCCTCTTTCTTTTGTCTTATCTTCATGGCTTTGTTCCCAAAGGCGAAGTATGACCCACAACTTAAGAGGGAGAAATGTACGATATGTATAAGATCTTGTAAGTTATACTCATTGTACATGCTTTTATTGCATAGTCATTGTGCTCACATACGCAGATACTACTATGATTTATTTTTAGTTTTATTTTCAGTTTTGGATGCTATTGTGATGCCAAAAATTGATATTTTTAATTTGGCATTGGTATTGTTTTTCTCTATGTTTGATAAGAGTTTGAGTATTAACTGATAGCCTAGCCGCTCTCACTTATTTCTATTTTCTAAGATATTGTATGGGATTGAGAAGATGAGTGGAATGGATCATTTTAAATACCAGCAGTATGAATTATAAATACCTTGGTATGGGGTGAGAGTTATTTATGTATGGGATATTGTGGGGTTTTTAGAAAATAGGAAGAGAGTCATATAAAGAGGTGGGCTCATGTCCACATGTTCCAATAATATAAGAGAGGCCACATGCCAAGTGTGTGGAAGGCATGTGGAGGAGCGTGGAGTCAAGAGGAATCCTTCTAGAATTCCTATATGGAATAAGGAGGATGTGGACATATGGAAAAGAGAGGGTCCCTATGGGCTCCATGTGGGGAGACTCTTGACTTTCTCAATATTTTAAGAGTCTTGAGCATCTTTTGATGGGACACATGGCAAGAGTAGCCAAAAAGGACATGGATGGTGACATACGGGCTTATGTGATTGATGGGGAAAGGAATCTACAGGCAGCAATTGTAAATGGGTGAAGGAGGGTGACAAAATCTCTATAAAAAGAGCCCTCCTCTCCCTTGTTCAACATCTCTTCCACCATTAGGCCTCATGTTGCTGTAGCTCCAGTCTCCTCAAGCCTCTTCCATGAGCCTTCTCTCCCTCTTGTAGATATTCTCTTATGTAGACTCTTGAGTCCATCTCTCTTTAGTTTATTCTCTCTCTATGAGTAGTCTTGGAGCTTCCGCTCCCTCTTGTATGTATGAAACCTCTTCTTCCCCTTGTGTTTATAGTATTTTGAGTGTATTTGAGTGGAGTCTCACTCTCATGGCAGTGAAAGTCACTTCTTATCATTTTCCTTGAGTCTCCATTCCTATGTTCTTTCTCTCTCTATTCAAGTCTCTAAAGTAGTTCTTGTTCGGCCGCTCACTGTGCACACATGGTCCATCCGTTTCTCAAGCCACCATGCAAGCTTCTTCCTCTCTTTTAGGCAAATTATAGGGGTATTAGATTGTTGATAATTAATTGTGGAGCCTTGAGGGAGTAGTTTGCTCAGGCGAAATTAGCATGCGTGGAGAGTAGCTTTGATGACAGTTTGACCCCCTGTTAGTGTTTTGCTCATAACTTTCTGTTCGGTAGTTTGATTTTAATGCGAAGCTCTCTTTAAGGAACATGTTGTATGTGATTAAATCTTGAATTAGATACTACTGTAAAAAGTTATGAGTCTCTATGCTTACCAGTCTATTTTCATGATAGTTTTTATCCCCTTTCAGTAAACTGTCCATATCTCTTCAACCGATTATCTGTTTTCACTAAAGCTTACATCAACATGAAGCTCTTTTCAAGACTCATGTTTCTATGTGATGAGATCTTGAATCAAATACTATTGTAAAAAGTTATGATTCTCTATGTTTGATAGTCTATTTTATGATAGTTTTTACCCCCTTTCAGTAAACTATCCATATCTCTTCAATCGATTATTTATTTTCAATGAAAATCATATCAACGCTAAGCTCTCTTCAAGGCACATGTTCCTATGTGATTAGATCTTGAATCAAATACTCTTGTAAAAGTTATGAGTCTTTGGGTATGACTGTTTATTTCTATGGTAGTTTTTACCCCCTTAGAAGCTAAGAGGTGCATGAAGTTTCATTACCCCTAACTTCATGTCACATCTTTTGGTGGAGACACTGGGTACATTTGGTATTGGATTCATCCCACCTTACTAAATGGTCTCGGGTGTACTTGATTGCATGTTATGCCTAGTATAGGCATGTGTTTCTAATGTGATAAAGAAGATGCCGGGAAGAACTCCGTTAGAAGAGATTGCAACTCGTTTAAGAGAACTTGAAGATTGTGAAGGTGATGCTCAAGCTATTCGCACGGTCATTATGATCATATCCTTTATGTTTGCACTCTTGAATATGTTGGTGAATCGACAACACTGTTAGTAGGCACAATGATAGATTGGGGATTGTTTCATGCACTGGCAGCTTGGTGTGAAGAAGAGTTGATTCTTTGGGTAGTTTTTGACTATAACAGTGGAGTGGTGATTCTCAATGCTTTTAACTTCTTTTGCTATGCAAATGATGAAGAGTACAATATCTTGAAGCTGTTATGTGCACTTCCAATTGTGAGAAAGGTGATTCTTGAATGCATGTATACACAATGTTTTCATGGTGCTGGTTAATCTCTACTTGAATGTCAGACTTACTTGTTTTGTTGTCCACTTCCACAAACACTTCCTTCCTAGCCGTTTGTACTTCGGTGTGAACAAGATCTTTGATTATAGAGACTAGCTGCAAGGTGGGGGGGAATCCTTACATGATTTTACAGCCTCATCAATTACTGCCTGCCTACCAGGCCCTTCTAAGATGTGAAGTCAGGCCTTTACTTCTGCTAGCTCCAATCGTAGCTCTCTCACTGCCTGCTACAGATAAAAAATCTGATCCTATTGCCAGAGGATTGGCCGTTTTGAGCCTTCTTGTTGGTAATTCCATGCATATGGAGAGGGTGTCACGGTTGCAACTGTAGAGTACCGAGTCCTGGTGGATGTTGAAGGAGTTGAGGGGGACTTGGAGGAGAGGGTAGGCCAATCCATAGTTGGTTGTATGATGACCCCCTTGGCTTAACCTAACCCTCGGGTTGGGTTGGGGGTTTAGCCTAAGTTGGGGTTAGAGGGAATGTGAAGAGGAGGAAGGTAGGTTGGGCCATGCTTTGCTAGCCATATTTTCTATTACCCCCTGGCTGAGCTAACCCCCTAGTTGAGCTGGGGGTTTAACCCAGCTAGGAGAGGCTATGAGAGAAGGGGCGGAGAGGCTACAGGAAGGGGCAAAGAGCAAGAAGGGGGGGGGTAGAGAGGCTACGGGAGGGGAGGGGCGGAAAGGCTACGGGAGGTGGGGCGGAGAGGCTACAGGAAGGGGCAAAGAGCAAGAAGGGGGGGGGTAGAGAGGCTACGGGAGGGGAGGAGCGGAAAGGCTACGGGAGGTGGGGCGGAGAGGCTACAGGAGGGGGTGGAGAGGCTACAGGAGGGGAGAGAGAGAGAGAGGTAGAGAATGGGAAGAGAGAGAGAGAGTTAAGATTGCATTTATTCATTTGCACCTCTAAGTTGAGAAAGAGAAAAATAAGAAAGTTGATTAAAGTCTTTGAGAGACTATGAGATTGAAAAAAAACCAAGATACAACTAATCCAAAGGGTGGAGCCACTAACAAAATACAAAAAGTGTATATGTAAAATCAATGTCGATGACATAGATAGCTAAGGGCAACATGGCAACAAGATGATCATCGGGTGAGAGAGAGAGAGAGAGAGAGAGAGAGAGAGAGAGAGAGAGAGAGAGGGAGATAGCTAAGGGCAACGAGAGAGAGAGAGAGACAAAGAGAGAGAGACAGAGAGACAGAGAGAGATAGAGAGAGGGGGGGAGAGAGAGAGAGAGAGAGAGAGAGAGAGAGGAGAGGGAGATAGCTAAGGAGAGAGAGAGAGAGAGAGAGAGAGAGAGACTTTCCAAAGAAAAAACAATAAATATGAAAATATTATAATTAAGAGCATTTTTAAGGGCAATGCCCATTTATAAAGTACACTTCTAAGGTCATTTTCACATTTTCAGTTTCCCACTCTTAACCTTGCATTCCACAGCCTCCTCTTTCGTCTTCCCGAGCATCCTCCTACACTCATGGCTTTCCCTAGAGAGGCTTTTGACCAGTGGATTTCATCCACTAATTCCCATGCCTTTGCAGATCAGGTTTATCCTATCTTCTGCAAGGCATTCCATCTTGAGTCACAATTGAGAGCTCTCCTTCCTGCTGATAATCCCTCTCTTCAATTTTTTGATAGACTTATCCATGGGCAATCTATTGCGATTGCTAACTCTCCTCACCAATGGGTTTCATTGGATATTTTGAGCTCTTTTGACCAAAGTGCTAACTTCAAGAAGATACTAGTAGGTAGGGCCATGGATAATGTCCCTATCTCTCTCTGTGAGTACACTATTCCCATCGGGGATGATTCATCTTCCCCAATTCATTTGATCGAGAGAGATGCAGCCCTTACCGTTCTCCTTGTAACTAGCAAGTTTGATGAGGATGTTGGCGAGCAGCCCAAGGGTCCTGCATCCACAAGTCATGGAGCAGGTCCATCAACAAGTGGTGGAGGAGATGACCTAAACCTAGACCTGGAGCCTAAGGAGCATACTATTAACCTAGCTGAGGAGCAAGTTGAAAGCGAGGTCATCTTATCTTCATATCCGACTAGTGCATATCCATCCTCTACCTATAATCCAGACGAGGCAGCAACCAAGCCACACGTTGCTTCGATTGATCTAATTAGGATTAAGGGTGAGGAAAACCTTACCCTATTGGAAGTGATGGAAGAAACCGGTCTCCAAGAGGACGAGGTGCTATGTTGGCTCTCGAATGACACTTTTGATGATGTCATTGACTTTGATGCTCCAATCAATCCAGTAATCGATGAGATTGCACGCATTGATGACTCAAGCCTCACCGATCTAGAGGCAATCCAACTAAGATAGAAGGCAATCGAGGATGCCGCACCAGAGTACGACATGTCCGATGAGCAGTTCATGAATTTGCAAAGGGAATCATTCGAGGAGAGAGATGAAGAAGCTGGCACCTCAAGCCAACATGAAGTTCAAGACCAACCATAAAAGGGAGTCCAGTTGGACAGTCCAGTTGGACATTGTAAGCTGACACACTCCGCGATGAGGCAGAAAATGTATGTAGCTTTGCCAGCTTCATCATGTGATTCAAAATCATCAGTATCATTCTAGGTTCCATTTTAGGAAACAAAATCATTGCTTTTTCTTCAACTGGTAGGGAATAAAAAATAGGGTTTAGGGTTTAGAGTAGAAAACCCAACCAAATTTTATGATTTTAAACCCAAGACATCCTACCACTGCCACTTGCCCGTAAATTTTTTGAAATAATTAGGGTTATGGTTTTGTAATTTAGGGAAAAAAATAGTTCTAATAAAATTTGGGAGGCCCCACTAACACCCTAGCTATCATGTGCATCATTTTCAAGCCCAAAACCCCCTTGAAAACCCTAAATCTGACATCATGCGACCAGAGCCCTGTTTTTGAATTCGACATCATGCGACCAGAGCCCTGTTTCTAAAACACGGCTTTGGTCACATGATGTCGGATTTAGGGTTTTCATGGGGGTTTTGGGCTTGAAAATGATGCACATGGTTGCTAGGGTGTCAGCGGCCTCCCAAATTTGACTTAGGGAATGAAAAATAAGATTGAGGGTTTAGGGTACAAAACCTAACCAAATGTTATAATTTTAAACCCAAGACATCCTCACTTGCCCTGCCACTTGCCCTTGATACATGCCCCTCCCACTCCATTTGTGTAACCAATTAGGGTTATGGTTTTTTCACAGATGAAAAATCATATCTTTAAGAAATTTGGGAGGCCCTGGGACCCTAGCAACCATGCCCATCAATTTTATGCCAAAAAACCCCCTGCAAGCCCAAAATCATGTCGGATTTTGGGCTTGCAGGGGTTTTTTGGCACATGATGTCAGATTTTGGGCTTGGAGGGGGTTTTTTGGCATAAAATTGATGGGCATGGTTGCTAGGGTCCCAGTGGCCTCCCAAATCAGATTTGTTAAAGATATGATTTTAATATATGAAAAAACGCTTATTCTTATTAATTCTTGAAATTTTATATTTTATTAATTGATATAATCTTTGGGTTTTGATGTAATATGTTAGTTGCATGATATTTTATGGGTTGATGAGTATACCGGACACAAGGGTGGAGCCAAAGGGTCTTTTGGTGGGGGGATGGCGTTGATCGGCCACTACATCAACAGAGTGGCTCAACACATTTTGGTGTTCCATCGACAATTATTGCCAGATGGAAAGATAAACATCATGAAGTTCAAGGTCCTCAATCGGATGGGGAAGATGAGGCCCATTCATCCTACTGCCGATCGTGTTGTTCTGATTAGGCGTAGTGTAGCTTTATTTTTGTTCTCGGACACACGATCTAGTCCGCTACATAGTATTATAGGTATTGCAAGGCTAGCTCGCATTATGGATCCCCAGGCTATAGAGAATGAAATTGTGCAGCCCTCTCTGCTTCAGCAAGCAAAAAAGGGATCTGAGCCAAGCAAGAAGAAGCATAGACTAGAGTAGCTTACGCATTCAAGCTTTGATGATCTTTGTGATACTACTCAATGTAAATAAAGAATACCATTTTCAAATTATTTTCTCTTCCCATTTACATAACATTGTTTCCTTTTCTATGTTAGGTAAAATTGAGTATTATTTCCTTTTACATGTTCTATTAAGATTTGATGTTTATTATTTCATTTTGCTTTTGTATACGTCATCAGACAGTCTTTCGTAAGTAAATTGAGAGTGCATGTAAGTAAATTAATAGATTGCAAATACACTAAATATAAATTTGAGATAATCGCACATACAAAGACAATTCTAAAAAATATATTTTATTATATTGACGCCCATAGGCAGAATACAAGGTAGATGCCCATAGGCAGAGTACAAGATAGATGCCCATAGGTAGAGTACAAGGTAGAGCATACAAAATCCCTAAGTGCCCTTGGAATTCCTAAAACGTACAATAAATTGCATGTCAGTGGCGGTCACTGTGACCCTTTAAAGTCCTATGGATGGCAACCAGCTGGGTTTCATCCATGAGGTCTACTAGGTAGGCCTTAGCTGCATATGCTACAGGGCAAGCAAGGTGTCTCTAGAAATATGCCAGGGAGCCTCCACAACTCCGCACTTGTAAAACCGGGACGTTGGGCTAAGGTTGAGGTCCTGCATGACCTTGCATACCACCCTTGCAAAGCTGGCCATCGAGATGAGCAGATCAATGGACTTCTAAAACTTTCTAATCTCTCGAAGTGCCACTGTCCCTGGCTTGAATCTGTACTGCCTCTCACTAGAGGAGGGCCTCTTTGCCCTTGATGTGGAGGGCCTCTTCCTTGATGTCGAGGGCCTCTTTGACCTACACTTGGAGGTCGGGCACGTCTCCCCTCTTGGCATGGACCCTGATTGTCTGTTCTTGCCTTGGTACTCTGCTCTGTCCTTCGTTGTTCCTCTTCCGCACGCTCCTCCTCTGTGCTCTCCAAGTCATCCATTCCTCTATCAGAGGATCTTCTTGTGCCTTCCTCTCTCCCTCTTGCTCCTTGTATGGCTTTCGGATTGGTAGTTTCTCCTTTTGACGGGGATCATCGAGGGGGGAGGGGGGGAGCTATCACTCCTTGTCTCTGAGTCTGGAGGTGGGACTAGCTGTGCTAGTCTCCGTGGTGCCTTGATCTTGGGCCTGGCCATGGGGGATGGAGAGAGTGTGCAAGAGAAAGAGTGATGGTGCAAGAGATAGGGTGGAAATCTGAGGGGCAAGTGGGAGCTGGTGTGGGAGTGGAGAGCTCTTTAAACAATAAAATGAAAATGAGGGCGCATTCTCTTATATAAGGACAAAAACCATAATTTTTAAAATACTTGTTTCAATAAAAATCCTTAAAAAAGTAAAATTAGTGCAACCTTGAGCTAAATACTTATAATTAACATCCAATGACACAAAATTTCTCATTTTTACTGCAACTCATGTCCATTATACATTGGCTTTACTGCAAATCACATAACTAAGTTTACAAAGAAATTTTGAAACTTATGCATGGGCATCCACATTGGAAGAGTCTACACCATCATTTTCATCTATCTCCACCCATATGTGCCCTTGTCTATGACGGGTTGCATGCCACCTTCAATGATTCTGTCTTGCATTCAATGAGTTGTATATTCTTCTTCGACGTTCTGCGTTAACATCTTGCACTACATGGGACACTAAGGACTCTTTGAATGCTAGTGTTGCAGCTGCTCTTATTTTGATACGCATGTACCATCATTGAACCGATTGAACCATTGGACTTGACTTAGTTCTACCACCCCCGTGTTGGGTTGCTCTATTATATGCATAATGTGCTTGCCAATGCGATCTTTCCATGCCTTGAGTGGACCACACTCCGATGCTTCCATAATTCCATGCCATGTATTGTGCATGAGCATCTAAAATGTGCTGCCAAATAGTAAAACAAATCAGTAAATATAGGACCATTCAATATGCACATCTCAATGTCCAAGTTAGAGATTACCATGTACTGTGTGAAATGATTCTTTCCCCAAGCTATCTCCATATTTTGACTAAAGTCATTCACAGCATTGATGAAACATTGTGCATCATCTTCTTCGAATCTTTTCTCTTGTAGTAAAGGTACCAAGCTATCAAGAGCTAACCACACTTGCGCCTTTTCCAGTCTTTTTTGTCCCTTCCCCCCTCATTCACAACAGGCATTGTGTAACTTTCTCCATACATCAAACTCATTAGCACGTTTGAGCTTGTCATTCTTCTTCTTTGCTGAAAGGAATTTTAAAGCCTTGACACCATCAAAGCTTGGCTTACAAGGAATATTGCCTATTTTTCCATATCTTTTCTCATCTTTTGTAATCTTTACTTGCCCAGAATGTAGTCCCATATCTGAAAGAACCTTTTCAATTCTTGCAATCATCCTCTCTTTCTCTTGTTGGGGCTTCAAGTTATATGCATCAATGATGTACAGATGCACCAACTTTTCAATTATTCTCACAATAGCATGAAGCGCACAAATGTGAACTCGCTTAAGAGGAATTTCAAGAATTGGGCTCCATGATGGATCTTTCCTTGGAGCATCCCTATCTGGTGCCTTAGTTTGATCTATCTCTGCAAGTTTAGAGGCCCATTGCTTTTGATTCTTTTTACCACCCTTTGCAGGTACTCTCATTTGCATGCATAAAGGACAAGGATGGCTTGTATTTGCTCCATGTGCCACATTAAACATACATTTCATAGTCTTGAGGTCATCAACTACATGCCATTCTACACAATAGGATCCATAGCCCTCAACTTCAAGTAGCTCACCATTGTTATGACCTTTGATCACAATTGGGATATTGGTTTGGTCAAAAAACCACTTCAAAATTGAATGTGACTCTTTCGGCACCTACAAAAAAGGCTCACATGTTATTAAAAAATTCTAAGTCTTTTTGCATTATTGCATTGAAATACAAATTTCCATCATACCTTAAAGGCAGCCAACCACCAAATCTCCTGTTCTGATTGCACAATGAACTGTCTTGCATCATCAAGCTTAACTTCAAGGTCCACTATTCTATTCATCATTGTCAAACTAACTCTTTCTAATTTTTGACCTTTGACCACCTCACTTTCATCAAGCTTTAGTATAATGTTCAGAGTGCCATTGCATTCCTCCATAGGCATATCATAAAACTTCACCATGGCTTGCAGAACTCTTTGAACATCCACACAAAGTTATTATTGACTATCAATTCCAATTCTTTAGTCTCTCCAATCTTTGTTTTCAAAGTTGGTGTACTACATACATGCTGGGGCTCATCGACTAAATCAAGTACGTCCAAATTGAGTGCGTGCTTGGCCTTATCAACATCAGTCAATTTAGGAAGCGGGGATTTAACTTTTGCTCCCACATAAAGACATGCTATTTTTAAGCTCTTAAATATGAACCAATATGCCCTTGTACTTATCCCTATAGTGTCATAAACTCCTTGTGCACTAGTTGCATTGAAATGCTCCACAACTTTGTTCATTGACTCAAATGTTATCTCTTATTTTAGACTTTTGAATTTTGGATGTTGTATAACAGACTCCAATATTTTTTTTGTAAACACTTCACCCATAGCACCATAGTGTTCCTCATGGATAGACATGAGTTCTGAAACACTTCTACAAGCTCTCACTTGACGCTTCTAGTGACCACTTTTCTTGGATATTTCATCCATTGGATGCAATTTCCTTACACTTTTGGTATCCCCTCTACACTAAAGTCATGCTAGCCTTACAGTAGGGAGGCAATCTGTTGGTGGTCAACTTGGAATGTCAGGAACCAACTCATCTTTAGAGATGGTAACTTGGGTCCATACAGTGAGTCAATGATTTCGAATGCAAGAAAGAGTACCCTAGTACATCTATCCAGTGTTGTTCATAGTATTGACCCCTTGATGTGTGATTATCTCCTAGAGGTTGCCTCTTTCTAATATGATAATCTAATCTACTCTTTAGCTTATGCGTAGACCTTGAGGTTTTGTTTCCTCTTATTGGATAATTTTTGTATTAATTTGTTAGGGATCTAAACCTCCCTTTTTTGAATAAATTCGACATTTTTTGTAACACCTTTCTGTACATGTCCCCATATGTCCCCCTAGAGAACTTCTAATGGAAATTCAATCAATAAATCCCTCCCCTCTTTCACAAATCAATGAGGTTAAATGTCCCCCTAGAGAAATTTTAATGTAAATTCAATTAATTAAATCCTCCCCTCCTTCACAAATTAATGAGATTTAAGCAAAGTTATCACGACTAGATTGAATTAACCTAAGTGTATGCAGGAGGTTTTCCTATCACTTTCCCTAAAAATATAGCCGACCTAAAAGTCTGGGTCCTTCTAGCTCCTTTTGAAACTTGTCTCCCTGTGCTCCTTGCTCTCTCTTTCTTACATGGTTTCTCCTTTTCATAAAATGCTCTCTGCCCAATGCTCGTTGGATTTTGTTGTCTTTATTCTCAGAGAAATGTGCTCTAGTGCAATTGCTTTCACATCCTAAGAGAAAGGTGCTCTAGTGCAATTGCTTTCACATCCTTAGAGAAAGGTGATCTAGTGCAATTTCTTTCACATCCTCTATATCCATTTTGTTACTCTTGTAGAGTAAAGACTCCAAACCCACTACAACAGGATCTATTTCTTCACTTGACCTTGTGGTATGAGTGTCGGTGTAACTTGATCTGGGACCTTTGATAACGTTCCATGCCATGCCTTGTCATGGCCTGCAAATCATTCTTGCATCGGCTTGCTCCAATTTGTCCGAGCTAGCTAAATTCAAGTCCAATGGTGCATTAGGCTCTACAAAGCTTGCAATCCATGGAGAACATTGCTCTAGAATTGCTAGCATTTAGCAATTGCCATGGAATTCGAATGCTATAAAATGAAGGAAGACAATAGACATTTGTTGATGGACCAGATGGAGGATGGAGATGGAGATGGTAGTGGTTTTGATGGTGATGGCATTGCATATCACCATCGTTATCTCTCATTCCCCCAATTAGCTCCCAATCTACAATACAGACTGCATGCTTCTCGTTGGAGATCCCGAGGTGTTGAAGGAGGTTTTCAAATTTTGAGTGGAGGTCACATCCTCACACGCACAAGACAAAGCTTTGTAGCCAAAGATCTTCTGCCACTATCATTCTTTGAGGAATATGAGATTGTTGAAGAACATGCTTTCCCTGTGCTAGCCAAATACCCAAATGTGGCTTTCATTAATGACTAAAAAGCACCTACCCCTTCCACCTTGCCATGAAGTCACCTTTTCGAGAAGTCAAGGAAAAGCCACGAGAGGGGGAGGGTCTTTAGCCTTCACTCATGATCATGTTTTGCTTCTGGCCTTGCCCATCTAGATGCGTCCTTGGCTTCAAAGTTCCCATACCAAGCCCCACACTTTAGGTCTCTCGAGCCAGAAGAGGAGTAGCCAGTCCTAGTGAAACAAGAGAGTACTCTGTAATAGGTCCCACCGCTATTACGAACACTGTCATCACCACCTTGAGTGAAGGAGGAGCTAGAAGCGGAGGCCTTGCAAGAGATAGTCAACACAGTCAAAGCCCAGATAGTGGGAGAGTCTCTAGTGAAGAAGGCACTAGAGGGATTGTTGGCTATCAAAGCGGAACCGGTGGAGCTAGGACGACTCTACATGAGAAGAGACTTCCCTCCCCAACGAGAAGAAAGAGGAAGTTTTGATGACCCAGACCAATCCAGGCATAGGAGCTTTTACATCACCAAATGATGGAGGAACGCACCAAGTTATGGGTGAAGGTGAACAACCTGGTAATGGTAAGTCCATTATGTCCTTTCTTGATGACAAGCTCCTTACTAACTCTGTGAGGTGCCTTAGCACTCATGAACTAGTAGGATTCCTTCCTGGAGTTAGACCACAATGGCCTTTATAGAAACATGGATTAGATCAAACTGGGTTAGGAAGCGATCGACTTTCCTAAATGTAAGGTTTTTGGGAAAAGGCTTCTTTTTTTCCTTATTTAAGAAACCTGACATGGTAGCCAAAGCTCTGTAGTATCACCTTTGGACCATTAGGAACCAGCCTTTGTACTTGGAATGGTAGACCAAGGAGTTCTCTCTTGATGCCCCCCGACAAACTCGAATCCATGTGTGGGTAGAGCTCCCTTATCTTCCTTTATCTACGTAATCAATTTCCTTTTCTTTATTGTGGGTTGGGAGAAGTCCTAGGAGTGGAACAAGAGAATTTCATCAATCCTAGTAGTAATACCCAGGTGTGTATGAAGCTAGATATTGCAAAGGAACTACCTAAGACCCTGGTTATTTTGAATAGGAAGGGTAGTACATTAAGGGAATAGCCTTTGGTGCACAAGAATCTGCCTAATTCTTGTTTCCTTTGTGGGCTCTCCACACAAGTGGTTAAAAACTACCCTTTGAATAGGGGAAATCCCAAAGAGGCTGCCCCTTGCATCCCCAAAATAGGCTGCTTCCATTGAAAAGTGGGTCCCTAAGGCTCATGCAGTCCCTAAGACTCCCTGACATCAACAAGCAGATTCCATAGTCTAAGAGTAGTAGGCAAACAAGTTGAACTACATTCAAGTGGCCTACCGTGAAGAGGACAAGAAATAGAAATTAAGTGGCCAAGAAAAAGGGAGCCCTAAATAGAAACAAGGGGGAAGACAAGGAAGCCTCAACAAATCACAAAAAGAGAGAGATATTTTAAAAATTAGTGAATTTCGCTTCTACAAAAAGTAGCTGAGGCCTACCTGAGCCATTTGGCCACCTTTTGGATCCATGCCAACAGAGCAAACTGTAGCACACCCTTCGAAACACGAGCAAATGTCTGCCATGTACACCTTCGTTCTCTTGATCACTCGTCGAATTACTCATTGGGTTTTGTTCCTGATCATCCCTGGATGCCTCTCCATCGTAGTCTGCGTCTTCTTCAGAGTTCCCACTTCAGCAGGTTGCGATATCTACCTATGTGCTTTAAGCCGTTGTCGCGTAAGCTGCGTTAACTGGTATATTGGGTTTGGAATTTGCAGAGAGCGCAGAAGTAATTTTCACTAATGCGACGATTTACACGGGTGACCCCGGGCTTCCTTGGGCACACGCCATGGCTGTTAGAAAAGGCCGCGTCATAGCGATTGGATCTACTTCCAAAGTCGAGGTGATTTTTCCGGTTTCCATCGCAATCTTTTAATCGAAGTACAGTCTAGAGGAGTGATATTTTCAATCAGGCTATACGTACGCTGGAGGAAGACTTCACTGCTATGACAAGCCTTGAAGAACGTACGAACGAAGCTGCACATTACACAATATGTCAACGGGACTTATAACTGGTGAACGAAGCGCCCGGAATTATCAGGAACAACATGCTGGACTATAATCAGGCCTTGACACTGTTGCATGCAGAGGCTGAGCAACACTAGTGCTCTTGCAGCAGTGTAAGCTTTGGAATCATTGGAGGATCGAGGCATGGCGGTAGTGTTTGAGGAATATGGCGAGCTGATTGACATGACTGACAGGATGAGCTACAGTGATCGATACGCATGCCCAAGCGTTCTATGCACGTGGCACAGAGGGTCATGGATGACACTTCACACAGTTGGTAGATACTCTTCAACTTCCTACGTCACACACAAATGCATGCTGTCGCAAGGACAGCATACGAAAATGGATTTGGATAGACTAAACAAAGCAGTTGCAAGTCTTTCATAGTGTCCTCTTGCAAAGGAAGAGGAGCAAAAGTCAGAGTAATGCTTGCGACATGGAAAAGAGTGAAGTGCAGTGTCCCCATCAGGAACAACAGGCCTTGAACTGCTGCAGCAGCAACAACACACCTCTGTGTTGTGAGGTCAAGCCTCGGTTGGGGTCTCTCCCCACTCGACAGGCCCTCTCGATCCCGTGCTCTGCTACCCCTAGAATAGTGGCTACAAATGTAGTCGCATCACTCATCGTTGTGCTCTCAATGGGTGGGATGGCATGAACTCTGATGTTGAGAGCCTTACTGGCTCTCTGCCACTACTCCATGAGAGTGGCCAAAACAATTGCTTTCGCAATTTCCTCTTTGGCCATATCCACCCATGTGGATGTCTCCTCAATGACAGATTACATGCTCGCAATCTGTGCCTCAACCATTGGTGTACTCCTTGGGACTATACGGATGGTGGTGAACTCCTCCAGGATTACGAAACGTCCTGTCTGAGCCTTGCCTAGATGAGGCCAGCCTGCTGCTGAATAACGCAGGCTTGTTCTTGTATAACATGGTCACTCTGAACATAGCTCAGCGGGTTTAGAGATCGAGGAGACCACGCCCCCCCTCCGACACCACAGCATGAGATAGCTAGACAGACTCAGATCCGAGACATTTTCACCGCTCATAGACGAGCCACCACAGTACCGGGTTTCGGTCTTTGAGTTCCAGCTCCTGCTCTCAACTTGCTCCAGATCGCAGATAGCACATGATATGATATGTTTTATACTTGACTTTGCTTGAGCTACTGAGCTCTCTTTATTTCAGCATAGTACTCAGCAAGGGCCTTAGCGAGCCCTTATGGCTTGTATGGGTTTTTTCCTTTTGGTGTCACTTTGTCCCATAGGCCCGCGAGGCCTCTCGTGGATGTCAATATCTTTCTTTATCTCTCTCTCTCTCTCTCTCTCTCTCTCTCTCTCTTTGATTCACCACTTAGGTCACCCACACCGGAGGTGACACACACAAGCCCACACTACTCGACCTTCTTCTCACCCCTCCCTCTCAATCAGCCATCTCTCCCGCATCCTACTCTAGGTGATCATCTCATCCACGCCTCAACCATCTCTCGCGCAGCCTATTGGGATCACCTCATCCATGCCTCAGCCATCCTTGTATATGTCTTAGCTCGTGCAATCACCGCCTAACATCCTGCCCCACCCTCCTACTATTATACCCCAGCCTTTTCAGTTTCAGCTGGGGTGAGGACTTGCTGACCCATTAGACACATGGGAGACACTACTCATAGAGGTACACAATATACGAGCACAAGAGGTAGAGTTCACTCGCTTTGCACAGGAGCAAGCCCGCTACACCCAAGAGTTGGCCCCCTCGTCTCGGGCGGTCCCATCTGAGAAAGTTGTGATAGGACGGACCTCATTCGAGTGTGCTCTGGTCGCTCTCCGTGTTGTGGATGGTCTCTGCAATCCTCTCTCGGTAATCCAAACTGCTCGCATAGCAGCCAGCTCCTCGTCCACTCCACTGTGTCTTGGAGCTGACCTAAATGCATAGAAATTTGTGACATGCCGTTGTGTCTAGTTAGCTTGTGTATTCTGTGGTCTGATCATGTCCTGCTGCTCTCTGATATGTCATAGCAGGGTCTCCTAGTGTCGGCGCATCTCAAGCAAGTAGAGCCCAATGCAGACCTGGTCATGGAATTGGATCAATTGAAGCCAAAATTATGATTATGTTATATTGTTGACATGACTTCTTTGTTGCTTTGATAGCTCATCCTCCCAATTATAATAAAAGGGTGCTTACAAGAAGATGTTAGAAATGCTATATTCAAGATCAGTGGTATTGTGACGTAGGCTTACTATCAAATCGCATTGATTGCATTTTCTTCAATTTAAGCTGAATAATCTGTAGACTGATTATGAATATATCTTACATGGGCATGTGAAATAGGTGGATATCTCAAAGGTAGATCTCCATATCGAGCATTGAGAAGGTTAGGGTGAAATCCATCAAAGCCATATGCTTGCTTGAGAAGCACTTTCCCATGTTAATAAGCAAGATATATTTGAAGCATTTCCCTTGTGCACCAAATACTGTGAGAAGATGATCCCAAGCTTCATGTGAAGTTTCGAAGCCATCAATGTGGTGAATGTATGAGTCACTTAATCCCAAAGCAATGATAGCAAGAGCCTTCTTGTCTTTGATCAACCAATTAGCTTCTTCTTTTGTAGACTTCTTGGTCCGCTGCTCTCTAGGTATACGTGTTGCTCTCACTATCTCAACTGATGGGATGAAACGTGCATCTGCCCAATGGTGATCCTCAGTGCATGTGAGACTCTTTTGTCCTCGAGATATAGGAGTCTGATGATGAATCCCTCCTCCCAGACATTCATGAAATGGTCGCGGTAGAACTGGGTCTTGGTGGGGAGCTCCTGATCTCCCCCCAAGCCCGAGATGTGTGGAGCTGGAGAAGATCTAACCGTATATACGGTTAATCTCATCTCTTGGGATCGACCTAGGGGGTGCATCCATCCTATACTAAAAGGGAGGGAGCTTGTCCATGTGAATCCTGTGTCTGGCAAACCATGTGGATATACATGCATACCATGTGTTCGCCCCACCCTTAGCTAGTCGTCTGGATGACTCCAGAGCCAGGCTCGATAGTCTCCAATGAGGTAAGTCCCAGACTCTCTGAATGAAAGTCAGTGTCTGAAAGATGGTTTCAATCTGTAGTGGTATCATGGCGAACTCTGCATGTACTATCTTATGTGGGTCTGAGGGCTTGCTCCTGTAATGAAGGGGAAAAAGAGGCCAGGTTAGAGGCCCTTTATGTGGAATATGTGGAGGGACTATATAAGTCTCCATCCACCCCCTACTATGTACTTTTGGATGTGACATCTAATCCTATCTACTCTCCCTTTCTCCTTCCTGTCTACGCTCACTCACTCTCTCTCTCTCTTCCCTACTCCCTCTCCATCTCTCCCTCTCTTTCCTACCTCATTCTCTCTCTCCTACCCTTTCCTCTCCTTCTTCCCCTTTCTCTCTCTCTCTCTTCTGCTCCTCTATCTCCCTTTCTCCAAATCTGTCCCTACCCCTTCACTACATTGGTATCAGAGCCCAAGCTCTTGGCACTTGACCCTCGCTGAGTCTTGCTATCAATCGTAGTTTGCCAACGCTTCAGGCTGAGGGGAACTACTAGCCCGTCGTCGACCAAGCTACGTCAAGGAAATCGTCAAGGAAACAAGCGTGGGCTACCAGCAAACAAACAGCATGCGCCACCAACGAAATCTAGGACACCAGCAACAAACAGCACGGACGTGTGCCATCAACGAACAGCTTGTGTTGCAAGTTTGAGCCTCAGCTCCCCAGCTCTGCTCTAGCTTCCCCGTCGTTCCTTGCTTCCAGCAATCCACCCCTGGTCGTCGTTGCTCTAGCTCCCCTGCCATCCCGTCGTCGCTGCTCCAGCTCCCCCGGATACCATCGCTGCCCCAGTTCCCCCACCATCCTTACTTTCCCTTAGCCAACTACGCCATGGCCGCCACACCCTGCCCCGTCCCGCCCCGTTGCTGCGTTGCCACCATTTACCCTGCAAAAAAAACCTTAGCCCTTCTTCTTTCCTAAGGTTCAATAGTCAGGGTTAGTTGGGTCAAGTTAGGTCTGGCTAGTTTGGTTAGGTTTAGTTAGTGGATTGAGTTGGGTTAGTAGATTGGATTAGTTTAGGTTTAGTCAATTTGGCTCTAGGTTAGGTTAGTACTAACTAAGGTTAAACGTTGGGTTAGATTGGTCTAAGACATTGTCTTAACAGTCCTTAAGGTCCTAGGTTAGAGCTGTCATAGGTGACTTAGGATCCCTTTCAAAAAAAAAAAAAAAAACCCCTCAGAATTCCAGCTTCTTTTAGGGGCTTTCCACAACCCTATTTAGGCTTAGTTGGACCCCGTTTTTGAAGCTTCTTCGACGACCCTTCTTCCGAGCCTCTTCATCGATATTTTTGTGTTTCCACGCATTATCTGAGGTGCTCATTACGCAGGATTTTGATTTTGTTATCCATTACTCCTTGCCTATATTCGAGCTTCTCTCTCCAAGGCCAGTCACCATGGCACCGAAGTGTGTCCCTCAGGATGTATCGCATGACACTGATGAGGCTACTCAGTATGAGCAAGTACCTGCCACAGTGGTTGCATCCACTGGTGGTGCAGAGGTTCCTTCCACTCAGCCTCTCTCTCCTGCATCCCGAGAAGTCTCGGTAGCGCAGACGCAATTTTTGGATGCCCTTTCCTCTATGCTCCAGGGTGCTTTCTGCCAGATAGGACAGGAATTCAGCTAGCAGCTTACCACAGCCATGGCTATGCAAGATACGGCTCTTGTCCAAATGGGATAGTAGATTGGTTAGCAGATCACATCTGCCATTGCTATGCAGGATAAGGGTAAGCAGCCCACACCCCAGCAAGGGGACCATTCAGACAGTCAGGATGTTTTGTCTGCCCCACGCAGGGGTTTTATGGCAGATGCCCGTCGTGCCTATGAGCATCAGTCTTTTGGACCATTGCATGTACCCCAGCTTGGGGATTATCTGGACATAGATGATGCATTTTCTATGCCACAGAGCACCTTCTTGCGGGATGTCAGGCCATCTTTTGGCTCTTAGCTTTCTGCATCTATGCAGGCTGAGCCGTCTCTTTTGGGCCGACCTGTTGGTGTGCATCCGGCTAGTGCTCCTTTCACCGCACCAGCAAGTATGCCTAGAGTTGGCTTGGGTTTATATGGCAGCCCACACTCCTGGGAGAGAGGTCAGTCCTCTTCTCACCCCTTTGGTATGCCATCATTCCGGAGAGATGCATTTGGCAGAGAGACTTTAGCCCGGAGTTCATGCACCTATTGGTCCGCCAGCGAGCACATATAGCCAGACGCAGCCAGTGCATCAGATCGCAGCAGCTTCTAGGCAGCAGGGGGGGTTGGTGGTGGGCAGCAAGCCACTTTTGATGACATGTTGGCAGATTCTTTGCATTCATACAGGGCCCTACCTGAGGCTATCAAACTTGAGATGCCCTTCTCCGATTATGTGAACCTCAAGCGTGATGATGCCCGCACTTCTGGAGGCTACACACACAAGAATTATGCAGCCAAGGATATGAAGGACAAACTCACAGTGCATAAGTTTAGAGGGGACACTCACACTCCTAATGAGTTGGAGGAGTGGCTCACGAAGCTGGAAGACTATTTTCGCTTCTACCCCAAGTCTGAGGAGGAGCGCATCATTTTTGCAGGTATGCATATGCAAGACTATGCCCACACATGGTGGCGATTCGCCTCAGAAACCAACCACTTGGAGGGGTTTCAAAGAATTGATGGTCACTACATTTGTATCTCCACTTGTATTGGATCAATACTTGGCTGAATTTTATGCCTTGTCATAGACCGGTACGGTCCAAGAGTACTTGCAATGTTTTTGGAGGCTTTCCTTGTTTGTGCAGGACGTATCTAAAAAGGGAAAGCCGCTGCGTTTCGTCCATGGGTTAAGTTCTTCTCTCACTGCAGATGTGAAGGCACATAACCCTCAAACAATTGAGAGGGCAGTTCAGCTTGGAGAAGTATTCGAGCCTAAATATGCTAGCAAGCACAGAAATGCCATGGGCAGCTCGCATGCTATGGGGTATGACACTGAGTCGAAGCCTAAGTTTGCTGAGTGGACTGACAAGAAATCTGCAGCAGCACCATTTCCTCACTTTCCTACTGTCTCGGGTAGTAAGATGCCGTATGCCAAGCCTTACAGGTATCCCGATGCCAAGCCGGGAGGCAAGCCTGCTGCTGGAAATGAGCCGGGTGAGATAAAACAGCATACACGGGCAATAATGGACAGCAGAAAGAAGGCCAACTTATGTTTTAAATGTGGCGAGAAATGGACTCCTAAGCACAGGAATGTGTGCAAGATGCGCAATAGTGGTACTGCCAAGCTCAGCATGATCATTGACCTCTCAGATGACGAGTATTTGTTTAATGCCCCAGGTTCTTTCGATACGTCTCAGGATGAGATGGCAAATACACATGATGCAGATGAGGCTCCTGACACTGAAGCCACGAAGGGCACTGACTTTCCTTTTGATCCTGGTGGTGCTTCTGCGCATGACACTCATGCTTCGCATTCGCATGAGATTCTGCCCACTGGTGGCATGAGAGGCCGTAGGCCAACATTCTTTTCTGTGGAGCATCACGATGCGATACCTTTTTATGCACGTGAAGATGCAGGTGGTAATGCTCCTGTGCCTTGCACCACAACAGCCCATTATGCAGCTTAAATTCAGCATGCCTCTGGCTCAATGGCCTTTGTAACTCCACAAATACGGAAGCTGCCTTAGAATCCTGCATGTATTCTTGCTGAATACCTCGAATCCATTGGTAGAAATGGCAGACAAACTGCAAGCCCACATATGGGATAAGGCATCTGCAACCACGTTTTCTTTTCCTTTCCTGTACTCAATGTCGAAATCATAAGACTGAACCTTAGCTAGCCACCTCTTTTGCTTCATTGACAAATTGGGCTGCGTAAGGAAATACCTGAGTGTCCTATGATCTGTCTTAACCTTGATTTTGCTACCGTACAGGTAGTGGTGCCATTTTTCGAAAGCATGGAGGATAGCCAACATTTCCTGATCATACACATGATAATCTAGTTCCTTGCAATCCAATTTCCTGCTTTCAAAAGCAATTACCCCGTGTTCCTGTCTTAGCACAGCCCCTAATCCTTTGCCACTGGCATTTGCCTCCACAATGAAAGTACGTGAAAAATCAGGGCATACCAACACAGGAGCATGAGTGAGAGCGAATTTCAGGTCTTCAAAGCTGCACGCACTGTGCATCTATAGACCACATAAAAGCATCCTTCTTCAAAAGGTTTGTCAGAGGGGCTGCCCTCTTGGCAAACTTGCAAATAAAGTGCCTGTAGAAGGAAGCAAGATCTAGAAATCCCCTCAACTGAGTAGGGTTGCGTGGCTGCGGCCAATCCTCAATGCATTTCACCTTTGCAAGATCCACTTGAATGCCATCCTTGCTCACAATGTGACCAAGATACTCAACCTCTTGTGCCATAAAAGTGCATTTGCTGAATTTAAGCATAAAGCTGATCCAACCTCAAAATTTCCAGTACTTGCTTGACATGTCAGATGTGCTCCTGCTTATCCTTGCTGTAAATGAGGATGTCATCAAAAAATACCAGCACATATTCAAAAAGGAGAGGCTGCAAAATCTTGTTCATGAGTGCCTGGAAGGTAGCTGGTGCATTGGTCAATCCAAAGGCATCACCTTGAACTCATACAGTCCCCTCTCCGTGTGAAAGGCTGTCTTGTGCTCATCCCCAGCTTTCATTCTAATCTGATGATAGCCAGCCAGCGGGAGTTTGTTACAGGTCACCTTTGATGGTTGATTTGGTTACCATGTTGTAATTAGCCTGTCATGTTTGCTCTCTCTATAAGCACTAACGCAGCAATGTAGCTCAGCGTGCCATTCTACTTTCAGAAATTATTAGACAATGTTTAATTGCAAAGTATTAATTGGGAAAGAGAATCTGTGTCAGTTTTGATGTGGGCATTTCTGTGTATCCAGGTCATGGGTGGTCCAAAAACTGAACATGTAGACTTGCAAGCAAAATTGTTAGTGCCAGGGTTTATTGACTCACATGTTCATATGATTTCTGGTGGGCTTCAGGTACATTGGAGGCTTTTACCTGCAGCTTCACATTACATGTCACCTAGAAGCCATGCACTTCGAGTTTTTATTTTGGAATGTGTGGTTGTGTGCTGTGATTGGTTCTGACTCGATCATGAATCTCTTAGACAATTAGACAAAATGTCAATAAATCACTGTATCTGACTGTGTCACCTTCTGTTTCTTTATCTATGGCTCCACATCTAGGGTGATCAGTAGTTATTACAATGGCATAGGGTGTGTGAGAAATTCTCCATCACATACCTCATGGTAGGGGTGAATTTCCAAATGACAATACCAAATTCAGGGAAGAAGAGAGACAACCAAGGTGAGGTATCAAATGAAGAGATGAAGACTTAAAAAAAGAAATAAGGGGTTAGGTGAGAGAAAGCGAGAGATTGGGAGAGTGTGAGTGTAAGGGGGAGAAAGAGAGTGTGTGATGACATGTGAATGAAAATGTGTTTGAGATGGTCAAAGAGAGCGTGAAGCTGCTTTTCCTATTCTCATATTAAAAGTTGAGGTTTTGGAACTAACTTTTACTTTTCCATCCCTTCTTTCATTTGTTCAAATATAATACGTTACTTTCACTCCAAGAAATTTTCTTGGTTTTTGAGGAGAGAGTTGAGAATCAGAATGTTTGATAGGGTGTGTATGTGCATTGCACGTGTGAGGGTGCATATGAAGCTGAGTATGATCTGTGTATGAGGGTAGGTGACAACTGCCTGTAAGAGATCGAGATTGAAGGGGGTGTAAGCGTGTGCATGAGAGAGAGTGTATGAAAACTGTAATAGTTGTGTAAGAGTGCGTGCATGTGTTGTCACGCAGAGAAAGAGTGAAAAGAGAGAGAGGTGCAGAAAGAACAAGTTGAAAGGTGAAAAGACAAACCAATAATAAAAATTTGAAAGACACGAGAGCAATAAATTTGGAACAGAAGACAAGTAGTTAGAAGATAGAGAAAAGATGAGTCAAAGAGCTGTGCAAACCTGGAAAATATGCACCCAAAAGAGGTTAAAGAGAAGTTGAGGCACAGCAGGAGAGGCTGACCAGGTGAATGGGGGCTGGAGAGCTCATTTACAAGGAGGCTTGGTGTTAAAGCGAAGCTGAGAGCAGAGAGCTTGGTGTTAAAGTGAAGCTCAGAGCAGAGAGGTCATCAAGACGAAACAGAGCCCTTCTTGGGCTTCCTAGAAGACTTGGGAGGAGGCGGCTAGTCTGAGTGGCATGCAAATTTGCTCCCCAAAACACTAAAAGAACATCGGGGGCAAGCCACCCTCAGCCAGGCATTTATGCACTATGAGAGCCTCCAGGGCTTCCAAAAGCTCATCGTCCTGGAAAGGGCCCTCTGTCTGTGCCATAATGATTGGGCTGGCGACAGAGGGGATTAGCACTTGCAGCCTGCTCTTGCTCTCTGAGCCTCTCGTTTGAGGCGAGGTCCCTCTTGAGTGCCCTCTCTAAGATAGTGCAGGCAGAGTTTGTTATGACACCCCTTCAGATTAATGCCATTTCCAGACAGTAACATATCTACACTGGGTATGGGGCCTGGGCTACGCCTAGCTGGAGATTACCGAGTTGGTCTTGGAGTCATCCATGAGAATGTGGGAAGAGGAGTCAGATTATGCATGTATATCACAATGGTTTTCTAGTTAGGGTATCGAGATGGATTGACTCCTACCCTTCTAGTACAGCCTATCTCCCTGGATCCCCTGGGATGAGATCAACCATATCATACGGTTGGATCTACTCCAACTCCACATGACACAGACTTGGGGGCAACCAGAGTTCCCCACCAAGCTTTAATTTTATCACAATCACTTTCTAGCGATGCTAGAGGATGGGTGATTATTAGATCCTATTACTTGGAGGATAGACGTGTCTCACATATACTTTAAGGATTGCCATTGGGCAAGTGTAGACATGCTGATGCCTCGACTTTGCCTCCTCAATAATAGCCCTCGGGTAAAAATGTGATCCAGGGTGGAGTGCTGTCTCCGAAATCCTGCCTGCCCAAGTGCCCGCTGTCCATGACCCTCTGTGTGGCTGCTGATCTCCCTCTCTAGGACCGATCCATATATCTTAGCCAAAGTGTGGCCAATCATAAGAGTACGGTAATTCCCAGTGTCCATGGGATCACTTGCCTTGTGTATTGGTACTATGGTGGTGGTGCTCTAGGTAGGTGGGAAGCCATGGCATACGGCATGATTGAACGGCTGTGCTAATATCGGGATTAGGATCTCTTGCCCATGCGCAAAATACTCAGTGCGTAGTCCCTCATGATCCGGTGATCGTCGGCTATGAAGCCGAAGAAGGGCAGCTCGTACATTTTGCGAAGTAAACAGATGACATGTGGTGGGTCTGGGCATAGAGGACATATCAGGTGGTGCGTGACTTTGCATCATAAAGAGAGCAAGCGTATGTGTACCAGACTGCGGGATTTGTGATGGGAATGGGTGACTTCCCTTCTGATAGGAGTCCCCATCCCGTGGTAGGATCTCCTCCGCGAAAAGAACTAATCACCTCATCCATCTTGTGCATGAGGAAAGCCCGCTTCTTACGCCGTGCCACTCAGCGTGAGATCCGGTGTGCCTTTGGCGGAGTCAAATGTCCCAGTGCTATCTCACGTGTAAGGTGGGCTCTCATCTCTTTGCAGTCATCATCGAACCATGGATTTTGGGGCATCTTCCCATCTGGAACACGCGGAGATCGTGTCGTGGGAAAGGATCTGGCAGCAACATCTTGTATCACCGATATAAGAGTGTTTGATGCATGTGCGAGGTCCATCCCATCACCAAGTAGTACTGGGAGCTCAGAAGCGAAGTGGCTCATGTGCACCGGGTCAAGAGCACAGTCAAAATGGATTTGAACACGAGTGGGTGGTGGGGGGGCCCTCCTCATGGTTGGCGTGGCGATCGATATACAAAAAGTGAGATATGAGTGGTCGGCTCCGAGTGGGGGGGGGCGGCACAATAAAGTCATGTATCCGTGGGGCCAGTGTCAGTGGACCGAGCAGGTAGTCTACCGTACTACTCCCCCCGCCATGTGGGAAATAGGTGAGTCCCTCAGATGATGGCCATCTTCGGAGACCGCTATATATGATCAAGTCATGTATAGCCCCCAGCTCGAGTAAATGTCTCCCATATGCTGTCACTGGTGCATCTGCATCTGCTGACTGTCTCATGATCCCCAACTCTGCTGCATCCATCTCTGGTACTATGAGGGAATCCTCATCAAAATCTAACAGGCCCACCTGTCTGTTGCTAGTACGTGCATTGAAGTCACCAAGGAGGAGAGTGTCCCCTTGTCTGGAGAACTCCGTGCTTTCATCATGAATAGTCTCATACGGGCTGTGTCCGTCAGTGGTGACTTCTCGTGCATAGGATGATGTGTCTAGGGGAAAGTAACATACTGCAATGAAAGTCGGATGTGTCTAGTAACTGAATCTGAATCCAAATGTGTCGTGCATGTTCCTCCTTTTGTATCATAGAAAGGAGTGGCCTCAGATGTGATCTAAAAAGAACAGCCACACCTCCGGATCCTCGTACCCCACTATCCCTTCTCAATTCCTTCCTGTGGGCAGACTCCCATGTGTATCCTGTCACTGTGGGTAGCCCTCTCTCTAGGCGCTAATGTGTCTCGGTGTAGAAGATCACATCTTTGTTCCCGCTGTAGGAGTGTGAGATCTTCATCTAGAAAGATCTTGGTCCCCTTCAATGCTGACCATGTACTCATAAGGGTGGACCTATCTGTGGCTGTTCGCAGCTTTACAACCAAGGGCCTCGTTGATGCATCTATTTTACCCACTCTCCAGGCTGATTCACAAATGAGGTTTCCCATCTTGTCAAAGAGGGTTTTGGCATCTGACTTGGGGCTATCACCTACCGTTAAGCCTCTGACCACCACATTCAAACTCTTGCTGTCCCATCGTTTCTCTTCCTCAATTGTTTCAGATATGAGTTCCCTTTTCTTTGGTGTTGTGTCTTTCTTGAGTACATCTTTCCATGCAAGCATATCAGCCTTCTTTCTTGAGTACATCTTTCCATGCAAGCATATCAGCCTTC
This sequence comes from Dipteris shenzhenensis, assembly GCF_047967505.1. Classification (NCBI taxonomy): domain Eukaryota; kingdom Viridiplantae; phylum Streptophyta; class Polypodiopsida; order Gleicheniales; family Dipteridaceae; genus Dipteris; species Dipteris shenzhenensis. The sequence goes on along the minus strand of NC_141624.1, from coordinate 46,363,117 downwards.
CCTTTCGTAATTTGTTGTGTGTGTGTGTGTGTGTGAGAGAGAGAGAGAGAGAGAGAGAGAGAGAGAGAGAGAGAGTTTATTAAAGTCTTCGAAAGACTGAAGGGTCTATGAGAATGAGATTGGGTAGAGTAACTAAGTGGGCATCCACACCCAAGATAGATACAAACACCAAGTATTTGAGACCATGGAGAGGATGAGAATGTAGTGTGGTATCATTGTTGCAGTCCTCTATATGCTCTTTAAGGAACCAAGTCCACTGGGTGGCTTAAGTTCGGTTATTCAAAAGCCCCATAAAAAGTCAAAGCTATAGTGACTTACCTACATAGACATACCATTGTAATAATGTTCCTACAATTCCTCGAGAGTCATTTGTGAAAATTTGATGCTCTTTATGCTTTTTAGCTTGTTCTTCTTGTGTAGGTTAGGTTGTACACCGTACATAGTCACGTTTTGATCTCGGGATAACTATAAAGACCTCTTATAAGATTGTTATGAAAACTGCACTATGTTGTGTTTTTAGAGGATGCGTTTGGGGCATGTTCCTGGATTCATCCAGATATATGCTTCTGCCATATTAGCGGACATGCAAATTTCACCTTGTGAAGTTTTTGTCCATGTTGCGGCCTGCTGGAATTGCGATAATTCTTTCTATCTTAACTGGTGCATTGCCCTATCAGCAGGTAGCTTTGGATGCTCATTTGGGAGAGACTAAAATGAAATCGTTTAGTCTTCGCAAGCAGCTGTAGCTTGAATGAAGAGATTTTGGACTACTTTTTTATTAGCCTTCTCCTTTAGTGCTAGCCTTTGTCATGGCTTAGTCTGCCCTTTACCTCCAGAGTGCCGATAGAAACTCAGTACGAAGGCTTTGTATAAATGGACAGTATGTGTGGGTTTGTATGTGTGAGAGCACGTATTTATACTTGGTCTACACCCATGGTTGGGCGCTGATGACATTAGTGGGGATGTCATAGTAGCTAGTCCTTGCTATGCCTGATGGAGTTCATGGTTTTCTACCTTATGAGTGACTATCATTAGATGAAAACTGCACTATGTTGTGTTTTTAGAGGATGAGTTTCGTGGATTCATCTAGATATATGCCCTATCTAGCTAGGTAGCTTAGCAAAGTCCTTTGGCCTATTTATTGTTGGCCATGAAGCTTTCTATGGACGTTAGGGCTTCTATTGCCCCTAGTTTTTCTCATTTGGGTTATGTTTACTCGCTGCCGATCTTTCCATGAAGGCTTCAACTATACACCACACTTCAGATTGAGGTCATTATTTCTTTCCAGCTGAATTGTTTGTGTAGTCACCACCAGTTTGAGCATAGTTAGGTAGCTTGTTCGTAGACATGCTATTGTCTGTACACATGACACAAGTAGAGCCACGTCGAAGGAAAGAAAGAGAGCAAGATTGGAGTGGGTGGAGGTTCACATTGTGTATGGTTTGCTTTCTTTTCTAGGCTGTAAATTAAGGTCACTATAATATTTCTTTAACCTTGGTAAATTGATTTTCAAGTCATTACAAGCAAGGAAGAGTGGGGGTAAAATGGAAGAGATGAGCCTTGAGGGGGGGCAGTGGCGATCATCACCAGGAGGAGCTCTTTCCCCAACAAAATATGTACTCTTTTAAGTGATTTTGCAAAGATATAGACCTTGTTTATCCTTGTATTGAAAGTAAAGAGTGAGACTTTTTTGCAGATGGCACAAGTGGATCTTCGCGATGCACATAGCAAAGCTAATTTTATCAGCAAAGTCCAACAGTTTGTGCAAGGTATTGACTCGATTTTACCTCCTTTTATTAAAAGTCATTTCTAAAAACACCAAAATCAAAATTTTTTAATCAACCGATGCAGTAGGATTCTTTCTCAGTATAATTAGTGTTTGAGAATGCCAATTAATATCTATGTGTTATGCTAATGCCTAAGGTTGCATGAATTAACTGCAATTCCATTTTTTGATAAGCAAAGCACAACAATAAATTCTTTCCATTCTTTGCGAGGATGCAAATCTGCCTCTATGTAATGTGAAGGTTGGGATTTTCCCTTAGATAGATGTTTCGAAGCACAACCTTTGTTCTAATATAGAGGGTTTAGGTAGAGAGGTCACAAACTTCTTCACCTCGGATTTGTAGGCTGAACAATATCTATGAAGGAGTGTATCATATGGTGTAGAGGTGGATCCTAGAGGTTGAGAAGAAAATAAAACTTCTCATGTTTCGAGCCTAATAGGGGTAGTGCCAAAGGATAGACTTGTATCACATACTTCCACTTGTGGATGTACACAATGATAGGAAAAATCACCCACCAAGGAAATGAACCCAATTCTGCAAGTGTGGTAGACAGAGGAATGGAGCTGATGTCACATAGGATAAGGTGAATAGCTGTCATAGAAAACCCGTTAAGATTCGATCAGATCCACCAATAGGAGAAGACATGGGCTGTGTGTTCGAGGACACATTGTTCGCTGTGGAGGGAGGGGATGACTTCCTTGAAGACATCGGTGGCGATGTGTTCGGGGACACATTGTTCATTGTGGAGGGAGGGGATGACTTCCTTGAAGACATCGGTGGGGATGCACTTGTGATAACCGGGGTAGTACTGGTCAATGACAAGGCTCTGATTTGCTGGAAGAAGTGTCACCTTTTGTTTGTGACCTTGTAACAGCTCTAAGCACTGCCCCAATCAAATGGGGGCTGTTTTCCTCCCACACGACTACGACATCAACGAGGTTGACTTCAGATGTTGGTTCCACACCGCTATTAGGACATTCTCTAGTGTAATGGTCATTGGTGTTGCATTGCATACAAAGATGGTCCCCCAAACGGCCGTGTACAATCATCTTGGTAGCATCCATACTTGTCACATCTATAGCACATGATAGGCTGCCTTAGGCTAGTTCCCCCTCCACCTGGACCTCCGCGGCCTCCCCAAAAACCACTACGTCGACCACGGGGATAATATAGCCCATGCCCATCTCTCTGGGTGGTTTGCTAGTAAGATGCATAATAGGGATGAGGATAAAAATATGGGACCATGACTTGACTAGGTGCAAGGGTTGGATGCAAAGGAGGAGCTTGGAGCAAAGGGGGTTTGGGCAGCAAGGGAGGGGGAACAGTAGGACGGATAAGTGGTTTTGATGCTTTTGCAGGAGGACGGGCTATAGGTACTAGGACGAAAGTGGTCTGTGGGCTCATTGGACCGCGGCAATATTCGGGTAGAAGCTTCTGCAACCTTTGAGGTAGTGACATTCAAAGGCATCTTTTCCATGAATTTCACAAAAGGTATAAAAAGAAGAAGTGGATACCTTACGTTTATAAGGGCATTTCTAGTGACCATGACCTGCATCTTTGCATTCGGTGCACTAGAGTGTACGTTTGACATGAGTCTCAAAGAAAGAGGGACCCTCCCCCCTTGTTCTTTCTTTAAATCCTTTGATTGCCTCCAACTTTTTCTTGAGATGCTCCCATTCTGGTGAGCCCTTCTCTCTTGAGGCTTCTTAGTTGTCTCATAAATTCTTGAATGTTTAGAGTGTGTGCTTGAAGATGTTGTTGAGAAACCATCTCAACATCATGTGTTCAATATTGTGCATAACACTAACACATAGAGTGCTATAAAGAAAAGGGTTAGAATCCCTAACCCTAAAGGGGTTTGTATATATTCTACATTTTCAACTAAATCAAGTATACAGTTAGTCAATTGTGGTGTGCTCTCTAGGTGTGTCCTCTCTCCCCATCTCCACTCTACTCCTCTTCTTTCTCCATATTTGTTCATGGTATAAGAGCAATTGTGCCATGTCATCACAGCCTAGTCAGCATGCCACGTCATCGTTGACCAGTGGACCAGCCATGCCATCAACTGACTCAGCTACCACATCACCAAGCCACGTCATCAATCCACGTCTTTAGATCCAGTTAGCCTGCCAGCTCAGCAAAGCCACGCCATCCCTTGTAGGCACACTTACCTCTTGCCAAGCACTGCATATGTACACATGTGCCACATCAGCACAGTGCTCCACTGGCACACCCCTTGCCAGGCACACCTCTGCATGTGGCACCCTGCCACATCATTCATCATTTGCACCCTTTTTGCTCCTCCACCTAGATCAAGCTGTATCTCTAGATCTAGGAAGAATTTGAGGACGCTCCAAAAAGAAAAAACGCTCGATTTATTTGTGCTCTACGTGCTAGTACGAAAGGATTGGTGAAAGGTGTACTCTAGGTTTCAAAACTTAGCAAGAACCTCTTATGAGTTGGTCAAATGACGTAACACAATTATCGAGTCATCTTTGATGGAGATGAATGCACTATCAGAGATAAATCCAGACGATATCAGCTAGTAGGAAGAATTTGAGGACGCTCCAAAAAGAAAAAACGCTCGATTTATTTGTGCTCTACGTGCTAGTACGAAAGGATTGGTGAAAGGTGTACTCTAGGTTTCAAAACTTAGCAAGAACGTCTTATGAGTTGGTCAAATGATATAACACAATTATCGAGTCATCCTTGATGGAGATGAATGCACTATCAGAGATAAATCCAGACGATATCAGCTAGTAGGAAAGTCAAGGAAGGACGCTTGTTCATAATGCTAGCTTTAGTATCAAATTTGCATAACATGTCAGCTCAACCACAACAAATGCCACTTTCTGTAGTATGGCACAAGAGATATGGACATGTCAATTTCAAAAGCTTGATATGGCAATTGGAATTCCAAAACTACAATTTCTTGAAAAAGTTTGCGAAGCATGTTGCTTCGGTAAACAAAAGTGAACCAATTTCGGCAGAAGCACCTCTCAAGTACGAGGTATTCTTGATTTGATTCATATAGATGTATGGGGTTATGCCTAGACCCGCAGCATCAATGGTTCACTTTACTACTTGACTTTCATCGACGACTACAACAGATATTGTTGGGTCTACTTTCCGAAAGAGGAGTCTAAAGTCTTTTTCAGATTTCAAAGCCATGGTAGAAAAGCAAACAGGCAGAAAGATGAAAGTCATGCGATCAGACAAAGGAGGTGAATATATGAACTTTTACAGAACTAACGGCATTCGAAGGCAATTCACTCCTTAGCAGAATGCAAGAGCTGAAAGAAGAATGGTACTTTAGCAGACAGTGCTAGAGCAATGCTCAGTGAGAAGCATCTTCCGGATCAATATTGGGCGGAAGCAATTGCCACTTGAAACTACTTGCTTAATCAGCTTCCGACCGAACCGATTCAGGATATGACACCTTATGAAGCATTGACTGGACACAAGCCATGCATTAGGCACCTTCGCATAGTTGGTTGCATAGCATATGCCTACATACATGACGATCATCGCAGAAAATTGGATGCGAAGTCACGTAAATGCATCATGGTTGGCTATAGTGAAGAAAGCAAAGCAAACAAACTGTATGATCCCATCAACCGAAAGATCCTTATCTCCAGAGATGTAATCTTTGATGAAGAATTGGAATGGAAAACATCCACTACACAGGGGATAGATATACCGATTACACGGTCACCTACAGAAAAGGTTGATGAAGAAGAGCAAGAATTGCCAGAGACACCCCGAGAAGAGCATCAAATCTGATGGTCTACTAGGGAAGCAGACCACCAGTCAGATTAACATATGCTCAGAAAGGCAATGCCATTCAAGTTGAAACTACAAACCATACTCTTATGACTACCATCGTGAATACAGAAGAGCTAGTGTACTTCGAAGACACAGTTTACAAGCCAGAATGGCAAACTGCTATGAATGAAGAAATGGAAGATTTGTACAAGAACAATACTTGAGAGTTATGCGACCTTCCACCAAGAAAGAAGACCATAGCAAAAAAATGGGTTTACAAAGTAAAGTACAATTCAGATGGAAGCATTGAAAGATACAAAGCCAGACTAGTTGCAAAAGGATTTGCATAGCAGTATGGTCAAGATTATGGTGAGACTTATGCTCCAGTAGCAAAAAAGTATGTACCAGCTAGATGTCAAGAATGCTTTTCTCGATGGTTACTTAGACGAGGAAGTCTACATGCAACAACCAATAGGTTATGTTGAACCAGGGAAAGAGAATCAGGTTTGTCATCTCAAGAAAAGTCTCTGCGGTCAAGAATGCTTTTCTCGATGGCTATCTAGACGTTAAAGTCTACATGCAACAACCAACAGGTTATGTTGAATCAGGGAAAGAGAATCAGGTTTGTCATCTTAAGAAAAGTCTCTGCGGCTTAAAGCAGGTATCTAGAAGTTGGTACAACAGAATCAACAAGTATTTGCTAATCTGGATCAAGTCCGATGCAGATCACACTCTCTACTACAAAGTTCAAGGGGAAGACATTACTATTACACTTCTGTACGTAGATGATCTGATTATGATCGGAACTAATGATAGCGTCATCAAGAAGTTAAAACAAGGCTTATCTGCAGAGTTCGATATGAAAGATCTTGGACTTATGCACTATTGTCTCTGCTTTGAAAATATCGCTCGGAGTTTAGGGGGGCTCGGGTGAGGCAATACCTTTACCCAAACCAGGACTTGAAGTAGTTACAACTAGTGAAGGACCTCTTGATTGACTAGTAGTAAGGCTCGATGCCAAAGGGCCATATGGTTGCAAGGTCATGGGTGAGACAAGGAGCCTTGATGAAGACCACAGTGGCGACATTACTACTGATGTAACCATGGATAGTGCTAGTGCTAAAGGTACTATTACTTCAACGTAGAAGGTGAGAGTGCTGAAGGCATTACTGATGCCAATGTAGACTGGAGAACATAGGGGATAAAAAAGGAGGTGGTATGCCAGGTGTCGAAGGCACCATGGACACAAATGTAGGGGGTGAGAACATAGAAGGTGGGGAAGTCACTGATGTTGGAAGAGCAATTGAGAGAGGGTGTGATAGAGTAGAAGCTATGAATGATGGGTAAGTAGGGAAGGATAGAAAGAAAGAAAGAAAGAAAGTCTATTAACGTCCACTGAATCCCAAAAGGTCTATGGGACAGCAAGAAACCCTCTAGTACATTTGCTTTAGGGAGGGCACATGGCAACTCCCAAGGAGTGCAAAAAGCAACCCACATTATTTAGAGTACCTACATGATAGTCTGAAAGAGTAAACAGCCATACATCAGTTTAAGACTGAGAGTCTTTTGATTTTGATTTAAACTCTCTGATTAGTGCTACGCCTTCACGGTAAACTACCCATTTTCCATCCTTTCTGGCAGCCCTGACTTAAGCTAATTCAGTTGCCTTAATCTTAAGTTGAAGTTGTGTAAGCTCCTTTGCTATCCATACTTTGGTGCCCTTCAACTTGTAAGATTGTCGAAGAAGCTTGATCCGCATATCTTTTAACTTCAATGTAAGGATTGCATGACCTTTAAAGTGCAAAATAGAAGCTGGCTTGGAGTTGTCATCATCCTGCTCATCATCATCCACCCATTCAATGTTGGGCAAGCTTGCTTTGATCTTTGTTAATATTTCACTATATGTGTCCTCCTCTTTGTACCAATCTTTTGGGAGTCCCCCTATTCTAATCTTCAGCGCATTATCACATCTAGCTTCGTGTTCTTTAATCTCTGATATCAGACTGACTTGCTTTGGTGTCCACTTCCACAATCACTTCCTTCTTAGCAGTTTGTACTTTAGTGTGAACAAGATCTTTGATTGTAGAGACTTGCTGCGGGGTAGGGGGGAATCCTTACAAGATTTTACAGCCTGCTTACCAGGCCCTTCCAGAAGGTGAAGTCGAGCCTTTACTTCTGGCAGTTCCAATCTTAGCTCTCACTGCTGCTGTAGATAAAAAATCTGATCCAGTTGCCCAAGGATGGGTCGTTTTAAGCCTTCTTGTTGGTAATTCTGTGCATATGGAGAGGGTGTCATGGCTGCAACTGTAGAGTATCGAGTCCTGATGGATGTTGAAGGAGTTGAGGGAGTTGAGGGGGACTTGGAGGAGAGGGTAGGCCAGTCCATAGTTGGTCGTCTGTTGAACCCCCTAGCTTAACCTAACCCTCGGGTTGGGTTGGGGGTTTAGCCCAACTCGGGGTTAGGGTTAGTTCGGCTGCTTCTAACGGGTACGGAGGGAGAGGTACGGGCTGTTGCTGACGGACTGTACGGTATTGCCTGCCTGCTGATGGGCTGTACGGTACTGCCTGCCTGCTGATGGGCTGTACGGTACTGCCTGCCTGCTGATGGGCTGTACGGATGGGGGAGAGGTACGGATGACAGAGGTGCGGAGGTTTGGAGGTACAGACGAAGACGGAGGTGTGGAGTTACCACAGAGGTACGGAGATACGGACGAGGTATGAACGGAGAGAAAGAAAGAATGAAAGAAAGAAATTTTATTAAAGGTCCACAGAAGGCCATACATGGCCTATGGGACACAAAATCATCCGAAAGGAAAATACATCATCAACGATGCGCCAACTAGGTGGCCTCATCGTAATACAGCTAAGATGCCAAAAATGGCTACAAAAATCCTAGATACAAAATGAAATGAAATAGAGTACCAAAAATGCCTAGATACAAAATGTAAAATATAAAATATGAGGAACATCGTCTTCCCTAAGGGGTCTGTGATTCAAAGAAATGATGGAAGTCATGGCCATCGACCATGCCTCCTGCCATGAGTGTGAAGATCTGGGCAAGTGTCAAGTGGGCTGCTGGCGGTGCCAAGTCTCCATGGAGCAATCTCCTCCGAAAATCTGCCATCATCCTCCGTCGTCTAGAAATAAAGCGACGGGTACGGCCTCTGTGTAAGATCATCCTGCGGTGCTGCCGGATCATGTCATATGTACATCCTCGGGGTGGAACCATCGGTGCTCTCTGGCAAGCTGGGCTATCTCTGTGCTCATGGTCCTGCGCCTCGTCCTGCTCCTCATGAATAACCAGGTCTCTGGCAGGGATGCGACGGTGCTCTCTGAGGAATCTCTCTCTGTATCTGGTGATCTCCCTGATGAACAACGCTAAGCAATACTGATCCTCATACTCCATAATCCGAGAGAGAGGTCCAAATCCGTGCCCAAATAAACAGTGAAATCTGCCACGGATCTCATAATATAAAGGGCATCTGCAAACAAAGTGCTCCTCAGTCTCCACCTCCCCCATAGTGCAACAAGGGCATATCCTAGTCTCTCGCCTGGGTCTATGTCCGGTAGCTGTACGACGGATCCTGCCGGCCTCAACGTCTAATCTGTGGGAAGATACCCTGAGCTGGCCCAAGGCAATCCTGAGTGAGTGCGACATATGAACGCCGATATATCCTGGGGATATGATGAAGCCATCCTCTGAAATCTTGAGAAAATGGTCACGATATGTGGCCATCTTCGTAGGAAGCTCCGTGGGATGAACCCAAGTGCGAAACGTGTGTAGCTGCAACAAATCTGCCCTGATAACCTGACTGAGCTCATGTCGAGTGAGAGGGAGGCGAGGGGCATCTATGCTGTATCGAAATGGTGGCAGCCTATCCATATCCAAGCCCAACGAGGTGAGCCATGTGGAGAGTGTGTGGTACCAACAAAAAGTATGACCTCTCTCCGCTAACATCTGCGAGGATGTCAGTGCTAGCCACGGTAATCGTGCTCTGCCTGCTGCTGAGTCTCCGAACGCCCTGATCTTATGCAAGTATGTAACTGACTGAAATGCTGCATCTAGCGCTAGGGGTGTAGCTCCGAACTCTGCGAGCATAATCTGATGCGGTACCATGGGCTTCGCTCTGATCAATCTGGAGAACATGATGATCTGTAACCTCTCTACTCGTCTCCAATCTGCAACACTGAGATCTCCTGCCCAAAAGGGGCTAGCATACATGGCTGCAGGTCTCACCAGCGTATCGAAAAGTAAGGACTTCGTGTCGGGATGCTGAAAATGTCGAGAGAGAGAGAGAGAGAGAGAGAGAGAGAGAGGGGGGCTGAGCGGAGCGGGGGCTAGCGGGAGAGAGAGGGAGGTACGGACGAGGCATGGAGAGAGGCTAGCAGGAGAGGTACGAACGGAGAGAGGCCAGCAGGAATGGCTGAGCGGAGAGAGGCTAGCGGGAGAGGTTGAGCGGAGAGAGGCTAGTGAGATATTAGAAAAGGAAATGCATCGGAAAGAGAAGGTGAAACATTCATGGAAGGTAGGGACATGACCGGAGCGAAATGAGAACCAAGAGGTGCCATGGATATAGAGGCTAGACTAGGGAGGAACCTGGGGTTGTGCATAAGAGATGGCATAGCACCTTCACCGGTTTGTTGTGTCTAGTCAGATGCTGTTAAGGTGGCCAACCCCATAGATGATGCTGTTGATGAAGACATAGTTGCGAGAGGGGAGAAGTTGTCGTCTTAAACTATACGAACTTCGGATGAAGCCTTGTCCTTAGTGCCTTATTCCATCACTTGTTCGCCGCTTTGCACTTCTTCTTTCCCTTCAAACTCCCAATCTAACCACCACAGATCTTGCCTGTCTAAGTCAATGAGAGCTTCGATAAAGTTGCTTGCTCTGGCGAGTGCACCGATGTGTTCACTTTGTGCTCGGCTGGAGGACTTCTCCAACTTCGGTCGCATGTAATGCTTCTTATACTGTGTTTGATCCACAAGGAGCCTTCTCTCCACTCTTCTCAAGTACCTTATCGTTCTCTCACTTGCTCCTTCAAAGGTGTTAGAACTACTCGGCATAAAATCTTTCTTCTAAGGCCCTAAAATACCACTTCACTCTTTGCTACTCAATACCAGCCGTGTGTGTGAGTGTGGTCCGATCACTTTCAGCAAACATAGAGGAGACTCTGCAAACGAGAGCACAGAGATCCACAAGAACAGAATTACTACTTATAGCAAGAAATAAGAGAGCTCAGACTTATAGTTGCAGCCCTCGGGAGGAAAGTGAAGGAGATGGAGAGCAATGGGAAGAAGAAAATCATATAGGAGATATTGTAGATACGCAGTCAAGCAACACCAGCACCACAGTTGGTGACCAAAGTCCAAGACATGGTACCGATCACTTCAAATTAAAAAAACAGGAAATTACAGCAACAAAGGACAATAAAATCAACAAAAGAGGCATGTATGAAGAGGTACAAGAACATGAAAAAAGGCCTGCTAATACCTGGTGCCTATGCGTAGGAGGATTACCCGAGGGTTGGCATGAAGGGAGCATGGCAGAAAAGATTGATCATATTATAGCAACAACCCCCTAGATTGAGTGGGACTCAAAGGACATAGTTTGTGTGAGTGAACTTGGGACAAGAGCCAAAGTGATTCTCAATGATAGGATGGCAAGAAATAAGGTTCTCAAGCAAATCAATAAGCTGAGAGGCACCAATATATGCATCTTGGAGGAGCTCACCACAACTCAACTCAAGATGAAAGCCGCAGAATTGACCAAAGTATAGGATGCTTGCAAGGCAAGGAAAGGAGCTATTTATGGAGATGGAAAAGCACTTGTCAGGGACTTCAAATCTCAACCCAAAGACTTTCAGTCTTAAACTGTATCTCTCATAGTAGATCATAGCTAACCTATAATAACTTTGGGATGCTATGTGCACTCCAAAGCGACTCTTAGTCTATAATTGATGTTGGTGCTTATCCTTTTGGTTTGTACTTTGTCTCATAGGCTCGTGAGGTCTCCTGCAGACGTTAATACATCTTTCTTTCTCTCTCTTGTAACCGGCCTTCGAAATCCCCAAAGGGCAGTGAACAGTTAATAACCAGCAAATACTTAATTTCCAGCCACTCAGAACTTTCCACAACAAACCAAAACAACTTAGAAAACATCACCCAAGAGCTAATCGCCCTCGTCCTACACCAGACACTAGATTGGCCCTAAACATAGCGCCTGTTTTGGTATTTCTTTATCTTTTATTCAAAAGACATTCAAATACCAAGAAAAGCACTGTCGTGTGTCAGCCCAAAGAAAACCAACTGAATTATCCATTCACAGGGACTTCCATTCTGCTATGCAATCACAGAAAGGCATCCTAGTTCAGTGCAATATCCCATGGTAGCCCTTCTTCCGATTTTGGCTGAGGGTTCTAACCTGGCAGCTCTGATACCCGTCAAGGGAATCCTGGCAGGAGAGAAATCAGCCAAATCTGTCCTAAGGACCCGTGCTCAATCACAGTGTGGGCACATGTAGTCACATACAAGTGACTGCAGAAAGGCAACCAGCTAGACCAAATCTCGCCTCCCCCCTTCCTTGATTTACGTTACACTTGGAGGAATGTGACATCCGTGAACTTCAGAAAAGTACTGGTGAAGCTGCTGCACTCAGGAAATTATTGACATTTGAAGGGCAACCTCAAAGGCCACCCTAGTGAGCAAGAATTAACCAGCCATTCCAGATATATAAATAGAAATTGACAGTGACTAGTATGCAAATCCAAAAGTCTTGCGGCAGATAAACCGTCAGCAAGTGGTACCTCGGGTGAGACACCGGCAGTGTCACCAAGTGTCCTCTAGATATCAGGAGCAGTCTGAACGAAGGGAGTGGAGAGATGCTACCCCCCCTCTCATCAGGCAATGCTCCAGACACATGCTTTGCTGAGCCTGAATGAGCCCCAGCCGAAGTCGGCTCAAGCTGAAATGCCTCTAGGTAGAGCTGTATACAACCAAATGAGGTGAATCTGCCAGTTCACCCTCCTCCAATCAGCTCCAACTGAAATGCCTCAAGCTGAAATGCCTCTAAGTAGAGCTACAACCAACTGAGGTGAATCTGCCAGTTCACCCTCCTCCATCCACTTCACATCAATAGCTGGATAATTTCTGAATTTAACCAGATAGCGGCGGGTAACTCTACCTTTCACCTTGCACTTCTTGTGTGCTAGAAACCAAGATTTCATCCAATTCTTCAACTTCAGGCTGTTCTTCAGGGGGCATATCCCGTGGCACATCTCCGTGAAACGGTTTAAAAGACTCACATGGAACACATTGTGAATCTTTCAATGATCCAGTAGCAAACTTCTAAGCTACATCATTGATCTTTTGCAGAATCTGAAAGGGACCATAGTACCTCATGCCAAGCTTAACATACAACATGTCCTTTCCCTTCTTTTTCGACCATGCTTTCTGAAAGCATAAAAGAACCCAATCGTCCTCTTTGAATTTCAGCTCACGACGATGACGGTCAGCAGCGCTCTTTTGCTTGTCCTGAGATCTCTGGAGAGCGATCTTGATTTTCATATGAGCCTCATCCAAGTTGTCCACAAACATATCAGCTTCAAAGATTTTATCTTTGGTGCGCAAAATGGGCGGAACTTTCCTGTATCCTTCTATGATCTCGAAAGGAGCCTTTCCTCTCGAAGTATGCACGTGTTGTTATAGGCAAAGTCAATGAGTGACAAGTATTGCTCCCATTTTGCCTTGTGCTCCGAAACGTGGCACTTAAAGAGATCGAGGGCGGTGCCATCGCCTCCTGATATTTCCCATCAGACTGTGGATGAAATGAGGATGAGAAATTCAGTGTGGTCCCCATAGTTTCAAACAATCCTCTCTAGAATAAACTTGTCATCTGTGCGTCCCTGTCACTGATGATAGACTGTGGCATTCCGTGGTATTTGAAAACATGAGACATGAAAAGCTTTGCCATCTGGTTTGCTATAATTTTCTTTCTCATCGGAATAAGATGAGCCTGTTGAACCTGCAAATAATGGTCCAGATACCATCATGACCTGATGGTGTACAAGCAAGATCAAAGATGATGAAGTCCATAGCGTAGCTTTGCCGCGGTCTATCCAGAATGGGGAGTGGCTGTAACAGTCCTGGGGTTTTCTGCCTGTCATACTTCACTTTCTGATAGGTGATGCATGTTCTAACATACACTTCAACATCATGTCGCAAAGCTGGCCAGTAAAAGAAGTGCTCAACAGCCTTCACAGGTGCGTCTATTCCTGTGTGTCCTGCATAAGGCGGAACATGGCTTTCAGCCATCACCTTGGCCCTCAACTGCTTTGTGATACACAAACTGCCATGCATAAACAGAAAACCATCTCGAAGAGAATAACGATCATTTCTCTATCCCTCAGACAACTGATCATATATCCGTGCAAAGTCATCATCCATAGCATATTGCTCTTTCATGGCATCCAATTCATCATGATAGGCAATAGAAACAGTAGAAACCTGTGGTTTCTTGGATACTACATTCAGTGCTGACCTTCTAGAGAGTGCAACTGCAACCACCCACCATTTCACCCCTTGGTGCATTCTCTTTTCTTCCTTCGCAATCGCACGAGCAAATGTTTCTGACATGGACTTGTAAATATCCAACTCATCACATAAGGTAACCTGGCTGTCAACATCATACTTTGTGTACCGCTCTATGACATCCATCCACCATGCACCTCCTTGTCACCATGTGGATTTTTCTCTCTCCAAATAGGATGGAGAACAAAAGCTGCCGCATGCAATGGAGAGTTCATCATATCCCACCTGTCAACACACAAGGCTCTAACATCAGCCAGCTTTGAGGAGTCAATCCCATCAATAGTTGCTATCTTCTCGACCATCCGATCAGTGAGCTCATATACAAGTCCCATGGTAGCCCCTTCCTTATCAGCCAGGCGAAGGATCTTCAAAATAGGTGCACAAAGCTTCACAATGAGTCTTGCATTCTGCCAAAATGATGGACCCAATATAATAGAAGACACCTGTTGTGCTTTAACAGTGCGTGACACCTTCTTCCTTCAATTCTCATCACTGGCAACCATGCGGCACAATCCATTGTATACCCTCTCATCCAACAAGTTTGCTAACATGATAAACATGTAAGCAAACCGTATTTGTGCCGGTTTCACCAATTCCTTCTTGCTGAATTTTCTATACATTGCTAACACGGTGTGTTTCCGGGTAACAAACGTCACAATCATGTTAGCATGTACCAACACTAGCTTCACCCATGCAAGCTTTCCAATGTCCTCAAACAGGAGGTCAAGGCAATGGCATGTGCATCTAGTATAGAAAATATGAGGCCACTCTTCCTCCACCAATTCTCATGCCCGCACACAGTTAGATGCATTGTCCATACACACCTGCACCACATTTTCAGCCCCAACATCATCCCAACGATGTACTCCCCTGACTTATACTGCCCACTTGTGTCCACAGACTTCAAGAAGGCTGAGCCAAATATGCATGAGACCATGATATTGATTATAGACTGGCGCCAAGTGTCAGACTAGCCATCACAAGTTATGCTACAACCATATTTTTTCCACTTATCCCGGAACTGTAGCATCTCTTGATCTATGCATACTGCTTCATTAGTTAGCTCCCTTGTGTTCAAAACATTGTGGGATGGAGGCTTGAAGGTAGGCCCAACTTGGCCAATGGCACGAACCTTCTCCAAAAAATAAGGGCTCCTCACCTTTCAATGAGGAATATCCTTTGCAAAGAAAAAACAATGGAGAGCAATGTATGCATACTTCCGTGCTTGTGACTCCCATGCCTTGGCCAAGGCTCCCTTTGACATCTTCTGTTTCTTTTGCTTTGGCTCATATGCACTGGCAGATGTGTTTCCATGTGCAGTACCACTCACTGAGGCATCCCCCAAATCAGCCACATCTTCATCAAGCTGTTTTGCAGCCGTTTTGAGAGCTGCCTTTGCTTGCAATCTTTGACAAGTATCTTTCACATTCTCGGGAGGAGCGGTACACTTCTCAACCCCCAAGCCCAAGAAAATGTGCCCTTATACGGGTCGGCCCTCCATCCCATGAATGACATTTACAATTGTATTGGCCCTTCCCCAAAGGCTTTAAGGCCTCTACAAATTCCCATTTTGGTCCTTTTTGTCTTCCCATTTGTAGATCTAAGCTGCAAATTTGCAAAAGAGGGCAAATAAGGCAAAGGAACAATTTCCAAAAGAGGGCTTGAAGCCCCTGCCCCTTTATCTAGCATCAACTAAAGAGAGAGAACTTGCTGCAAAACGGGAAAAGAGAGCAGCCATAGCCAATACCTTGACGTTTAGAGCAGGTAGAGTGTAGAGGCAGGCTGAATGCTACAACTGTACAGTGACCACTGACCTCCAAAGTTGGCAAAGGCTGCACAATGACTTGAATGGGCTGGAGATGAAAAGTGAAGGGCTGAGGGTACTGCATGCTGAAGAATAGGCGAAGGGCTGCCTATATAGGCTCTTGAGACAGCAAGGTCGGCAAGTACGGGAGAGTCGGGTGTACTGCCATTATTCAAAAACGGTGTACGGAATAGAAAATAGCACGTCAAATCACGTTTATAAGGTACGGATCCCGATCCCCCCCCCCCCCAAAAAAAAAGTCACGTACGGATGGCCGTACGGATGCAACTATGCCTGTCTTGACTCCCATTAAAAGTGTCAAATTTTACAGCTGAACTATAGTCCTTCTGTTTCCCCTTGGGTGCGAGATTATCATAGGCATAGCAGTTTGCATCCCTGGCTACATCCCAATGTTACCATACATCATGTTAGGCATCATAGCAGGCATACCTCCAAACATCTGTCCCTGATAGCCTTGCATGCCAGGCTGAAATCCAAAAGGAAAATTTCCAAGCATCCCCATGCCTTTCTCAGGCTCTCCATTGCCTGAAATACTGAACCTCCTCCAAAATAAATTGTAGGCATAGAAGATGGAGGGAAAGTCTGTTGTCTCGAACCAAAAAATAAAAAGCTCCAGGGATTTCCACCCATACCAGATGTAGGAGGCATTGCGCCAGGCTGCTGAGTTTTCTTCTTCTTCTCAGGCTTCAAAGGGGCATTCACCAACTCTGCAAAGCGTGGATCTTGCATCAATTGTGCAAACGTTTGAGCGGCTCCCTGCAACTGTGCCCTGAACTGTTCATCTGCATTTGACTCCTCAACTTCTTCCTCTTTATGTCGAGAACCCTCAGTGCCATGCAG
Source organism: Dipteris shenzhenensis (assembly GCF_047967505.1). Lineage (NCBI taxonomy): Eukaryota > Viridiplantae > Streptophyta > Polypodiopsida > Gleicheniales > Dipteridaceae > Dipteris > Dipteris shenzhenensis. The sequence goes on along the minus strand of NC_141624.1, from coordinate 46,346,314 downwards.
TATAATCAAAAGACCCCGATTCCTCACCGTTAGTGTTATGTGCCCTGGCTGAAAAATTCTCTAGGCTGCAAGTTTATTACATCAACTAGTATTTGCTGTCCTGACCCAAACAGAACCATAGGCTCACCCTCTTAAAGAAGATGGCGATATCCCGGCAACGGAATTACTGTAACCGGTCTTCAGAATCTTCAAAGGGCAGTAAACAGTTAATAAGCAGCAAATACTTAATTTCCAGCCACTTAGAACTTTCCACAGCAAACCAGAACAACTTAGAAAACAACTCCCAAAAGCTAGATCGCCCTCGTCTTGCACCAGACACCAGATGGGCCCTAAACTTAGCGCCTTTTTCGGTATTTTTTTATCTTTTATTCAAAAGGCATTCAAATACAAAGAAAAGCTTTGTTGTGCGTCTGCCCAAAGACAGCCAACTGAATTATCCGTTCACAAGCACTTCCGTCCTGCTGTGCAATCATAGAAAGGCATCCCAGTCTGGTGTAATATCCCATGGCAGGGTGCAGCCCTTCTTCCGATTTTGGCTGAGGGTGCTAACCTGGCAGGTCTAATACCCGTCAAGGAAGTCTTGGTAGGAGAGAAATCAGCTAAATCTGTCCTGGCAGCTCTGATACCCGTCAAGGGAGTCTTGGCAAGATAGAGGCCAGCAAAACAACCAACCCTGGCTGTTCCTGGCAGACAGAAAGGTTAGCTGCAACAAAGCAATTGGATTAGAAGATTCTAAGGTAGTAGGAAAGCCTCTGGCAAGCAATCAGCATATTAGGAGGCTCGAGAAACCCTGGAAGAGCAGCAAGCATGAAAACGAATCTTCCAGGTCCAGTTCTTTGGCACTTGGGCAGGTGAAAATCAGCAAAAGCAACCCTGGAAGCATGCCGGAGAAAATTGCCAACCCTGGAAGCCTGCTAGAGAAAATCGTCAACCTTGGAAGCCTTGGATGGCCCTGACAGATGAGAAAACCTGAAGGCAACCTGCTAGAGGACACCGGAGCAGCCCAGGTAGGTGCGAAATTGGAAGTGATTGAGCAGAAGAGCCTCTTGGCGAATGCCGAAATCACAGACCAGCCCTGGCAGGCTCCTGCAATCTGCGAATCAACTGGATCAGACCAAGACCAAATTTTATCGCGACCACTTCTTGAGAGTATTGGAGGATGGAGTAATCATCAAACCCCAGTATTTGGACGACAGGCGAGTATCACATGCCCTTAGGATTGCCATTGGCCAGATGCGAGTCTCATCCCATCAGCTAAGGGTTGAGGTAGGGAGAGCTGCAAGCACACCTAGGGAGCAACGGATCTGCATATTATGCACATTGGGTGAGGTAGAGACAGAGGTGCACTTCTTATGTATCTGCCCTATTTACTATGAGATCCAAGGATGCCTCCATTAGTTTTTCCAGGAGGTGCCTTAGCCTCAGGAGCAAGTTGGGCCACCCACAACAACGAACTCCAAGCTAGGCTGAATCCCTAGTGCTTGGGGGTTAATCTAGCAGAGGGGTCTCTCAACATAGGCCAAAGTCATGGGAGTTTCCTAAGGTGAAAACGTTTGCCTTGACCCCAAGTAAGCCTTTATACTCTTATGTTGCATCCTCGTCACCCCTCCGTACATTTTCTCAAAGACGCCCTCTCTATATGGAAAGATATGTCTACAACACAAGAAAATGGTGAGCACGATAAACTCACAAGGGCACATTTATTATTTGCAGCAAGAAATGCATGAGCTCAAGCTTAGAATTGCAGCTCTAGAAAGGAAAAATAGTGATATGGAGGGAAGGGAAATCTGGAAATTATCCAAAAAGTATTGCACTATGGACGATCAATGTCACTCGATGGGAAGAACTCTGTGATCCTGCTCTGAGAGGTGTCTGATGTCAGGATAGAGGATGAGGAGATCGACGACACGAGGGCAATATGGACTAGTGAGACGAGACGACGACGAGGGGAGATATAGCCAGAGACATTAGAGCCACCCATGATGTGGCGACGGACTAGAGCGTGCGTGATGGAGGTTCAGCCTCTTACAATTCTATTGGGAGGAGAGCGCCCGACTAGAGGTGTTACTACTGATATGGCCCATAGGATACAAAGAGCTCGAAGACCTTGCCCTCCACCACAGTGTGAGACGGCTAGATAGATAGAGATATGAGACATCTTTGCAGCTCACAGGAGAGCCACCATGGCATCTGGATATCTCTTCTGAATCCTTATCTAAGACTGAGTATACCTATTGCTCAATAGTTCTAGACTTGGAGCTTACATGTTTTGTATTTGTGATTTTAGTCTAGTATAGTATTCCGCAAAGGGTCTTAGTGTGCCTTTGTGGCTTGTACGAATATGTGTCACATTTGAACCTGTACTTTGTCCCATAGGCCCGCGAGGCCTCTCGAGGACGTTATACAACTTTCTTTCTCTCTCTCTCTCTCTATAGCACACAAGCTAGCTCATCAAGTACCAACTACATAGCAAATATTTTCTTCACTAGATGTGAAAGATCACTATTTGTTGATAGTGATCATCAGCCAGGTATGAAGAAGTCTTTAATACAACTATATCATCTCTCTCTGTCTCTCTGTCTCTCTCTCTCTCTCTCTCTCTCCCCCAAAAAAAGAAAAAAGGAAAAAAGGTATACCATTGGCACGCATCTATAAAGCTACAACTTGAAATCTTTGATATATGGATGTGTGAGTCTCTAGGTACCGATGGTCTCTTAACGAAACGGTCATCGCTCAAATGGGAAAAATGCTCTGTAGAAGACCATCTGCATTGCATGTGGCTACGAGCAGGACACCCGTGGCCTATGGATGTATACTTGCCACCATAGATTGTCCTGAATTTGATGAATCTCCTATTGTGTCAAGCACAGAAAAGGGACATCCAATGAGTACTTATATGATGGTGGTAAATCATTGGCGGTAGACATTCCTAGTGATAAAAACTATTTGGAGACATGAACTTAAAGGGTGTGTGTGTGTGCATATATACAATCTGCCCAAACTTGCTTAAGCACAGACACATAGGCCTGAAATCTCTATGCTTATGAACTTCAACAACTCTAATAGAACTACAATTTTCAAATGATGATGATAGATATTACTTGTTTCCAATAAAACTTGTTGGTTTCTTGTGGACGGTTTATAAAGGCATCATTTGCCATCCCTTACCCCTTCCCCCCCTCTCTCTCTCTCACACACATATATACCTGATAAGATGCCCTAGATACTATGAGATTTGAGGGAGATTCCATTGCCTATGTACCCACGGTTACAGGACATGAGTCATGTTATTAACTATCGTGATCGGCGATGCATCACACTCTTCATACGTGAGGTTTCTTGGCTTCCATCAGTTGAGAGTGATGAGAGACGATGGTATGCGCACACATGCATGTGGTTTGAGAGATTGGGGCTCCACATGGATAGATTACACCCCTTTAAATACAACATTGAGGCTCCATCTATGCCACTCAGATATCGCAAGGTGAACTAGGTCATCCAAGAGGACCTTCTATAGCTACACACATTCAGGCGTGGTTGGCACTGAGTGAGCTCCTAGTGAAGCTCAGCTTCTACATGGAAGCTGAGAGGACCAAACATGTTAGCCTCTGTTGGCCAACTCTATCAGCCAAACTATCTAGATATATAATGATATGAAATAAGGCATCTCTGTGAAGAGGACTTGTTTTGCGAACTCTGCTAGATTAATTTTGTTTAGAGTAAATTTCCTCCATTAGATCATGCGAAAATTTGTGATTTTTGATTGTGATCTTCTTGTTTGACATGAGGATGTGCATGAATTGTGTAGTTTCTTAGGTTTGGCAGCCTTCTACCCAAGCAGCTGCCCTCGTTCGAATCCTGATATGATTGTAGTAGAAATATGTATAGTTGGTACCTCATGGAGGCACCCACAACACCCATGTAGTCTCTTGTGTCTATGCTGGTAGTTTTTGATAGACTTGGGGCCTATGAAAGTGCACTGCAGTTATACATACAATCTAACTATCCCAATCGGGCCCCCTAAGAATGTGAAAGCCTTGCACAAAAATCGAGCACCATTAGTGTTGAAGATCATAACCCTAGTGTTATCAAGTTGATCTTCATGTATTGGCTATCACAAAAAACCTGCAATGCATCTATAGTTCCTCTGTTGTGTCAGAGATTAGCACAACATCATCAATGTATAGCAAGATAGGTATGATAGACTGCACCCTCCTAGTGTGTCCATAAAAGAAGCCAGTTCATCAATGTACAGGCCAAAGAGATGTGGGGAAGTGAGGGCATCGTTGCTTCACCCCACTAGTGTTGCTCATCTCCTCGGAGGACAGCCCGTACTTTGCCTATGACTCTCATACAAAGCCATGACTACCATATCATATCGTGTGCAATAACCAAAGCTCGGAGTCATGTGATGAGGCGAACAATATACTGAGTCCAGGCCTTCTGGAAGTCCACAAAGCAACAATATACTCTCTATTTTTATGTCTGGCCCCCTCCATGATGGATCCACGAGTGCAATTGTGATCTACAACTTGCCGCCCCAATCGTGCATATACCTGCTTTCTCAACATGCTCCTTGATGTGTATCTCAACAGCTGACCCATAAACCTTGGCCATCAAGTGGCCAACCATGATAATCTGGTAATTACCTGCATCCATGGGATCCTCTATCTTGTGGATGGGTATGATGTTATTTGTGGTCCAGGAGATCGGAAAGCCTTTGCAAAAGGCTATATTGAACAGCTTGGCTAGGATGGGAACAAGTATGCCCCATCCATGGGTGAGGAGTTTTGCTTGTAGGCCGTCTCGATCCATGGCTTTGCAAATCTGTAGCTTTCTGTTGGTCTGAAAGTCGAGCAGGCTGTGATTAAGCGTGAGGATGAGGTGGGGCAGGAGATATCTTTCTGTAGCTTCTTGATGACCTCTTTTAGGAAGGCTGTAGTAAACATTGAGGATAAGGTGGGACGGGGGATATCTTTATAGAAGCTTCATTCAGGATTCTTTGGAATTACCTAGTCTTTGCTTATGGCGGACAAGAAACATACTCTTTCCCAGTCTGTTCTTGGGCAAGGTATCCTTTGGAGTGCCAATGTTGCCTCGATGCATTACACTGGTCATTAAACTAGCTGTTTGAGGTGTAGGCCCTTTGGGCTACTTTTTTGTTTTTCTTATCATGTACGGGAACGTGTGTTATGCTGCGATGTCGATGGAATTAGTGTGGAGAATATTTTTGGCATCTATGTTTGGTTGTTCATCTATAGACTCTAAAGACTGCCAAGATAGTGAAACACCCCCAATACTAGATTAGCCTCATCTTGATTGTGTGATATCACCTCACTGACATCATCAGTGAGGTATGTGTGTGGGGAAGACAAGACATCCTTTGCCTATAAAATGAGGTGCTATGAATATCAATAAACTTTCAGCTTGTGCCTTAGCATTGTCTTCAATATTATGACTCTCTCACTCTCTCCCACTCTCTCCATGATACGTTTACATTTTATACATCTTGTCTGCAAACATGTGGTCCAAACAACATGGACATGTCCTGAAATAGTACTTGATAGTACCACCTGTGTTCTGTACCAGCGGAATTCTGTCTAAGATGCCTATTTGGAGAGGAGGCCCCATTTATGCTCAATGGAGTCCTCATATAGAATAGAGGAATGGGGTGCTTGCTGTGGAAATGAAAGAACACCTTCATGTGAATCACAGCTTATCTTGATGCTGTGGTGATTTCTGCCTAAAATGGACGGGATGCAGAGTGGGCCCCATCTCTTTCCCACTTGATATTCTCAAGATATGTGGGCTGGAGGAGGGGGCTGCTATCTACTGGGATCAAAGAATGGCTTAAAGCAGATAGCTTAGCTATTCTGATGCTGTGGTGATGATTCTTTCCCCTATCTCTTGAAATCCGAAAAGAACACTCTTTTACCAAGTTTGGAAACATGTACTTTTAATTCATAGGAGGCATCAATTATAAGAAGTTCCAGCTCAAACTTCATGGATTTACTAAAACCTTAATGATTTAATAGAAAGTATAACTGAACTCCTTGGGTTACCCATTAAAATGAAAGTTGGAAACAGAACTTTAGCCAGTATAACTGAACTCCCTGGGTTCCCCATTAAAATGAAAGTTGGAAATACAGAACTTTAGCCTTTACGAAGTGGGACAGATTCTGTTACAATTTTTGGAGCTTACATTGTGCTGATCTTCACAAATCTTCTTCAAATTACTTAATTTGGCTTGTTGGGAATGTGCTGCAACACAGCTTCAAGCCATGGACAGTGGGTGTTAGGGGGTGGTTGGAACAATGAAAAGTGGGGTGGAGGGTTGCCCCAAGCTTCTTGGATCGATTCGTTTACCAAAGATATACCAGTAAGTTCAAAATCAACGTAAAATAAGTATTCCTTAGGGTGTGTCTTTGGCATTGGTATAGATTACTTACGATTTTCTGTCTTAATTTTGGTGCAGGTATGGTTTTACAGGATAGATGGTCACATGGGTCTTGCAAATTCAGTGGCTTTGCAACTGGCAGGCTTAGGGAGAAATGTTTCTGATCCTGAAGGTGGGAGCATCGTCAAGGACCATAAGGGTGGTGAGTTGTGCAACTTGTATAAGTAGAAAGTGATGCAGAGCATGAGGGAGGTAGTCATTTAAGCTTGAGTGTGAATTGATATTTAGAGCAATCCAGTCATTCACAAATAAGGTTTGTGTGACAAAAAAGAAGCATAACACGTTGCTGTCAGTTGGCCTATCAAACACCCATCTCAAGTTTGAATCTTACAAGTGACAGGATCTTCAACCATGAGAAAGTTGTGGCCCTGCTGGCATGCAGGCAATTTGTTAAAGACTACAATGCCATGGGAAAGTTTGCCTTCGGACAAGAGATACTAGTGGATGCACACGGAGGACCAGAAGGTGCACATTACCGAGGAGAAATCGCTGCAAACAAGATTCTTTGAGGCTTGTGGTGGCCTACACCGTTTAACGATGCCAATGCCCAATGTTACAAGTTGTGGCATATGCCAACATGCAAGCCTGGACCCATGAGGTGAACTACGATATTCCTCCTAGTTTCTTGCTCATGAGCACAGTTTGACGGCTGGAATATGGAATTTATAGGCCATCCTTGAAATATTACAACTCTGTCTCTAGCAAGCCCCTTCACTATATGGCCAACTTTTGATGGACAACCAAAACTTGTTGGCATTTTCTCACCCCACCTGTTGGCCTCCCCCTTGCCTCCCTTGTCTTGACATTTTCCCATTCCCCCTGGTTGACATTTTGGGCTGGCATTTTTGTTCATGCCCTGCAATCGGAACCCCCCTTCTTCACTTCTTTCCTTGTTGCTACGACTTTCTCCCTCTAGCTGCCATTTTTTTTGCAAAAAGAGACTTCTATTAAGTATTAAAGAAAACTGTTAGAGCAAGCTCCATACGGGATACTCCATGCAATGCATGAAAAGCTCAAGAGCCAAAAAGAAAGGATTGGGGCTGATAGTGCCATCTCAATCCGGTAGAAACCTCCGAGAAAAAGGGAGAACCCCTCCAAACTCGAAGAAATACAGTCCTCCTAGAAGAGGCTGCCCGTGAAGGGCCCTGCATGCTAGCCCATATGGCTATCAAAGTGTGAACTGTGTCACTCCAAATACCCGTGAACACTTGTGTTGGGTGTATCTGGGTGCCATCCAAGGCCTCTGTGCATCTGCCTCTCCAAATGTGCAAAGAGTAAATGCTAGCCAAAATCTCCCAAGAGGTGTCCACTGAAGCATGCGAAGCTCTGAAGGGAGTAAGTGGTACATCCTAAAGAGAGCAAGGCTCTATCACCTGCCGGTGGATCGAGAGTGCCCAAGAAGAAGGCTCACCCTCATAAAACACCTAGGGCCGAGTAAGGGATAACCATGCGACCGAGTCCCTAGTCATGAGGAAAGGGGAAGTATGAAAAATTTCGACTATCCGAGCAACCCCTTTCCAAACAGTCCTTGCCTGACTGCAGTTCCACAGGCAATGTCGCACTGACTCCTCTGCAGAATGACAGGGAGGGCAAGTGGGATCAGCCCCAAATCGTGATCTCCACAGGTTCACTGCAATCCCTCCATGAATAGAAAGCCAAAAGAAAAGAGTGATCTTTCTATTTCTGAGGGATTTCCAGAGTCTCCTCCAGAAATTCCTACGCAAATCTGCGGTGATAAAGAAGCTTTCCCAATAGGGGGCTCTGGAGGGAATCCAACCCCTACTGCTCAGGTGAAATCTCCTGGCATCACCAACTATGAAATGAAAGAAGGGAATCCCCCTCTCTTGGTGCCCATGATCTATCCACTCCTACTCTCCTGGGTCCCATTGCAAGCTCCTGATAGGTACACCTCCATATAACCACAACCTCCAAGATCCGAGGGCCAAGAGCAGAGGGTTGATGTCTAAGTACCAATGCAAGCCTGCTGCATGGTCCACAAAACCAGCAATCCTGACAGGCGGAAAGGCAACCTCTAGAAGAATATCATCCGTGGATCTAGAGAGTATACCTCCAACCCCAACGTCAAAGACCAGTGCATCTTCCCCGAGACCTCGAAGAGCGATCACTTGTAGAGGAACTGCTATCCTCGAAAAAGCTCCCATCCAAGTGGTGGAAGTAATAGGCATCTCAATTGTCCATTCCACCGGGATGGCTGCATCTATGTGCTGAATCTTGCTTGCTACCCCTCTGAGGTGACTCACGGAGTGTAGTCTCTGATCCTCAGGTAGCCTGATAAAAGCCTTTCAAGTGCCTACTGTGTAGGCGGGGCCTCTCTCCCATCTAGACCACTGCATATAATGGGAAGTGCCCAGTGGTCTGCCATGCTCAAGAAGAGGACACTCTTCTACGAGCGGCTGCCTATCAATCTCTTCGAGGATAGAGGGCGGAACCCTTCGAAGAGTGTTCCTGAAGCTCTCCCAAGCTTTCAGGATGGCAATCATGAGAGGAGAGGCAAGAGATCTGAGAGAGGTGGAAGTAAAAATACAGCGAGGGCTGTCCACCCAATCATCTCCCAAGGTAGGTGTGCAAGCCTGAATGCGTCCAAAAAAGAAAACCTTCCAAGGTTCCTGCCCAGGCATGAGTCCCCTCACCACCACCACCTTACAAAGCAATGCCGTGCACTGCAAGTCCGGGTCAATGATATTAAGGCCCCCTTCACATGTAGGGAGAATAATGGTCTCCTAGGCCACCCTCGCTGCAACATCTACCGTGCCATCAAGTGCACTCCATAAAAAATTCCTGACTGGTCTAATGAGTTGAGTGATGCAATCCCTAGACCGGCACCAGCAAGAATACACAAACCAGGCGGTGGCCAAAAGAACTTGGTTCACTACCACAACTCTAGATACAAGGTCGAGTTTGGTTGAGCTCCAAAAAAGGAGCTTTTTCCTTATACTTTCTAGTACTGGGGCAAACTGCTGTGCTGGAGAGATGCCCAATCCTACCTAGCATCACAAATATCTGACAGGAACACCCCTCTGAATCTAGGAAAAGCCAATGTCAACTCCCTAGCCTGGAGTGTCCTCATCACTGATCCAAAAGCCAAAGGATTTATGCTAGTTAATGTGTGCCTTTGCAGCTGAGCAAAAGATATCCAAGGCTGTGCGGAAAGAATCAAGTGACGGCGAAGAGGCCTCAATAAAAATAGCAGTGTCATCAGCCAACTCGCAGTAAAGAAGCTCTTGCTCCTCTCAAGGGCAATCTCAGCGCATAAAGCTCAGCCTGAGATCTAAGGAAGATACTCATAGCTTCTGCCACAAAAACAAAGGAAGGGGGACTAAAGGGCATCCCTGACGAACTGATCTGGAAATCTGAAACCTGTCACCCCTTACCCCTCCAATCAAAACCTGGTCGTGGGCTGATCTGTAAAGGGAGGCCACCCCTCTAATCCATGCATCTGAAAATCCAAATCGTAGAAGAGTGTCCTCAAGAAAACCCCAATCTACTCTGTCATAGGCTTTTTCAAAGTCCAAGAGTAGAACTGCCAGCCTCTGCTCGCTCTGCATAGCCCACTCTGTGGCTTCCCAAAAGGAAAAGATATTATCAAATATGCTCCTGCCATGCACAAAGCCTGTCTGAGTATCATGGATGAGGTTTGGAAGAAGGTTCTGCAGTCGATGTTGATCGCCTTGGCAAGGATTTTGTATAGAGTGCCCAAAAGAGTGATGGGTCTCCAATGGGATACAAATTTTATGTTGCCCCCTTTCGGGATAAGGTGTATGAGTCCCTCGGTCAGTGAGTCAGGCATCTCACGCGAGTCCCAAATGCTTTGCAGGGCTGAAGTAATATGATCACCTATCATATCCCAAAAGGTTGTAAAAGAAGATGGAGTAAGACCATCGGAACCAAGGCACTTTGCCCTTATGAAGGGCGGAGAGAGCAGTCTTGAACTCTATGTTGGTAAAGCGTTCATCAAGTGAGCATATCATCTCTGGTGGACCAACACAGGTAAACTCTGCCAAATTTCATCTCCAGCCACATCTCTGGCCTGTGTGTCAGGATCTGCCGAAAGAAGGAAGGCATAGAAAGCTGTCGCTAAGTGCATGACGGTATCCGGATGAGACTGCAAAACGCCGTTAGAGTCAATAAGCTGCCTGACACTCTCTCTACTATGTTTGGGACCAAGTGTAGAGAAAAAGTGTTTATTGACTCTCCCTCCCATCTATATCCAAAAGGACTTCCGTGCATGGAAGGCATACTTTGCTCTCTGATCAAGCAATGTCTGCAAGTAAGCCCTTACCGCAGCAAGGCGCTCCTGTATCCAAGCATCTAATGGTCGTCTCTGCTCCTCCCTCTACAAGGCTGCCAACTGCCGGTGGATACCAATCTCCCGCCTGAGTACCTCACCTCGCCGAGCACTAGCGACAGAGTGATAAAAGTCGTTGATACTGGCAAGTGCTGTGGCCTCATGTGAAGGACCGGCCATCCCCCCTTGCATGTGAGAAACCCAGATCTCCAAGACTGCCTATGTGAGTCTCATCTGTGTATAAGGCATCAGAGGTCCTAATACTGTGAGACCGTGCTCTCAGATGGGGCTCTGAGACAGACAAAACTACCGGAAAATGATCGGAAGTGGAAACACGAGGTGCAATGCAAACTTTCTTCCCTCTATCAAGAGCCCAATCATCCACATAGAATCTGTCAATCCGAGCATGGATAGGCATCTGCACCCTACGGTTCGACCACAAAAACAAAAGTGACTGAGATTGAATATGAAGTGCATCATGTGACCAAACATCTCTGCCACTGAACCTGAACAAGAAGGCATCCCAAGCTGCTCTCTCGAGGGAATGAATACCACCTTCTCTGCCCCCTTGTGTATCGGATGGTGCCTCAACCATGTTGAAGTCACCTCCAATAATCCACAAATCTGCAGTGTCAGCCCATTAGAGCAACTCTTTCCAAAACAGAACACGGTCCCCTCTGTTGTTCGGAGCGTAGAGGTTGAGGAAACCAATCTTACGTCCGTCAATCAAAAGTAAAACCCACTGGGCCCTGGAGGGGGTGATGGTATCGTGTCCAATGACCAGAGGGAGAATAGAATTTTAAACTGATATGCATGTACCTCCCCTGGTTCCCAAGGCTGAAAGCCAAAAAGTCCGGCCTGAAAGCAGCTTACCTGACTTGGAGCAATCTCTGACATCAAGTTGGTGTTCTTGAAGAAAAAGAATGTCTAAGGAACCACCGGAAACACCTAGATGAATCAGCTGTCTGTGACGGCGATGAGGGATGCCGCCCAATCCCTGTATATTCCAATTGGCTATCCTCATCGACGGGAGGAAGCGGGTTGGAATACCTTACTCAACCTGGTGGCGGAAAAAGAACCCTCCACCGGAGTTGACCTCTTGCCATATACACGAGGTCCAAGGGGAGGAAAGTCCACAGGTGAGAGAGAGAAAAATCTCTTAATAGGGATGCCGATAACTGGCTCTCCGAAAGTGGAAGGTACAAAATCATCATCTGGGAGGTCAGAGAGGTCCTCGAGAGCGGAAAAGGAGTTCCTCTGAGCCAATCCTGGGGAGGGGGTCCGAAGGATTCCTACCGAAGCAGGGAGAGAATGTAAGACCCCCTTCCCTCTATCCACTGAAGGAGGCACCTATACTGGGTCCTGATCAAGAAGTGCTGCGGACGAGGTGCCAACAACGTGGGTTGCTGAGGGAGGTACGGCCTGATTCTGGGGTGGAGTGGAAGAAGGCTCCTGAACACTAGGCTCCAAGGCGTTAGCCTCCCGAGGCTCCAAGGGGGTAGCCTCCGAACTGCTTGTGGAGGCAGGATCTAAAGTAGAGGGCCTAACCGCAACCGGATCCCACCGTGGGCCAAAGGTAGTGCACGGTGCAGGAGGGACTCAAGTAGCCCTAGGAGGGGGGGAGCTCGTGTCTGAGGCGGTGCCTGTGGAGCAGTAGGTCTTGCTTCTGCTCTCTATCGTAAGCTAGTACGAGCTGGTTTCTTTTTTGGGCCTCTTTTTCTTCTTTGGGCAATCTTTGGCGAAGTGCCCCGAGGATCTGCAAATCATGCACTGGTCTTGCCAACATGCAACCTCAAATCTCTCGCGGAAGAAAGACCCATCGGGTCGCTGTAGCATGATGTGGTCATCTGAAGTATTAGGGTCCTGGACAATGACCCTGACCCTGGGTACCCCATCCATCTTGACTGCCTCAGTAGCGAAAGAGGGCTCGCCAGGAAGAGGGGGGATCTCTGCTACCACACCAAACCTCTCACCAATAACTAAAAGAAGCCGGTGATAAACTGAGGGGAGATCAGGGAACCTGATGAAAACAGAAACTCCCTACTTGTCCTCTTCAACTGGGTCAAAGCCTAGTTGAAAGGGAAACAAAAAAATCCTCCTGTAGTCTAGAAATAGAAACTCGGCCTGTAGCAAGTCTCTCGTGACGTCCATGGAATCCAGCCACACCTGAAAGAAACCTTGTCCCAACAAATGAACATCCTTAAGGTGGGGGGCGAACTCCTAGGGAAGCGCCGCAAGCATCCAATCTCTAGCCTGTGATTTGGAGGGGTGTGAACCAAAGATGCATGCGACGAGAGTCATGGAACACTCATGCTCCAAGTCCTTTTGCAACTGCTACAGCTCGTCTTTTGAAAATGTGACGGCTCTCGTGGTTGGTGTGTGCGGTAACGGATTGACCGAATGGGTGCTGATTCGTCAATCGAGGTGGGGAAGGCCGACTCAAACACACACAAAAAAACTCCGTCTACTTTCCTGTTGCCCAAGAGACCCCAAAAAAACGGGGGTACACTTGAAGGGAGAGGGTGAAGGAAGGAGGGAGAGAGGAAAGAAAGAAAGAAAGAAAGTGTATTATTGTCCACTAAAGGCCAAAATGGGCCCATGGGACATCAAGAACTCTGCATACAAGATAGCACAAAATCAACGTGCCACAAAGAAGAGGCATCGTCGAATATCATCTAAGTGCTACGCAATACAATGCAAGTGAAAGTACATAATGTCAAATCTGAGCCTAAATACAAAGTAAACTAGATGCAAGGAAACCGCCCCTGGGTGCAAAATGGGGGGATGAGTACAATATGCCAATGCAAAGATACAAGTCCAGGTGTCACGGAGTCTGAGAACCAAAATAATACTGGAAATCCTGTCCATCGACTCTGCCTCCTGCTATGAGAGTACAAATCTGAGCGAGCGGCTGGTGGGGCGAGATCTCCATGAGTAAGTCTCCTCCGAAAAGCTGGAGAGAGAGCAAGTCAGAAGAAGTAGGGGATAGGTTGAAGGAGGAGGGAGGTTGAAGAAGGGGGGGGCTGGAAGGGGGGAGAGGGAGGGCAGCAAGGAAGAGAAGGGAAAGGGACAGCAGGGAGGAGAGAGGGAGGGGAGGAGAGAAGGAGGGGGGGAGAGGAGGAGAGGGAAGTGGGGGGGGGCAGGTGCAAGCACCAGCAGCGTGGGGGGGGGGGCGCGGGAGTAGCAGCGGGGGGGCAGAGTAGGCACCAGCGCGGGGGGGGCAGCGCAGCAGCAGCGCGGGGGGGGTAGCGCAGCAGCAGCAAGGGAAGGGGAGGGGAGGAGAGGGGAGGGGAAGGGGCAGCAGGTAGGGAGGGAGGGGAGGGAGGAGGCAGCAAGGAGGGGAGTCGAGGGGAGGGCAGCAGGAGGAGCGGGGAGCAGCAGCAGCTGGTTCTTGAAAAAATCCGCAGGAAAAACACAGTAGCACCTTCTAGCTGGCATTTTCTCCTTCTGTAGACTAGCATTACGGCAACACCCCCTCTTTTGGCATTTCTCCGTCACTTGTTGGCTGGCATCCTTTCTCTCTTGTTGGCATTAATCCTTCCCACCTCGTGTCAAATATATGTTGATAGTGAGAAACAAGAAAGGACAAGTTGATTACCAGATATCGAAGGATCACTGGGATATTGTTGGTCTCCAAGAGACTCGACTTTACCAAGGAAGCTGGCTTGTGCAAATCTTGGCTTGGATAAACCAGGTGAGAGAGGGCTGATTACCCTGACCTCCAAAAGTTGACGAGCCTTTGAGCTCTTACCACCCTCCCCGAATGTGTTGGTCATGCAATTCTTTCCAACTGTAGGGGGAGGACTTGGGTGCATATGAACATGTACGTCCCACAATGCCAGCTACGAGAAGAGCGAAAATCGGTAATGAATGATATCAGCTCAAAAATCCATTGACTCTTGTGCCAAGGGACCCCACTGATCGTTGGTTGGGATTGGAACAAGCGGCACTAGATGATATTTCGCCGGCTAGAGAGGCCCCGCAACTTTGCAGGATAATGGCATTCAGAGCAGCCCCTTCCCTCAGCTTCCCTCTTGGATAGAGGGAAAGGGGTTGTGTACACTATTGATCTCCTTCCCTCTGAAGGGATCCTTCACACCCCTATGACAGGTTTGGTTTACAGGAACTCTTTCGCAGCCCTGGCAAATCTCATAGACTTCCCGGAGGAGGACTTTGTGCCTTCTACTTTTGGTGAGATAGTGGTTGGGGTTCTTGTTGACAAGGTGTCTTCTTCCTCTTTTTCTAGTGGATTTCGCTCCACTTGGCTCCCTCCCTCTCTCATTGAGTAGGAGGTCCTTCCCCATTGAGGGGTTTGTTTCCGCCACTAGGTTGGGTAAGATGTTCCATGCTACTTCCTCCCAGCGATGAGGATTGTTAGTTGGAACATATAGGGACTTGGTGGTGTCCCTCATTGCCGCCGCTGACAGCTGATCTGGAACTAGCTTCATCCAGGTGTTACTTGTGGCTCCATTGATGTCTTATACGTTCAGGAGCACAAACTGGATGCCAGAGATTGCGCAAAGTCAAGTAAATTACTTTCAGGTTACACATTTTTGGTCACCTGCTTTGGGCACTAGGGCAGGTACATGCATCTCAGTTGCTTTAAAGCTATGGGTCCCTGCTTTAAAACGGCCAATCACTACCTTAAACCTATTTAAATTGAAGAATTGAGAGAACACCAAATCGGAAGTCACTTTAAAAGATATCATGAGCACTTTAAATCTATATGTCCTATGCACCCTACATAAAGGTAATAATATCACTTCAAAGCCACAGAATAGTGCCCTTGGTGTTTGGACATGGAGTTATCCTTTCCTCTAGAGCTAAGTGGATTCTTCTTTTGATTGGGTGACGTAAGGTTGGATTCCTCAATCTCTACACCCCCAATTATAGAGGGGATCGTGTCGTGTTCTGGAAGGAGTTGCTCTCCTGGGCCCCAATAGCAGATTCTTGGGTCATTGGGGGGACTTCAACATGGTGGAGTTACCCTCATATAAAAAAGGGGCCAGAGAGGGCGGCAACCACTCTTTATAGAATGCCAGCTTGGGATGCCTTCCCTTTTTTTTTTTTTTCCATGAAAAAGACTTCTATTAAGTAAGAACAAAAACCCGCGAGAGCAAGCTCAAAGCGGAATACATCATGAAATCATGAGGATAAATAAAAAACCCTCAGAGTGAGGTGGAAAGAAACCAAGGCTGAGGCTGAAAGTGCCATCTCAACCCTGTAGTAGATTCAGAGAAGAAAGGAGAATCCTTCCATTCCCTGAAGAAAGAAGCCCTCCTAGCTGAGGCTGCATGGGAGTCCCCCTGCATACCCGTCCATACGGCCATCAGAGTGTGTACGATGTCTGTCCAGATACTAGCCAATGTGTGCGAGGGATGAACCTGAGTACCCTCCATAGCCTCTGTGCATCTGGCTCTCCAGATATGCCAGGCTGCTATGCTCGCTAGAATCTCCCAAGAAGTATCCACAGAGGCATGTACAGCTGTAAAAGGACGATGTGGTACCACATCCAACGAACAGAACTCAACCCGATGACGTCGAACCGAGATGGCCCGAGAGGAGTCAAGTCCCTCATAGAAAACCTGAGGTCCTGTAAGAGAAAGCCAAGCCACCGAGCCCCAAGTCATAAAAAGTGGGGAATGGGCAAAGTGACTGAAGATCCTGGCTATCCCCATCCAAATCAATCTCGCCTGTCTGCAATCCCATAAGCAATGCTGAATAGACTCCGAAGCAGAAAGGCAACGAGGGCAAGTAGGGTCGGCTCCGAATCTGGACCTCCAAAGGTTCACTGCAATCCCTCCATGGATAGAAAGCCAAAAGAAGATAGTGATCTTTCTATTCATGTGGGATTTCCAGAGCCTCCTCCAGAAGTACCTTTGCTGATCCGCAGTAATACCAAAAGTCTCCCAATGAGGAACTCTAGAGGGTCTCCAACCTCTACTACTGAGCTGAAATCTCCTGGCATTACTGACCGTGTAACGAAAGAAGGGGATGCTCTTCTCTCGATGCCCCGCGTCAATCCACTCCCACTCTCCGGGGTCCCACTGTAAGTACCTGATGGGAACTCCTCCATAGAGCCAGAGTCTCCAAGACCCGGTGGAGAGTAGCTAGGGGTCAGGGTCTAAGAACCACTATGAATCTGATCCGTGCATCAAAAGACCTACAACCCTGATAGGCTGAAAAGCCGACTCAAGCAAGATGTCCTCTGTGGACCTAAGCAATCTGCTAAAAACCAAAGCATCCTCCTGTGCATCTCGGAAAGCTAAGACCTGAAGCGGAACCCCGCCTCTCGAGAAAGTACCTGCCCAAGTGGAGGAAGTGAGTGGCATATCATCTGTGTCTATCCAAGCCTCTGGAAGGGCTGCCTCAATCTGCAAGATCCTCCCTGCACTCCCTCTGAGATGTCCTGTCAACCTTGATTTGGTTTCCTCTGGAAGCCTACGGAAAGCTCTCCAAGATCCCAAAGAAGAAGCAGGTCCCCTCTCCCACCTGGCCCACTGCATGTAGAGTGAGGCACCCAGTGGCCTGCCAAGATCATCTAAAATACTGTCGTTCCACATGATGGGCTGCCTATCAATCTCTTCCCGGGAGGAAGGAGGAATCCTCCGAAGAGAGCTTCTGAAACTGGCCCAAGCTTTCAGAATGGCAACCATGAGAGGGAACGAAGGTGACCTGAGGTGTGCTGTGGTGAAGATCCATCTAACACTGCTCATCCAATCTCCTCCTGAGGAAGGTGTGCACCTCTGTATGCTGCTGATAAGAAAGTCCTTCCACGGTTCCTGTCCTGGCATAAGTCCTCGCACCACCATCTTGCAAAGTAAAGCTCTGCACTGTAAATCTGGATCAATAATATTGAGACCCCCATCCTGTGTAGGGAGGATGAGGGTCTCCCAAGCCACCCTGGCTAAGGCATCTGTTGTGCCATCAAGCCCACTCCAGAGAAAGTTCCTGATCGGTCTTCTGAGCTGAATGATGCAGTCCCTAGAACGGCACCAACATGAACATATAAACCAGGCTGTGGCCAAGAGGACCTGGTTGACCACCACAACTCTAGATGCCTTCTTTTTCAGTTTTAGTGGCAGAGATGTTTGGTTGGATGATGTCTTTCTTACTGAGTCACAGTCACTCTTGTTTTCTTGGTCAAATAGGAGAATGTAGATGCATATCCATGCACGGATTAACTGGTTTTATGTTGATGATTGGATTTTGGCTAGACGAGGATCAGTATGCATTGCCCCAGGGGTTTCCACTTTGGATCACTTTCCGGTGGTTTTGATGATCGGAGAGCCGCACGTGAGAAGATGATGTGCCAATATTAGGATTCTCGATGCCCTTTATGCAGACGAGGACCTCATAGAGGTAGCTTTGCAAATTTGGGTTGCTCACACGCAGGGTGGAGTATCCTCCCCTTCACATATGGCAGCAGCCCTCTCTGATATTAGTGACTTTTACCATCTGGTTGTTGGTACAGGAGATGTGAGATTCTTAGATGAGAGATTAGCATTCTCCAGCAGTTGGCAGCCTTGCAGAGGGAAGAGCAGAAGAAACCCCTTGATGCTTGGATTTAGGAGCACCTTGCTGCCCTTTATGCAGAGGAGGACCTCACAGAGGCAGCTTTGCAAATCTGGGTTGCTCACACGCAGGGTGGAGTGTCCTCCCCTTCACATATGGCAGCAACACTCTTCGATATTAGTGACTTTTACCATTTGGTTGCTGGTACCAGGAGACGTGAGATTCTTAGACGAGAGATTGGCATTCGCCAGCAGGCAACCTTGCAGAGGGATGAGTAGAAGAGGCCCCTTGATGCTTGGATTTAGGAGCACTTGCTGCAGCAAGGGCTCATAGCAAATTTTGTTAGATAAGAGAGCAAAGTTTGCCTTTCATGCACGAGAATCCTTCTGGATCCAGATGGGAGGTAGAGTCAATAAGCATTTCTTCTCTACTCATGGGCCCAGGCATAGTAGAGAGAGTTTTTCTCAGCTTATTGGCTCAAACGAAGTTTTGCCATCTTGTGCCTAGCTATAGATTTTTATGTCTCCCTTCTCTCAACAGATCCTGGTGGCAAGGCCACAGATGATGCCAGTCAAGTCATATGGCAATGTATTCCTATGTTGGTGAAATCAGATTGAGAGTCTCTCTTGATGCACCTTTCACCAACATAGAGTTCAAGTCTGCGCTTCTTACCCTACATAAGGGCAAGTGCCTAGGTTCAGACAGTCTTACACCCTCTTTTTTCCTGACCTTTTGGGATATGATTGGGGATCACATCATCTCAGCCCTACAGAGTGTTTGGGACGCCAATGAGATGCCTGACTCACTTACAGAGGGTCTCATACAATCCCAAAAGGGGGGTGCAGAAATTTAGTGTCACAGTGGAGACCTATCGCATTATTGGGCACTTGCTATAAAATCCTGGTGAAAGCCATCAGCTTGCGTTTGCATCCCATACTTCCATATCTTATCCATGATACGCAGACATGATTTGTTCATGGCAGAAGCATCTTTGATAATATTTTCTATTTTTGGGAAGCTTTTGAGTGGACCATGCAGAGCGGAGCGATTCTTCTCCTGGACTTTGAAAAAGCATATGACACGGTATATTGGGATTTCCTGGATGGCACCCTTCATCATTTTGGATTTTTAGATGCATGGATCAGAGGGGGCAGCTAGGTGCTTATCGGAGGGGTTCGGGGAGACAAATTTCAGATTTCCAGATCAGTCCGTCAAGGATACCCTCTTGCACATTTTCTTTTCTTTTTGTGACTGAGGCCATGAGCATTTTGCTTAGATCTGGAGCTGACATTCTTGGGCTCAGACAAGAGGAGGGCCTCATTGGTTGTGAGCTAGCAGATGATACTGCTATTTTCTTGGAGGCCTCCCCTCAGACTCTCACTTCCTTTAAGATAGCGTTGCTTGTTTTGTATTGCAGCAGGTGTTGACATTAATTGGTACAAATCCAATGGCTTTTGGATCAATGACGATGACACTTCAGAGTGGGGGGCTGATTTGGGCTTCACTTGGACTCAGAGGGGTGTGCCAGTCAGATATTTAGGATGCTAGGTGGGCATGGGTATCTCCTCCTTGTAGCAGTTTGTTCTGGTGCTGGAGAGCATTAGGAGGAAACTCCTTTTTTGGAGTTCAGCCAGGTTGGACCTTGCATTTAGGGCGGTGGTAGTTAACCAGGTTTTACTGGCCACGGCTTGGTATGTTTGCTCTTGTTGGTGCAGCTCTAGGGACTGCATCAATCAGTTCATAAGGCCTACAAGGATTTTTTATGGAGTGGCCTAGATGGCACAGGAGACACTATTGCCAGGGTGGCGTGGGAGACCTAGATCCTTTTGATGCAGGAGGGGGGTCTCAACATCATAGACCCAGATTTGCAGCGTAAGGTCTTGCTTTGTAAGTCTGGCCACGGCTTGGTATGTTCGCTCTTGTTGGTGCAGTCTAGGGATTGCATCACTTAGTTCATAAGGCCTATAAGAATTTCTTATGGAGTGATCTAGATGGCACAACAGACACTATTGCCAGGGTGGCGTGGGAGACCTTGATCCTTCCGATGCAGGTGGGGAGTCTCAACATCATAGACCCAGATTTGTAGTGTAAGGTCTTGCTTTGCAAGTTTGTGGTTAGAGGTCTTATGCTTGGGGATGAGCCTTGAATTTTTTTTAAAATTCATTGCGCCCAAACATGGAGCCCCTCCTCAGGTGGAGATTGCATGGACAGCACCATATGGATTTTCACTTCAGCCCATCCCAGATCCCATGTCCCCCCCCCTCTCCTTCCTCCCCGCTTATGGTCACTATGCTGAAAGCTTGGGCCAGCTTCAGAAATACCCTTCGGAGAGTTCTCCCTCCTCTGTCGAAGAGATTGATAGGCAACTTGTCATGTGGAATGACAATATACTTGATGAGCATGGTAGGCAACTTGGTTTGTCTCATTATATGCAGTGGTCCAGGTAGGAGAGAGGGCCTGCGGCCTCGATAGGTTCTTGGAAAGCCTTTAAGAGGCTTCCAGAAGATCGTCAACAACATTTGGTCAGTCACCTCAGAGGAAGTACAAGGAGGATTCTTCAGATAGATGCAACATTACCCCTTGATTTGGTGGATACAGATGATAGGCCTGTAGTTTGTTCAGAGTGGATGGGGGCTTTTGAGGACATGTATTCCTCTTCAGGTCATTGCTTTTCTGGGAGCACAAGAGGATGCCTTGGTCTTTGATGTGCAGTCAAGCGGCAGGTTGTCTAGTTCTTCAGAGGATATTCTTTTGGGCATGCCTTTTCATCTTGTCAAGATCATAGCTATGTGGAATAGGGCAAGGACTCTGCTTGACATATAGATCCGAGCCCACGTCTTTCTATCTCGGGTTCATGGAGGTTGTGGCTCTATGGAGGAGTCCTCATTAGGTATCTTCAGAGAGTGGAAATGGATTGTTGTAGGGTACCAAGAGAAGAGTCTCCCTTTCTTTGGCTACACGATCAATAATGCCAGAAGGTTCTAGATCAGCTATAGAGGTTGGAGACCTTCCAGAGCCACTCATTGGGAGAGTTATCAGGTTTCTGCAGACTTGCAGAAAGTCTTTTGGAGGAGGCTCTGGAAATCCCGAAGAAATAGAAAGATCTCTTTATTTTTTTGCTTTCTATTCACATGGAGGGATTACAGTGAACAGGTGGAGGTCTAGGTTTGGGGCAGACTCTACTTGTCCTAAGTGCTTGTCTGCGGAGGATTCATTCCATCATTCTTATGGGACTGCAAGCATGCGAGTGTCATTTGGATAGAGGCGGCTAGGATCCTCAATACTTTTGTCCCTTCTCATTTTTTCATGACTTGGGGATCGGTGGCTTGGCTCTCCTTGTCAAGACCTCAGCTTTTCTAGGAGTGGTAGGATGCTTCTTGGGCCACTCCATTCGACGACACCTAGTCGAGCCTTGCTCTCTAGAGGATGTGCCTCTCTCCCGCTATAGACAAGTACATGTTGATGTGGATTCTGCTTGTGAGATACTGGCTAGTATTAGGGCTTGGTAGATTTGGAGGGCCAGATGCACAGAGGCCTTAGATGAATCTCAGGTCCACCCTTCCCACACTTTGACCGGTATTTGGGCAGACACCATTCATACTTTGATGGCCAGGATGTGCCTCTCTCCCGCTATAGACAAGTACATGCTGATGTGGATTCTACTTGTGAGATACTGGCTAGTATTAGGGCTTGGTAGATTTGGAAGGACATGAGGAAAAAAAGTACTCTATAAGAGTAAATAAAAACTCAAAAAGATCAAGAAAGAAACCAAGGTTGAGGCTGAAAGTGCCACCTCAACCCTACTGTAGTCTCTGAGAAGAGGGGGAGCTCCTTCATTCTGTAAGGAATATAACCCTCTTGGCAGAGGCCTCTTGGCAGAGGCTACTCCAGAGGAGCCCTGCATGCTCGCCCAATTGGCCGTCAAAATATGAATGGTGTCTGCCCAAATACTGGTCAAAGTGTGGGAAGGGTGGACCTGAGATCCATCTAAGGCCTTTGTGCATCTGGCCCTCCAAATCTGCCAAGCCCTAATACTAGCCAGTATCTCGCAAGCAGAATCCACATCAGCATGTACTTGTCTATAGCAGGAGAGAGGCACATCTTGGCCATCAAAGTATGAATGGTGTCTGCCCAAATACCGGTCAAAGTGTAGGAAGGGTGAACCTGAGATTGATCTCCAGCATGATGTATTTCCGCTAGCTTGCTCACTCGAGTTTCTTTCATACTTAATAGAAGTCTTTTTCATGAAAAAAAAAAAGAAAAAAGATAGCTAGGCCACTAAGCCCCAAGTGATGAGCAAGATGGAGGAACAAAACCTACCCATAAGTCTTGCAATCCCAGCCTTGCCTGTCTACATTCCCAGGCGCAATGCTGGATAGACTCATCAACATTGAAGTGCTCAGAGCAAGAGGATCAGCTCCAAAAGTGTTCCTCCACTGATTTACTGCAATTTCTCCATGAACAAAAAAGCCAAGAAAGAACCGATTTTCATGTTCTTGAGGGATTTTCAAAACCTCCTCCAAAATGACCTAAGTAAGTTTGGAGTGACTTGAAATCTCTTCCAATGATGAGCTTTGGATGATTTCCATCCTCTGGCTCCAATCTGAAATTTCCTGGGATTAATGATGTAAAGTCAAAGAATAGAAGGCTCTTGGAGTGCTTGCCTACAACAATCCACTCCCATTCACTTGGGTCCCATTAAAGATGCTTTATGGGAACACGCCCATAGAGTCATAGCCTCCAAATATCAAGGTGAATGTCCTCCAGAAAGGAGTCAATGTACCCACCAGTAGTGTAAAAGCATTGCTTCATATGGCCCACTCTTTTGATCGGCTCAAGGTGTACATCCAAAATAATATCATCATTTCAAGATCTAACCACTCCGCCCTTAGCCCGAGGCTGTACCCTGCTGCGTGCTCTTGTGTGCGGGCCATGCTGCAATATCTCCTCGTACAACTGGGCATAGATGTCCAGCCCCTTCTGTGGAATGTTAGGTATAGTGGGGCCTTGTCTATGTCCACCATATCAGGATCAACCTACAAATGCAAGCTTCTAGAGGTGATTTTTGCTGAATATTTAACGCAAGACTGATTACTCATTGCTGAAAATACAAAATTCAGAATATTACAAATTGCATAGTACATACCTGTATTGGCTCTTTCAAGCCTTTAAACTTGCTCAAGAGATGCAAGTTGCTATTAGCAAAAACAAGCCTTTCCAATTGAGCCGAGGAAAGGCGGTTTCTCTTTTTGGTAAGAAACAATGCCCACGTACTCCAATTTCTCTCACAAGCTGCAGCAGTTCAATATTGTGAAAGAAACCTCATAGCAATATGCCTCAAAGTAGGAGTCGATCCTCCATACTTCTCCCACCAAGACACAGGATGAAGCTGCATGTCTCAAAACCTCGCAATGGCTCTTCCAAAAGTCAAGCTAGAATTGCGAAACAGCAACAACTCATCCCCTAGTCTCCTGACAAGTTCAATGTTCCCCTTACAAATAAGATCTATGTAGGCATTAAAACCTGAATTCAGCTCCTCATCAATTTATTGCTCTTCAAACGTCCACAATGGATGCAATACATTGGCAACTGCATGTATTGGTTTGTGAAACCAATTCCACCTGCTCTCCCAAATGTCTCTAATATGCTCAATCCTGAAATATTCAGATTTGACAAACCCAAATTGTAACTAGCCTTCGGGATCTCCAAAGGGCAAAGAACAGATAACAACCAGCAAATACTTAATTTAAAGCCACTTAGAACTTTCCACAGCAAACCAAAATCAACTTAGAACACAATACCCGAGAGCTAGATCGCCCCCATCTTGCACTGGACACCAGATTGGCCCTAAACTTAGTGCCCCTTTCGGTATTTCTTTATCTTTTATTCAAAAGGCGCCCAAATACAAGAAAAGCACTGTCGTGCATCAACCCAAAATCAGCCAGCCGAGTAATCCGTTCACAGGCTCTTCTGTCCTGTTATGCATCAGTTTCAGTTTCAAACAGGCATCCCAGTCCAATGCAACGTTCCATAGTGGCCCTTCTTCCGTATCTGGCTGAGGGTTTTAACCTGGCAACCTGGCTGAGGGTTTTAACCTGGCAGCTCTGGTACCCACTAGGGGAGTCCTGGTAGGAGAGAAATCAGCCCTATCTGTCTTGGTAGCTTTGAATACCCGTCAAGGGAGTCCTAGCAAGACAAAAGCCAGCAAAACAACCACACCTGGTTGTTCCTTACAAACAAAAAGGCCAGTTGCGCAAAGCAAAAGGATCTGAAGGTTCTGAGGCAGTAGGAAAGCCCTCGGAAAGCAATCAACCGATAGGAAAGCTCGGGAAACCTTGGAAAAATCAGCAAGCATGGAAAAAAGAAATTCCGTGGCAAGATCTTTGGCACCCTGGCAGCTGAAAATTAGCAAAAGCAACCCTAGAAAACCTGCTGGAAGAGAATCGCCAAGTCTGAAAGCAAATCGAGTTGCTTGGAAGCTCCAAACTGCCTGGAAAATTGCGATTTTGATAGGCACTTGGTGTGGAAAGCTCTTGGAAGAAGTGTGAATCAGATTTGGACCTCTAGGAAGGCATGAACAGTAGGCATGCAGCAAAAACGAACTGATCTGGAGGCTCGTGGCACAAAAACGAATTTCGTTTTTGAGCTTCTGGCTGCCTTGGCAGCCCACCAACAGCCCATAGACTGCCCTGGTAGTCAAAAATCAGCAAACCTATGTGATAAAATAGCCCTGGAGCTCTTTCCCAGCTTGTGACTTTCCTCTCTTTGTTCTTCTGTGGTTCCGAAAACAGCCCTGAAATAAAATTTCGACTTTCTTGCTTACTTTCCAAGCCTGCTAGCCAAATGTGGCTCCTGGAAAGAAAGAAAGAAAGAAAGCTTATTAAAGTCTTCGGAAGATCGATGGGTCTATGAGACTGATAGAAAACTGATACAAATCAAGCGGAAAGGGTGGAGCTACTAAATGAGCATCAACACCCATGCTGAATGCTAAGTGCTAAGTAGTGACATCATCATCATCATCATCCTCATCCTCATACTCGGGTCAACCACCATCAAGGCTGGCTAGCATTGGTCCATGCAAGTGGCCTTACATAAGTATATGTGTGTCAAGGGAATACTAATATGTAGCCAGTGAGGGAGCGCTAGCGGCTATCTGTGGGTGCCGCCCGTCTCGGTCTCCTGGCAATGACTCTGCTCCTGCTGACCAGAGCTATAGTAACCCCTGTGGGCCGAAAAGCCTGAACATGGATGGGAGGTCGCTCAGTGTGATCTGCATGTCTGTCTGCTGTCGAGTGTGGCATGCCTCAGGCTCTGGGTCTCTGCTGCGTCTGCTATCATTGACTGTAGGGTGCGTGCGGTCTGACCGGAAGAACTCTGTGATCCTGCTCTAAGAGGGAATGGGTCTTGTCGAGGGAGACAGGCTGAGTACAAGGACGTGGAGGAATGGTGGTCCTATACATATCTTCTCTCATTGGGGTCATCTCAATCGAGAGGAGGGATGCACACTCTAGATTCATGTGGGTCCGGATCTGACGCACAAGGGGCTGTGATCTATTCATAGCAGTTTTTTGCTTTCAAAAGCTACAAGTCTGCCCTCTTGGAATAAAGCTGCCCCAATCGCAAAGTCACTCGCATCGGCGTCTAAAACATAAGGCCAGGTAGGATCGAGCAATGCAAGAACAGGGGCTTCCTTGATAGTTTGCTTCAAGGTCTCAAAAGCCTTGTTCAATGCATCATTCCAAGAAATCTGCAAGGTAGATCTGCGTCCACGACCTTTCAATATGTTGGTCAAGGGTGCCATGATGTTAGAATAATCACGCACTACTTCTACCTGAGACATCTCACTTCGCTAGGGATACACGTGAGGAGGGCGATACGTCCCCATATGTGGCTCTCCTTCTAGACATTTGGGATCTCTCGAGCCGCGGAGAAGTACTCCTTGTTGGGGACTTTAAGGCAAGGACGAGCACACGTCAGGTACCGCTTTTGGACTTCCACGACGACTCAATACAAACATTGAGCTTGATGCGACACCTGCCTCGATTGTTTTGACACAAGATAGGGCCAAAAAACACGTTTTTTATTTCCAAACGTTTCGCAACGTTTCAAAAAATAAAAAACGCGTTTCATTGCAACTATGACCCTGAGTAAATGAAGAAGGCATAAATCCATAATCTTATATGCTCTAAAGAGTAAGTAACATGATCACCAATGTCCTCCCAAAAGGCATTAAGTAGCAGGGGGTCAACCCATCCGAACCAAGTCATTTACCCTTGGGCCTTATATAAGCCAGATAATGCAGCTGTGTATTCTGTAGTGGTGAAAGGTGCATCAAGTGAGATCATGATTTAATCCTTGCATGGATGGGCCTTGAATTTCTCCTATTGAAGCAGGAGCGATGGTGCCAAGGCATAAAGGCATAATGTATCCAACAATCTCTGTCTCTAAACTGAAAAATCAGGGCATTCCACGAAGCTCTCTCAAGAGAGTGAATGTCACCTTCCCTTCCCTCTCTTTTATCTCTAGGCAACTCTATGATGTTGTAGTCACCTCCAATGATCCAATAATCAGTTGTAGGGGCCCAAGAAGAAACTCAATCCGTTCCCCCCTATTGTGGGGAGCATAGATACTAAGGAAACCAATCTTAACCCTGTCTATGAAAAGGATAATTCACTGTGCTCTAGATGGAACAATAAGGCCATTCAGAAGAGTGAGAATAGTGGCTGAAACTGAAATCCATGTTCATCCTATGGGGCCAAGTGTAGCAGACCAAAAAGTGAAACGAGAGAGCAACTTACATGACTGTGTGCGATCCTTGTCATCAAGTTTGTGCTCCTATTATAGACAATGGGTTGAAAACACATACTCTACCCAATCACTAATGTGAAATCCTTGCAGCTGTAGCGTCTTGGACTGCCCATAAAATGCCCCAAAATGCATAGTACCTTTAATGCACCTATGGATCATTTTGGCTGCCCGCCAATGGCTGGCTTACTGATTGACATAGCTAACGACATGAGAGATGTCAAGCCTAGTAGTCATGATATAAATCAAGATGCCTGCTAGCTGCCTGTACAATGTGGCATCCACATCTGACTCATCCACATCAGTGTCCAATTTCAATCCTGTTTCCATGGGAGTTGAAAATTGGTTTGTTGTCTTGCATGGTAAGTTTTTCCAGCAAGCCTTTGGCATACTTTGTTTAACTTGCAACATGGCATTTGTGTGCTGCCATACATCTATGCCCAACAAGTAATTTGGTTGCCCTAAATTTTGTCTTTTCAAAGTCTTTGCATAGTGCCATTTTGAGTTTCGCTATGAGTGTATCGTCATTGCTTGTAATGATAAGAGCATCCACATAGAGAATTATAAGTATCAAGCTGTCATTATTCTATACCACCAAGAGATTGGGGTGTGAATTGGCCTTTTCCATGTCAAACTATTTGAAGAAGTCATCTATCTTTGTGTGCTACAATGTGGGTGCTTGCTTAAGCCCTAAATTGACTTGCAAACTTTTTGCTCTTGCCCCTTCTACAGAAAGCCACGTGGCTAATCCATGTGAAATTCCTCATCCAAATCGCTATTCAAAAAGGATGATTTAACATGCAATGTGCTATGATGAAAATACTTAATAGGCTTTGTAACTAGTGAAAAAGTCTTTGTGAAGGCTTGCCTTGCACTTGTCCATGGATCTATGTGCCTTGCATTTCTTCTTGTACACCCACTTGCATCCTACCACATTTTTCTAGGTGGAAGGTCCACAAGGTCCGAAGTGTGATTCTTGACAATCCATTTCTTGACTCATGGCATTCTTCCAATGCACATGTGGGCCAGCAACTCAGATTGTGCCACATAGCATTGTTCCACTTGTATGGTAACAAGATTTTTCGTTGGTGGATAGGTCATGTTGGAAGGAGATCCAACAACGTATAGGTCCCCAAAAAGGGCAGCCCCCCAAAGACAAAGTGCCACGCACAAATCAAAGGCCTATGTGGTGTTTTGGCACAAGGTTGCCCAAAAACTGTGACATTCTTGTTCAAGGCGGCGCACTGGTAGAGAACATTCTCCATGTGTATTTTTTTCCAGTACAAATTGGGATTAACTTTCATGGTTGCTAAAGAAATATGCTATATTTTATTTCATTCAGTGGTTGGATTTGTTTTGTATGTCCATTAAAGTTAACTTTTAAAAAAGTAAGGGAAGCAAAAGAACCAGAGAGCAACTCGGATTGGATCACCATAGTGTACCTATTTTCCCATTCGCTAGGATGGTTAATGAGGAAGCCGTTACACATGAGAAGTTCAAGCGTAAAGATGACATTGTCATCAAGGGTCACGAAGTCGACCATCATCGATGCCTACGAAGATGATTGCCACCATTGCCCACACAAAGACGAGCGTTACCATGAGAGATTAGGAAGTTGGCCTTGGGAGTCATGGAGTGACCATGGAGCCCACTAGTTCCAAAACCAACTGGAGCCATCTCGGCACTAGTATGGAGTTGCACATGGGGCCATATGGAGCAGTTATGAGAAGAGGCTAGAATATCACTCAAAGACCACATTGGTCCACAACCCGCTCATTGATGAGATGTGGATGTTTGGATGCATCAGCGGTGTTCTGAGGAGATGCGATAGTCATCAATGGAGCGCAATAAGGATGAAAGTCACCAATAAGGCTTGGAAAATGTATTCAGGACCAATAGAAGAAGTGAGAGAATAACAACCGATGTAAAGAAGACTAGTATAAGGGATGTAAAGAAGACAAGGGAGAGAACCACAAGGGATGTAAAGAAGACTAGGATAGGGGATGATCATTCATACTGGGGGAGAAACTGGGGGAGTGTGTGAGAGGAGGGATGCCGAGAACCTTGTACTAAGGAGCTTTGGAGAGTGAATCTTCGCTATGTCTTGGTGGATTCTGTAACAGGATAGCAAGTGTTATCTGTGTTCTTGTCTTACTTCCTGCATTGCTTGAGTTTATAGGAGTTTGCAAGAATTTACATTCATCTTTTCCTTTCTAATTGTATTCATCAGTTGCACTATGTAGTGCCAATGCACCACATCAATAAGAAGACACATGGTTGCACCACAATAGTACAAAGATGCATGTGGTAGTTGCACAGCGGCCTTTGACCGCGACTTAAACCTGCGAAAGAGTCGGACTCCCCACGTCAGACAGTTGTGTTAAAGATCATAATCTTGGTCTTCCCAAGATTGAACCGTTGTTACAAAAGGCTTGCAAAAGTGTCGAGTGACTTTGTAGGCCTAGTGGTACATTTGAGATACAGACTACATAATCATCATACAATAGGATAGTATGACCGTCTCTGCCAACATCGATCCCTGCCCACCCAGTGTTTTTATGAGAGAATCCAACCAATGTAGAGTCCGAAGAAGCTCGATGATAAGGGGCACCCTTGCTTCACCCCAAAGGTGCTACTCACCTCCCCTGACAAGCACTGCATTGTGTACAGTCTGCCCATAACTCTCTCATATAATGCCATGGCTCCAAGATAGGGCTTTGAGTGACGGAGAGGCTGACGGAAGGCGTAAGGCAAGGAAAAAGGAACCTTTGAGAGAGAAGGAAATGGTTAGTTTGTCTATCGGAGGAAATTAGCAAGGAGGGCTAAAATGTAGGGTGTGCCCAAACCGATGAATCTAGAGGTCTCACAAGGTAATCATGAGCCGGAATGACACAACAAGCCACCCTGGAGAAGGGAAGGCCTAGCATTTCTTCATCTTGGGATGTCGGCAGATAAGGAGGTGGTGGATTCGGACGATTTGCAGAATGTGCACTGAAAATGGAAGGTTGATGTGAATCTGGGACTGAAGGCTGGCTGCCGCCTCCTATTAACTGGAGTCCCTAGTGATCCAGAACTGGAGGAGTTGGATGCTGATCCAATGACCTCTCATGACCACAGTTCTCTGTGGTCTCTGCCTGTAAGATTGCTGACTGTGATGAAGATTTGCCCCTGGGCCAAAATCTCTAGACAGGCAGGACATGATTTCTTGTTGTTTTGGCAGTAAAATGCTGTCAAAGAGGGACTGGATCTGGTCGATGGTCATGGTGTGGCGAGTGACAGATGCCTTTGCTGATGGATCACTAACGGTAAGCTTCTGTTTGGCAAATCAGATGTCGGTTGAATCTGTCGATGATAATGGACTCATGTAAAGTAATCACGAATTGGTAACCCTTACCCTCGTGAAGTGAAGGCTTTGTTAGACACTGGCAGAGCATCTGAAGATAGGAGTCCCAACAGCACTCTGCAATGTCCTCGGGATGACTATCAGAACTTTTGGTAAAATAGCTAGAGAAAATTGAGCCTTGGTCCTGAAGCATTTGGCTTGAATCTAAAAGTTGATGGAGCAATTGCAAGGATTCACTGAGTTTGTACCTGGGTCTCCAGTTGACACCAAGGATTCACTGAGTTTGTACCTTATGGTAGAGATTGGCCGAGCATGTGAAGGTAGAGGTCCCCCTCTGTTAAACTGCAAGTACGTTCAGCTTTCAGCTCCCTTGCTTCACTAAACAAGGTCAAAGTAATAGCTCCACCAAGAAAATCTGGGCTCCTGCTCCAGGGCCATGAGAAAAATCAAATAGAACGTGAAGATGGGGCTGATGGTTGCAGGAGGGATAGCAGGGCGGGTTCAACAGAAGAACTTGGCCTGGTAGGGGAAATACAAGGCTGATAGTGGAGGAAGCAAGAAGGCAGATGAAAAAAACACAAGAGGAGGTGAGAAAGCTGCAAGGGGATGAGACAGAGAGGGGTGTCTGGCTTAATTCCTGTGTATACTCTTCACGATGAGATGTATTTGATGTGCTGCAGGTCCTTTCAAAAGTCTGTTCAGGACTCAGGCAGGATGTCTAACTTGCACTTCCAATCAAATTAGAAACAGTCTCCTTCCTTTATTGCAATTATTCATGTTACTGACAATCCACTTTTTTAAAAACTCCATCAATTGTTTCTCATAGTGATGTCTGACCTTGTCATTGACGATTGTCCTGTTTAAATGGATAGATTATTGATGGTAAACTCTAATTGCTACTTTGTCAATGCTTTTGTCACAGGACTGACTGGTGTTCTAATCGATTCTGCAATGAAGCTTGTCATTGATTGTATTCCTGAGCCTTCTTTACAAGAGAGAAGAGATGCTCTTTCTAGAGCAAGCAAGCATGCTTTATCTCGGGGAGTTACAGCTGTTGTTGATTTTGGACGGTTCTTTCCAGGGACTGGAACAACAAGGGTCTGGAGTGATTTTCATGGTAGGTAAAATTAAACTTGTTTGGTTAATTCATACTACAAATCTGAATGCCAATGCATTGCAAAATCAATCTATTTTCTCTGCTATTCTAGCCTTGTACTCTTTTATCTTATGAAGCTATAGATTCTCAGCTATATGCAGGATCCATATATTCTTGTCTTATGAAGGTATACATTTTCGCAGATATGTGAAATCTTCATAGTCTAATCCAACAGAGAATTTTGTTAAGTGTGCTGATCAGATTAGTCCTCACTTTTTAAATTTGAGAAGTGTAATATGGAATTATGGGTTCTCTTTTCCAGAAGTTTACAAATGGGCAGATCGAATGGGTTATATGCTTTTGCGAGTATCTGTGTACTTCCCTCTTGAGACAGGCTCTCGCGTCAGTGTAAGAAAAATTTCAGCTCAATATCGTATTTTAGAATTCCACACGCATATGATGTGGATTTTACTATCCTTGTATTTGAGAAGATAAACATGGCTTTTCCTAAATTCAACATTCATTTTGGTTTGTATTCCCATGTCACATTATTTAATGCATAGAAATAACTTTTGTTTCCAAGTGAAGAGCTTGGCCCCATGCTCATCCCGCTTCGAGCTGTTGCTGCTCCCCGCTCCTCCTGCTGCCCTCCCCTCGACTCCCCTCCTTGCTGCCTCCTCCCCCCCTCCCTCCCTACCTGCTGCCCCTTCCCCTCCCCTCTCCTCCCCTCCCCTTCCCATGCTGCTGCGCTACCCCCTCCCACGCTGCTGCTGTGCTCTCCCCCCCCCCGCGCACGCTGCTGCTGTGCTACGCCCCTCCCCATGCTGCTGCTGCGCTACCCCCCCCGCGCTGCTGCCTACGCTGCCCCCCCCCCGCTGCTGCTCCCGCGCGCCCCCGCGCCCCCCCCCCCCACACTGCTGCTGCTTGCACCTGCCCCCCCCCCCCTTCCCTCTCCTCCTCTCCCCCCCTACTTCTCTCCTCCCCTCCCTCTCTCCTCTTCACTCCCCTGCTGTCCCTTTCCCTTCTCTCCCTTGCTGCCCTCCCTCTCTTCCCTTCCAGCTCCCCCCTTCTTCAACCTCCCTCCTCCTTCAGCCTATCCCCTACTTCTTCTAACTTGCTCTCTCTCCTCTCTCCCTCCTTCCTTCACCCTCTCCCTTCAGGTGTACCCCCGTTTTTTTGGGGGTCTCCTGGGCATAAGGAAAGAGGACGGAGTTTTTTTTTGCGTGTTTGAGTCGGCCTTCCCCACCTCGATTAATGAATGGGCATCCATTCAGTCAATCCGTTACCGTACACACCGGCCGCGTTTTCAAAAGACGAGCTGCAGCAGTTGCAAAAGGACTTGGAGCATGAGTGTTCCACGACTCTCTTCGCATGCATCTTTGGTTCACACCCCTCTAGATCACAGGCTAGAGATTGGATGCTTGCGGCGCTTCCCCAGAAACTCGCCCCCCACCATAAGGATGTTCGTTTGTTGGGACGAGGTTTCTTTCAGGTGTGCCTAGATTCCCCGGATGTCACGAGAGACTTACTACAGGCCGAGTTCCTATTTCTAGGCCGCAGGAGGATTTTTTGGTTTCCCTTTCAACTGGGCTGCTTTGACCCAGTTGAAAAGGACAAGCAGGGAGTTTCTATTTTCATTAGGTTCCCTGGTCTCCCCTCAGTTTATCACTAGCTTCTTTCAGTTATTGGCGAGAGGTTTGGTGTGGTAGCGGAGATCCCCTCTCTTCCTAGCGAGCCCTCTTTGGCTGCTGAGGCGGTCAGGATGGATGGGGTACCCACGGTTAGGGTCATTGTCTAGGACCCTAATATTTCAGATGACCACATCATGCTTCAGCGACCCGATGGGTCTTTCTTCCGCCAGAGATTTAAGGTTGCAGGTCGGCAAGACCAGTGCAGGATTTGCAGATCCTCGGGGCACTTCGCCAAAGAAAAAGAGGCCCAGAAAGCAACCAGCTCATACTAGCTTATGATAGAGAGCAGGATCAGGACCTACCACTCCACAGGCACCGCCTCACACACGGGCTCCCCCCCCTCCTAGGGCTACTCGAGTCCCTCTTGCACCCCGCGCTACCTTTGGCCCACGGTGGGATCCGGTCGCGGTTAGGCCCTCTACTTCACATCATACCTCCACCGCTTCAGAGGCTAGCCCCTTGGAGCCTCGGGAGGCTAACGCCTTGGAGCCTAGTATTCAGGAGCCTTCTTCTACTCCACCCCAGGATCAGGCTGTACCTCCCTCAGTAGCCCAGGTTGTTGGCACCTCGTCCGCAGCACTTCTTGATCAGGACACAGTACAGGTGCCTCCTTCCGTGGATAGAGGGAAGGGGGTCTTACATTCTCTCCCTGCTTCGGTAGGAATCCTTCGGACCCCCTCCCTAGGATTGGCTCAGCGGAACTCCTTTTCTGCTCTGGAGGACCTCTCTGACCTCCCAGATGATGATTTTATACCTTTCACTTTCGAAGAGCCAGTTATCGGCATCCCTATAGAGAGATCTTTCTCTCTCTCACCTGTGGACTTTCCTCCCCTTGGATCTCGTGTGTATGGCAGAAGGTCAGCTCCGGTGGAGGATTCTTTTCCCGCCACCAGGTCCGGTAAGGTATATTCCAATCCGCTTCCTCCCGCCGATGAGGATAGCCAGTTGGAATATACAGGGATTGGGCGGCATCCCTTCTCGCCGTCACAGATAGCTGATCACGAATCCGCTCCATCCACAGTGTTTCATGTGGTTCCTTAAACATTCTTTTTCTTCAGGAACACAAACTCGATGTCGAGATTGCTCCAAGTCAGGTAAGTTGCTTTCAGGCCGGACTTTTTGGCTTCCTGCCTTGGGAACCAGAGGAGGTACATGCATATTAGTTCTAGATTCCATTCTCCCTCTGGTCATTGGACATGGTACCATCACCCCCTCCTGGGCCCAGTGGATTTTACTTTTCATTGACGGACGTAAGGTTGGTTTCCTCAACCTCTACGCTCCGAACAACAGAGGGGACCGTGTTCTATTTTGGAAAGAGTTGCACTCGTGGGCTGACATTGCAGGATTATTGGAGGTGACTTCAATATGGTTGAGACACCATCCGATAAGCAAGGGGGCAGAGAAGGTGGTATTCATTCCCTCGAGAGAGCAGCTTGGGATGCCTTCTTGTTCAGGTTCAGTCGCAGAGATGTTTAGTTAGATGATGCATTTCATATTCAGTCTCAGTCACTTTTGTTTTCGTGGTCGAACCGTAGGGTGCAGATGCCTATCCATGCTCGGATTGACAGATTCTATGTGGTTGACTGGGCTCTTGATAGAGGGGGGATAGTTTGCATTGCACCTAGTGTTTCCACTTCCAACCATTTTCTGGTAGTTTTGTCTATCTCAGAGCCCCATCTGAGAGGACAGTCTCACAGTATCAGGATCCCTGATGCCTTATACACAGATGAGACTCTCACAGAGGCAGTCTTGGAGATCTAGGTTCACATGCAGGGGGGGTGGCCGGTCCTTCACATGTGGCCATAGCACTTGCCATTATCAGTGACTTTTATCACTCTGTCACTAGTGCTCCGCGAGGTGAGGTACTCAGGCGGGACATTGGTATCCACCAGCAGTTGGCAGCCTTGTAGAGGAAGGAGCAGAGACGACCATCAAATGCTTGGATACAGGAGCGCCCTGCTGCGGCAAGGGCTCACTTGCAGACATTGTTTGATCAGAGAGCAGAGTTTGCCTTCCATGCACGGGAGTCCTTTTGGATATAGATGGGAGGGAGAGTCAATAAATACTTTTTCTCTACACTTGGTCCCAGACATAATAGAGAGAGTGTCAGGCAGCTTATTGGCTTTGACGGCGTTTTGCAGTCTCATTCGGATACCGTCATGCACTTAGCGACAGCTTTCTATGCCCCCCTTCTTTCTGCAGATCCTGACACACAGGCCATAGATGTGGCTAGAGATGAAATTTGGCAGAGTTTACGTGTGTTGGTCACACCAGAGATGATATGCTCACTTGATGCACGCTACCAACACAGAGTTTAGGACTGCTCTCTCCGTCCTTCATAAGGGCAAGTGCCCTGGTTCCGATGGTCTTACTCCATCTTTTTTTGCAACCTTTTGGGATATGATAGGTGATCATATTACTTTAGCCCTGCAGGGCATTTGGGACTCGGGTGAGATGCCTGACTCACTGACCGAGGGACTGATACACGTTATCCCGAAAGGTGGAAACATGAATTTTAAAACCCTTGCCAAGGCGATCAGCATCCGATTGCAGCCCCTTCTTCCAGACCTCATCCATGATGCTCAGATAGGCTTTGTGCATGGTAGGAGCATATTTGATAATATCTTTTCCTTTTGGGAAGCCACAGAGTGGGCTATGTAGAGCGGGCAGAGGTTGGCAGTTCTACTCTTGGACTTTGAAAAAGCCTATGACAGAGTAGATTGGGGTTTTCTTGACGGCACTCTCCTCCGATTTGGATTTTCAGATGCATGGATTAGAGGGGTGGCCTCCCTTTACAGATCAGCCCACAGCCAGGTTTTGATTGGAGGGGTAAGGGGTGACAAGTTCCAGATTTCCAGATCAGTTCGTCAGGGGTGCCCTTTAGCCCCCTTCTGTGGCAGAAGCTATGAGTATCTTCCTTAGATCTCAGGCTGAGCTTTATGGGCTGAGATTGCCCTTGAGATAGGAGCAGGAGCTTCTTGACTGTGAGTTGGCTGATGACACTGCTATTTTATTGAGGCCTCTTCGCAGTCACTTGATTCTTTCCGAACAGCCTTGGATATCTTTTGCTCAACTGCAGGGGCACACATTAACTGGCATAAATCCATTGGCTTTTGGATCAGTGATGAGGAGACTCCAAGCTGGGGAGTTGACATTGGCTTTTTCTGGATTCAGAGGGGTGTTCCTGTCAGATATTTAGCATGCCAGGTAGGATTGGGTATAAGGAAACAGCTCATTTTTTGGAGGTCAGCCAAACTCGACCTTGCATCTAGAGTTGTGGTAGTGAACCAGGTTCTTTTGGCCACCGCCTGGTTTGTGTGTTCTTGCTGGTGCCGGTCTAGGGATTGCATCACTCAGCTCATTAGACCAGTCAGGAATTTTTTATGGAGTGGACTTGATGGCACGGCAGATGTTGTAGCGAGGGTGGCCTGGGAGACCATTATTCTCCCTACATGTGAAGGGGGCCTTAATATCATTGACCCGGACTTGCAGTGCACGGCATTGCTTTGTAAGGTGGTGGTGAGGGGACTCATGCGTGGGCAGGAACCTGGGAAGGATTTCTTTTTTGGACGCATTCAGGCTTGCACACCTACCTTGGGAGATGATTGGGTGGACAGCCCTCGCTGGATTTTTATTTCCGCCTCTCTCAGATCTCCTACCTCTCCTCTCATGGCTGCCATCCTGAAAGCTTGGGGGAGCTTCAGGAACACTCTTCGAAGGGTTCCGCCCTCTACCCTTGAAGAGATTGATAGGTAGCCGATCATTTGGAATGATATTATACTTGATGAGCATGGCAGACCACTAGGCACTTCCCATTACATGCAGTGGTCTAGATGGGAGAGAGGTCCCGCCTACACAGTAGGCACTTGGAAGGCTTTTATCAGGCTACGTGAGGATCAGAGACTACAGTTCATGAGTTATCTCAGAGGGGTAGCACGTAGGGTTCAGTAGAGAGATGCAGCCATCCCGGTGGAATGGACAGTTGAGATGCCTATTACTTCCACCACTTGGATGGGAGCTTTTTCGAGGACAGCAGTTCCTCTACAGGTGATCGCTCTTCGAGGTCTCGGGGAAGATGCACTGGTCTTTGACGTTGGGGTTGGAGGTATACTCTCTAGATCCACATATGATATTCTTCTAGAGGTTGCCTTTCAGCCTGTCAGGATTGCTGGTTTTTTGGACCATGGAGCGGGCTTGTAGTGGTACTTAGACCCCGACCCTCTGCTCTTGGCCCTGGGATCCTAGAGGTTGTGATTATATGGAGGTGCACCTATCAGGTGCTTGCAGGAGAGTGGGAGTGGATAGATCATGGGCACTGAGAGAGGGGGATTTGCTTCTTTCGTTTCACGGTTGGTAATGCCAGGAGATTTCAGCTGAGCAGTAGGGGTTGGATTCCGCGTCCAGAGCCCCCCATTGGGACAGCTTCTTCATCACCGCAGGTTTACGTAGGAATTTCTGGAGGAGGCTCTGGAAATCCCTCAGAAATAGAAAGATCACTCTTTTCTTTTGGCTTTCTATTCATGGAGGGGT
Organism: Dipteris shenzhenensis; assembly: GCF_047967505.1. Taxonomy (NCBI): domain Eukaryota; kingdom Viridiplantae; phylum Streptophyta; class Polypodiopsida; order Gleicheniales; family Dipteridaceae; genus Dipteris; species Dipteris shenzhenensis. The sequence continues at coordinate 46,308,571 of NC_141624.1, read as the reverse complement.
TGCAGTGAACCTGTGGAGATCACAATTTGGGGCTGATCCCACTTGCCCTCGCTGTCATTCTGCAGAGGAGTCAGTGCGACATTGCCTTTGGGACTGCAGTCAGGCGAGGACTGTTTGGAAAGGGGTTGCTTGGATACTCAGCATTTTTCATACTTCCCCTTTCTTCATGACTTGGGGCTCGGTCGCATGGTTATCCCTTACTGGGCCCTAGGTGTTTTATGAGGATGAGTCTTCTTCTTGGGCACTCTCGATCCGTTGGTAGGTGATAGAGCCCTACTCTCTTCAGGATGGACCACTTCCTCCCTTCAGAGCTTCGCATGCTTCAGTGGACACCTCTTGGGAGATTTTGGCTAGCATTTCCTCTTGGCACATTTGGAGAGCCAGATGCACAGAGGCCTTGGATGGCACCTAGATACACCCATCACAGCTGTTCAGGGGTATTTGGAGTGACACGGTCCACACTTTGATAGCCATATGGGCTAGCATGTAGGGCCCTTCACGGGCAGCCTCTTCTAGGAGGACTGTATTCTTCGAGTTTGGAGGGGTTCTCCCTTTTTCTCGGAGGTTTCTACCAGATTGAGATGGCACTAACAGCTTCAATCCTTTCTTTTTGGCTCTTGAGCTTTTCATGCATTGCATGGTGTATCCCGTATGGAGCTTGCTCTAACGGTTTTCTTTAATACTTAATAGAAGTCTCTTTTTGCAAAAAAAAAGAATGCTTGGCCTGAAAGCATATGCATTGAGGGGCTGATGCTGTTCAATATTCACTCCTGCGTGCCTCTATGAAGGAGGCCTTAAGTTGGATACATAGGCGAGCTCCCCCTCCGTCCATGGACCTACTCCCTGGTTGCCCCGCTCCTCCACTGCCCCACCCCTTCACCTCCCCCCCGCACTCCGCCCATCTGCCTCACCTTCCGTCAGCTGCGCCCCCTGCCATCTCGCCTCCCCCCATCATCTCCCCCCTCCGCCTCGCCGGCCCCTTCTGCTCCCTCCTCCTTCCCTTGCCGTCTCTCTTCCTGCGCCTCCTCTCCCTCCTTCGCTATCTCCTCCACTCCCTCCTCTTCTTCTCTCCTTCCTCCTCCTCTCCTTCCCTTTCTCTCCTCCGCCTTCTCCTCTGCTCCCTCCTTCTCTTCCGCTGCCCCACCACTTCTTCCACCTTCTCGTCCCCTCTACCCCCTGTCGCCTTCCTTGCCTTCCCTTCCGCCCTCTCCTCTCGGGTTTTGGAGAGAACCGGCATCCCGTCGATTATTCAAAGACAAGAGGCAAGGCAAACATTAATAGTGGATGGGCATGGAACGTTTCAAGTTGAATGGCATCTAGCTGGTGATTTGAAGACCCTCAAGTCCTTGTAGGTGCAGATGCAAAATGGACATGCTTGTATTGCACCCACTCTTAGAAGATGCAAAAGGGAAGCCTACAATGGAAAAATGGCACCCTTTCTTGCAACCAAAGTGCAACCCTTTTAGAAAATTCAATCAGCAAATAGCAATTTGAATTTGGCACATATCCCTCCTCCTCTTCCCCTCCACTCCACCCCCCCTGGATTCCCCCCGCCCCCTCCCCCCCTTCTCGCTCCTCCTGCAATGATCACTCGCACCACCCGCCCCCTTCCCTCCGTCCCCCCACCTCGTCCCTCCCCCGCCGTTCCCCCTCTCCATCTTCGTAGCAGGTTCCTCAACCTCCCTCCCCTCCCTAGCTTCAACACTCCTGCTAGCAGGCAAGGGTAAGATGACGTCCCCTTCTGCTCCCTCATTGCAGCATCAGGTCCAGTCGGGGAGGGAGCCAGAGGGGCTCGTCCTCCCGGATAGTAGCTCGCAACCTCCAGCCCTGGCGTCCCTTGCCGCGGGACTTGTAGAGGTTGGGACCCTGGAATTATCTAGAGCTCTTGGGCTCTTATCCTTTATTGCTGGAGGTAATGCTAATGATTCTGCAGCCATGGTAGGGGGGTTTGATCAGCGCAGTGGGCTCTCAGACACACCCCGTTTCGAGTTTCCAGTTTGCCTCCACAGGGTTGGAGAAGTGACCCCAGAGGTGTTTGATGCTATTATGGGAGATTAGATTTCACGCATGATGGACGAATGGATGGGAGCACGGGAACTGGACCAAGGGCAGTGGTAGGGTGGACAATGGACATCCTTTTGATTCAGGAGCATATGTTCTCAGCAGCAGACATCAAATGGCAACACCACCTTCTTCCAGAGAGAGGTCCGAGGGTGGTCCCTTGCAGTAGGACGGAGCGGAGTGGTCTGCATCTCGGTCTCATAGACTTTGGCTCCAGAGGTCTACGATCAGGGCGAGCTTATCCCAGGACGGGCAGTTTGGATGGGAGTTAGGACGGGAGAGTCCAGGATTGGAATCCTAAACGTGCATGCCCCAACATGCAGACAACACCGTCCGGTGTTTTGGAGGAGGCTATCGGAGTGTCTTCCGGATGTAGACTCCTGGATTGTTGGAGGGGACTTCAACAACCTGGAGTTTGGGGAAGACTCTGAGATGCTAGCAGTAGAGCTTAGTACCTGGGAGCAATTCATTTTCATGATTAGTAGCAGAGACCCGTGGCAAGAGCCAAATTTCAGCAGGATACCTGGCAGCCGCCTCTTCTCTTTCGAGAGCTAGATTTCAGTAGGATACCTGGCAGCCTCCTCTTCTCTTTCGGACAGAGGAGACACGATGGATTGGTTGAGAGACTAGACCGTTTCTACGTTGGGGACTGGGCACAGCACAAAGGTGGCTCTACCGGGATTCTGGTAGGTACCACGATGTTAGACCACTCTTCAGTAGTACTTCACTTAGATCAGCCCTGTCGAGGTCTTCCCCAAAAGAGGGCCCGCATTCCAAAGGACCTCCTGCAGGGCGAGGAGATCTAGCAGGTCATGGCAGGGATTTGGGAGTAGTCAGAGATGACATTGTGTGAGGGTTGGGCTTCTTGGGTGGCCGATGCGATCTAGAGGAGCAATGAGGAGTTACAGGCTCACGCCCTTAGGCGGAGGAGGACTCTTTAGGAGCGTGAGCGGGCTTTGAGGAGAGACCTCGACTCCATAGAGCGGCTCAGGGAGTAGGACCCAGGTTCTTAGTGGCTTAGCGACAGGTTCTTTTTTTTTTTTTTTTTTTTTTTCCATGAAAAAGACTTCTATTAAGTAAGAACAAAAACCCGCGAGAGCAAGCTCAAAGCGGAATACATCATGAAATCATGAGGATAATAAAAAACCCCCTCAGAGTGAGGTGGAAAGAAACCAAGGCTGAGGCTGAAAGTGCCATCTCAACCCTGTAGTAGATTCAGAGAAGAAAGGAGAATCCTTCCATTCCCTGAAGAAAGAAGCCCTCCTGGCTGAGGCTGCACGGGAGTCCCCCTGCATACCCGTCCATACGGCCATCAGAGTGTGTACGATGTCTGTCCAGATGTGTCTGTCCAGATACTAGCCAATGTGTGCGAGGGATGAACCTGAGTACCCTCCATAGCCTCTGTGCATCTGGATCTCAAGATATGCCAGGCTGCTATGCTCGCTATAATCTCCCAAGAAGTATCCACAGAGGCATGTACAGCTGTAAAAGGACGGTGTGGAATCACATCCAACGAGCAGAGCTCAACCCGATGATGTCGAACCGAAATGGCCCGGGAGGAGTCAAGTCCCTCATAGAAAACCTGAGGTCCTGTAAGAGAAAGCCAAGCCACCGAGCCCCAAGTCATAAAGAGTGGGGAATGGGCAAAGTGACTGAAGATCCTGGCTATCCCCATCTAAATCAATCTCGCCTGTCTGCAATCCCATAAGCAATGCTGAATAGACTCCGAAGCAGAAAGGCAACGAGGGCAAGTAGGGTCGGCTCCGAATCTGGACCTCCAAAGGTTCACTGCAATCCCTCCATGAATAGAAAGCCAAAAGAAGATAGTGATCTTTCTATTCCTGTGGGATTTCCAGAGCCTCCTCCAGAAGTACCTCTGCTGATCCGCAGTAATACCAAAAGTCTCCCAATGAGGAACTCTGGAGGGTCTCCAACCTCTACTACTGAGCTGAAATCTCCTGGCATTACTGACCGTGTAACGAAAGAAGGGGATGGTCTTCTCTCGATGCCCCGCGTCAATCCACTCCCACTCTCCGGGGTCCCACTGTAAATACCTGATGGGAACTCCTCCATAGAGCCAAAGTCTCCAAGACCCGGTGGAGAGTAACTGGGGGTCAGGGTCTAAGAACCACTCTGAATCTGATCTCTGCATCAAAAGGCCTACGACCCTGATAGGCTGAAAAGCAGACTCAAGCAATATATCATCTGTAGATCTGAGCAATCTGCCACCATCCTGGACACTGAAAACCAAAGCATCCTCTTGTGCACCTCGGAAGGCTAAGACCTGAAGTGGAACCCCGCCTCTCGAGAAAGTACCTGCCCAAGTGGAGGTAGTGAGAGGCATATCATCTGTGTCTATCCAAGCCTCTGGAAGGGCTGACTCAATCTGCAAGATCCTCCCTGCACTCCCTCTGAGATGTCCTGTCAACCCTGACTTGGTTTCCTCTGGAAGCCTACGGAAGGCTTTCCAAGATCCCAAAGAAGAAGCAGGTCCCCTCTCCCACCTGGCCCACTGCATGTAGAGTGAGGCACCCAGTGGTCTGCCACGATCATCTAAAATACTGTCGTTCCACATGATGGGCTGCCTATCAATCTCTTCCCGGGAGGAAGGAGGAATCCTCCGAAGAGAGCTTCTGAAACTAGCCCAAGCTTTCAGAATGGCAACCATGAGAGGGGATGAAGGTGATCTGAGGTGTGCTGAGGTGAAAATCCATCTAACATTGCTCATCCAGTCTCCTCCTGAGGAAGGTGTGCACCTTTGTATGCTGCTGATAAGAAAGTCCTTCCACGGTTCCTGTCCTGGCATAAGTCCTCGCACCACTATCTTGCAAAGTAAGGCTCTGCACTGTAAATCTGGATCAATAATATTGAGACCCCCATCCTATGTAGGGAGGATGAAGGTCTCCCAAGCCACTCTGGCTAAGGCATCTGCTGTGCCATCAAGCCCACTCCAGAGAAAGTTCCTGATCGGTCTTCTGAGCTGAATGATGCAGTCCCTAGAACGGCACCAACATGAACAAATAAACCAGGCCGTGGCCAAGAGGACCTGGTTGACCACCACAACTCTAGAGGCAAGATCCAGCTTGGCTGAGCTCCAAAAGAGAAGCTTCCTTCTGATGCTCTCCAACACGGGAGCAAACTGCTGCGTGGTAGAAATACCCAAGCCGACCTGGCAGCCCAAATACCTGATAGGCACACCCCTCTGAACCCAAGTGAACCCTAAGTCAAGTCCCCAAACTGGAGTGTCCTCATCACTGATCCAAAAGCCATTGGATTTATGCCAATTTATCTGCGCCCCTGCCGCCAAGCAAAATAAATCCAATGCTGTCCTGAAAGAAGTCAATGTCTGTGGAGAGGCATCCAAATAAATCGCTATGTCATCAGCCAACTCACTGTCAAGCAGCTCCTCTTCTCTTCTGATAGGAAGTCTCAGCCCAAAGATGTCAGCTTGAGATCTAACATAGATGCTCATAGCTTCGGCCACGAATAAAAAAAGGAAAGGAGCAAGGGGGCATCCTTGACGGACTGATCTCGAAATCTGAAATCTCTCACCCCTTACCCCACCAATAAGTACCTGGCTATGGGCGGATCTGTACAAAGAGGAAACACCTCTGATCCAAACATCAGTGAATCCAAAGCGTAGAAGGGTGCCCTCCAAAAAACTCCAATCTACTCTGTCATAAGCTTTTTCAAAATCCAACAGTAGAATGTCAAGATTCTGGCCACTCTGCACGGCCCACTCTGAAGCTTCCCAGAAAGAAAAAATGTTATCAAAAATACTTCTGCCATGCACAAATCCCGTCTGAGTGTCGTGGATAAGATCAGGGAGAAGTGGCTGCAATCGGAGGCTGATAGCCTTGGCCAGAATCTTGTAACAAGTCCCCAGAAGTGTGATAGGCCTCCACTGGGACAATAAATTTCTGCTACCTCCTTTTGGGATAAGGTGGATGAGGCCCTCTGTAAGCGATTTAGGCATCTCGCCAGAGTCCCAAATGGCCTGCATGGCTGAAGTAATATAGTCTCCAATCATATCCCAAAATGCAATGAAAAAAGACGGAGTGAGGCCATCTAAACCTGGGCACTTGCCCTTGTGAAGGGCTGAAAGTGCAGTCCTGAACTCTGTGTTGGTGAAAGGTGCGTCAAGTAGAACATGCATATCCGGATTCACCAACACTGGGATACTCTGCCAAATAGCCTGTCTAGCATCCTCTATATCGTGTGTCTCAGGATCAGCAGTAAGGAGGGTGGCATAGAAATCTGAAGCTATGCGTAAGACGTCATCTGGCTCTGTCTGTAAAACCCCATGTGAGTCAATAAGCTGAGATACACTCTCTCTACTATGTCTAGGGCCAAGAGTAGAGAAGAAGTGTTTATTGACTCTACCACCCATCTGAATCCAGAAGGACTCCCGTGCATGAAAGGCATACTCTGCTCTCTGATCAAGCAATAACTGCAGGTGAGCCCTCGCTGCAGCAAGGCGCTCCTGAATCCAAGCATCTGAAGGCCGTTTCTGCTCTTCCCTCTGCAAAGCTGCTAACTGCTGGCGAACACCAATCTCACGTCTGAGAATATCTCGTCTCCTGGTAGAAGCAACTGAGCAGTAAAAGTCGCTAATACCAGAGAGGGCAGCGGCTAAATGTGAAGGATGTGGCTGCCCTCCCTGGACATGAGCAAACCATACCCATAGGGCTGCCTCTGTAAGGTCCTCCTCTGTGTAAAAGGCATCTGGGATCCTGATGCTGGCAGATCGGCCTCTCAAGTGAGGCTCTGAGATAGCCAGAACAACAGGGAAATGGTCTGAGGTGGAAACCCCCGCAGCAATGCATACCGATCCCCCTCTGTCTAGTGCCCAGTCATCTACATAAAATCTGTCAATGCGTGCATGAATAGGCATCTGTTGCCTCCTGTTCAACCAAGAGAACAGGAGGGACTGTGGCTGAATAAGAAAGGCATCATCACACCAAGTATCTCTGCCACAGAAATGGAAAAGGAAGGCATCCCAAGCTGCTCTCTCCAAAGAGTGAAGTCCGCCTTCTCTACCCCCTTTTTTGTCTGAAGGTAACTCGACCATGTTAAAGTCACCTCCAATCACCCAAGAATCCACAATGGGGGCCCAGGAGAGCAAAGTCTTCCACATAAGGACACGTTCCCCTCTAATGTTGGAGGCATATAGGTTGAGGAAGCCAACCTTACGCCCTCCAATCAAGAGAATAATCCACTGAGCTCTAGAGGGGATAATGACTCCGTGCCCAACAACTAAGGGGAGAACCGACTGCGAAACTGAAATAGAAGTGCCTCCCCTAGTGCCCAATGCAGGCGACCAAAAAGTATGTCCTGAAAGCAACTTGCCTGACTTGGCACAATCTCTATAATCCAGCTTGTGCTCTTGAATAAATAATATATCAATGGGACCCCCAGTAACACCTGGATGAAGCTGATCCCGGATCAGCTGTCTGCGGCGGCGATGTGGGATGCCACCTAGGCCCTGTATGTTCCAACTGATAATCCTCATCGACGGGAGGATGTAGAGTGGAACACCTTACCCGACCTAGTGGCGGAAACAAACCCCTCAACAGGGGAAGACCTCCTGGATGGAGGGAAGGAACCCAGTGGAGGAAAGTCAATAGGGGAAAGAATCCTGGCACCTGAAGAAGAAGCCCTGTCAATAGGAAATCCAACCACTGGCTCCCCAAAAGTAGCGGGCACAAACTCCTCCTCTGGGAAATCTGAACTCTCTGCCAAGGCTGAAAACGAGTTCCTGTGGAGCAATCCAGACACCGGAGTACGAAGGATCCCTTGTGAGGGAAGAGGATCAACAGTGTAAGCTATCCCCTTCCCCCTGTCCAAGGGAGGGAGTGAGGAAGGCTCTCTACCCGGTGTCTGCCCAGCCGCGGAAATCTCTCCGTCCTCAAGAGGAACATCTGGCAGTGCTGGATCGAGAGTGCTTGCCTGGAGCTTTAGGACACGGAGATTTGGCGGGCTGAGTTCTCCTATCACTCTTCCCAGGCCCGGTGGGTACAGCAGGGGGACAGGATGATGAAGCAATTTTTTCACACCACTAGGCCCCGATCAGTAGGCACACAGCTGCAGCGTCTCCGAGATCCACAGGGCATCATCCACATTGACCCGCAAGAGATATTAGACCTGACCATAGGTTTTTACAGCCAGCTCTTTCAAACGGATAGGATGACTCCAGCTAGTATTGTGGCCCGAGAGGTAGTTTGGGATCATGTTTTGACAGTAGTCTCACATGATTTATGCAGCAGACTGGAGGAGCCTTTCACAGACGAGGAGCTCTAGGAAGCCCTCAAGGCTCTCCCGCTTCCGACCTAGAAGTGTCTTGGCGAGGATGGCTTGACTCGGGCCTTCTTCTGAAACTTCTGGGAGATTATCTTCACCCCTTTCCGACTAGCATTCCAGGAGATTTTTGACACGGGGTCCCTCCCTCAGGGGGTGGATTTGTTTGATCTTGAAAGGGGGAGTTAGGTTAGACATCCGACAGTGGAGACCGATCACTCTGCTTGATACTGCATACAAGATCCTCGCCAAGGTCTTGAGCTTGCAGTTATGGCCCCATCTTACTGACATCCTCCACAACACACAGACGGGGTTCGTCCAGGAGCACAACATCCTGGACAACATCTTCACGTTCTGGAAGACAGTGGATTGGTCCAAGGAGGAGTCACAGCCGCTAGCCGTCCTTTTCTTGGATTTTGAGAAGGCCTACAATAGGGTGGAGTGGTCCTTCCTAGAGGGTACTATGCGGAGATTGGGTTTCTCATACAGATGGGGGAGTGACTTTGGCTTCAGATGGATACTGCGAGGCCAGACAGTGAGATACCTCGGATGCCAAGTTGGTATTGACATTATAGCAAAGCAGCAGATCGCCCCGGTGCTTGAGAGTGTTCAATGCAAGCTTCTGTACTGGAGCTTGGCCAAGCAATCCCTAGGAGGTCGTGCCTTAGTGGTAAACCAGGTCCTTCTTGCCACGGCCTGGTATATCACCTCTTGCTAGTACTTTCACAGAGGATGCATTGGGCAGCTCCGATGGTTGGTTCGGAACTTCCTTTGGGCAGGTTCGGACGGCACGCAGAATACCAGAGCCCCAATCGCCCTTGATGAGGAGCCTTCACAGGGTCTGGCAGAGACTAGCAAGAGGTCTCATTTGTGCTCCGCCCCGATGCAGAGAGGAGTTTGAGTGTCAACCCTTTATGTGGCACCCAGAGATCCGAGATCAGGAGGGGCATATGCTTGGACAACGAACTCACATTGATTGGGCATAGTGGGATAGTGGTCTGGCCGGGTCTTTTGCCTCAGAGTAGTGTCATTCAGTTTCGAGCAATTGTTGAGAAGCAATCGAACGGGATACATGAACCGATCCTCCCCTTGATGGAGAAGAATACCTGCCAGAGTGTGCTCACCAAACCCAGGATTGATATAGAAAGTCTTTGACCAATCAGGATTGCGTAGAATGGGTTCTGAAGCCAGAGCACTCTTGATTTGTACAAATCCATGATCACAATCCTCATCCCAAGAGAAATCAACTCCATCTTTTAATAGCATAGTCATGGGTCATGTCAAAGTAGCATATTGATAAATGATGGAGCAGATTACCCCATGGAGGCAGAGGCGAGCCTTGGCACCGTAGCGCATCTGCGAGGGGTAGGACAGCGGGTGAGAGAGATTGACCTAGCCATCCCTGAGTTCTGGTGGGAGAGACTTCGCGTTTGGAGGGACAACATTTGGTTGGGGCCGTTTTCTCGAACTGGTGTCCCCTTGAGGATGATGATGCAGTGAGGCAATGCGCACCCCAGCTTCTTCCGTGTAGGACCTGGAGGCCTACTTCATCCGCTCACTGAGAGAGACCCTGAGATGGATGTGAGTCTTGATGGGATTCACTGGTAGATGATCAGAGTGGTGGGACGTTTTGGGAAGGAGTGGCACATCGACCCTCCCAGTATCCCAGAGCAGGATGCCCCCAGATGGCGCCTCTAGCCGTGGGAGGGTTGACCCTTAAGGGAGGTCTAGTAGGATCCGGGAGAGTGGCTATGGCTCTCCAAGGGCAGCCTTGCCGAGAAGATGGACAAGGTGCCCTTCTTTTTCTACTTCAGGTGGACTCTTTGAGGTGGACCCCCTCGAGGGAGCGACATTGGGTGATCTAGAGAGTGCCCCGGGATGTCCGTTCCAGGTTTTGCACGTGGTTATGGTCCAATTTGCGGCTGAGGAAGATATCCTACTTCTTTTGGCTAGCCGCCCACGGAGGCCATTGATCCGTGGTTGGAGCAAATGTGAGTGTGTTAGAATTATAGATATAATTCAGCAGTGACCAATGTAATTTAATAAGCTAGTTAGGGGTACTTTTCCCTCTTTAAGAGGGTTTTCCCCCTAACCGCAGTTAGTTCACTAACTATGGTTAGTGACTACTAAGGTTTTGTCACTAGGACAAAACCTTATCTCTCACTCTTTTAGTTGTACTCTCTTACACTCTTCTATTGCAACCAAGCTATCAAGCTTTTAGCTCTCAAGCTCACTCTCTCTTGCTCTCTCTCTCTCTCTCCACAAACTCTCACATTTGGTATCAGAGCGGGTTCAAGAGCTCCGTGCTCCCTGCTCCCTTCAACTCCTGCTGCACATTCGCCTCCATCACCAGCCCAACAGCTTCCTGCTCCAATCGTTCGTCGTCCGTACAATATGTACAGACTGATTCCGTATAGTTCTGAAGAGTACCTGCGTTGCTCGTTCGTACCTGCATCCGTACAAATCGTCGTTGGCTGCTTCGTATGTTCGTACACTGCAGCGTCGTACCAGCACCCCTGCATCATAGTCGTACTTGCCGTACGTGTCGTACCTGCTCGCACCTACAGTCTCGTCGATCGTACGGCTGTACAGATCGTAGGCCGTATTGCACGTGTGGCGCCGTACGTTGTATCGCCGTACTAGCCCTGCGCCATATTCCGTACATCTGTCGTCAAAGCTTCCGTACAGCTCCTGCGTACAAAAAACGTACTTGCTTCCATACAACTGCGTACAAATATTCCGTACCACGTGTGGCACCAACTTGCATCGACCGTACAGTACGGTCATCCATACTCTGTCGTACAGTCACTGTACCAGCAGATCTGGTAGTGTTTGTGCAGACATTTGCAGTCTTTTGCAGTCATTTGGGTATCTTCGGGTTCGTAGTTGCTTGTGAAGCAGACATTGCAAGCAGATTCAGAGGTTTAGCCCAAAAATTTGGGGCTTTCTGCTGAAATTTTAAAATTTGGGGCTTTCTGTGCTTTTGCTCCTTTCTGGTTGCAATTTCAAGCTCGAAATTTGGGGCTTTTGATTTTGCAGTACAATTTCTTGAAGAAATTTGAGGATTTTGTAATTATACTGCAATTTCGCAGTGAAATTTGGGGCTTTTGCAGACAGAGCGCAATTCTTGCAACATTTGGGGTTTTTGATCAATTTGCCCCTTTCCGGTTGCAATTTCGGGCCTATTTTGGGGCTTTTATGTTAGGAGAGAAATTTTGGAGATTTCAGTTCATACTGCCTTTCTTGAAGTGTTTTGCAGCACTTTTGGCAAATTCTGAGTTTTTGATGCTTGGACAGATTTCTGACAGTGCAAGTGCAGAAATCTGAGTTGCATTTACAGCCAGTGCTTGGCTGTGTTTTTTGGGAGTTGTGCATTTCATTCCCAGTAAGGGAATTCAGTTTTGTATCTGCTTAAATCTCTTTCTCAGATATGGCCCAGCAAAATCAGAATGATTTCCAGTTCGGTGGTCTTTCACAGGAAGACAAGTTGGATGGTACCAACTACTCCCTCTGGAGTTTTATGGTACGCAATATCCTGATTTCTCGCAATTTATGGGATTATGTGATTGGGGGTGAGATCCGACCAGCAGGTATAGCACCTAATACCCCTCCTCAGCAAGGAGGTAGAAGAGGTCGTGCACAGGGTGCAGCTGCAGAACAAGTTGTTGGTGCAGCTATAGCCACTACTCAAGAGCAGAAGAGATGGGATTCACGGGATGCCTTAGCTTTGTCATGCATCTCTCTTTGAGTGAAAAGATTTATCATTCCGCGTATCCGGTCGTGTAAGACCTCGAAGGCAGCGTGGGATATCTTAGAAAGCATGTATGCAGCCCGGAATGATGCAAGGGTATCTTTCTTGAAAAGAGAGTTAAGTAATACACATATGGAAGAGGGTGACTCCATGTCAGTCCACCTCACAAAGCTACAGGATCTCAGAGAGCAATTATTGAACATAGATGAGATTACTCCTGATTCAGAGATGATTACTACCACTCTGAATTCTCTTCCTGAGTCTTATCTCAGCTTTCATACCTCGCTGAACTTATCATTGAGGGGGGTTGCAAATCCTCTCACTTTTCATGAGTTGATAGGACTTCTGCTTCACGAAGAGCAGACCAGGAAAAACTTGGCTTCACGTGCAGGTGAACAAGCTATGCTCTCAAAGTTTAAGTCAAAAACAAAGGGACAGGCAAAGACATCAGTAAATCAGCCTTCCAGTGGGTCAGGACAGCCTTCACAAAAGGCTAAAAATGATGCAAGTAAGCCCAAGAAGAAGGGTTTTTGTCATTACTGCAAAAAGCCAGGTCATCACATTGCAGAATGCAGGAAAAGGCTTGCAAAAGAGAAGAAAAACAGCTCCGGTATGGCTGTTTCAGATTCAGCTCCACATGCATCTGACAGTGGGGATGCTGCAGCCAACTTTGTTGGACAGGATTATGCCTTTTTATCTTGCATTTCAGATTCTAGGCTGGCTGCTCCAGATGCTCAGGATAGTACAGCCACTTGTAATGATGATACATATGCATTTTTGACTTGCGGTTATGACTCTTCTACGGATGCATCTGCTTTCAGTGTCAATGAAACACTGAACACTTGGTATTTTGACAGCGGTGCATCCAAGCATATCACTTCTAAGAAGTGTCTTTTGACTTCCTTGCATCCACCTCCCGTTGGTAAGAAAGTCACTTGTGCCAATAACTCGTCATATTCAGTACGTGGCACAGGAGAAGTTGAGCTTACTGCCATTGATGGCTCAGTTTTCAGACTTTCAGATGTCTTATATGTGCCTGGTATCACCAAGAATATTCTTTCAGTGTCCACTCTTAACAGAGCTGGATTTCAAGTCATCTTTGAGGATGACAAATGTGCTGTCCGAGACAGGGAAAATGATTATGCCTTAAGATTATCTGGTACTCTGCTGCGTGGGCTTTTTCAGCTTGATCTTTTTGAGAAAAGAGCAGCCCATGCTCTTGCAGTTTCTACCCCTACTGCTGCCATGCAGAATGCAGAATTATGGCATGCCCGATATGGCCACATGCATTACAACAGCTATGACACTTTAGAAGCACTCTATGGTTGATGCATTGCCACCTCTTGAGATACCTCCTCCACATGCCTGTGAAGGGTGCATTTTAGGCAAGATGCATAGATTCCCCTTCAAAAAGGATGGTTCAGTTAAAGCTGTACGCAAATTACAGCTTATACACAGTGATGTCTGTGGTCCCATGAGGACTCCATCATTGGGTGGTTATCTCTACTTTGTTACCTTTATTGATGATTACTCCAATTTCACTTGGGTCTTTGGGCTGAAGCACAAATCAGAAGTGTTCATGGTGTTTAAACACTTTTCAGCCATGGTTGAAAATGAAACCGGACTCAAGATACAGACATTGTGCACAGATAGAGGTGGGGAATACTTGTGTGCAGATTTTGATGCTTTTCTGAAAGGCAAGGGTATTGTGCATCAGCTCACAGTGAGGCTGACCCCTCAGCAAAATGGCAAAGCTGAGAGGAAAAATAGAACTCTTATGGAGATGGACAGATGTATGCTGAAAAGCAAACACATGCCTCACAAATTCTGGCTTGAAGGTCTGATGTGTGCCAACTACATTTTAAATCGGGCTCCCACTAAGGCTTTGAAAACAAAAACTCCCTATGAGGTCTGGAATGGGAGAAAGCCTTCAGTGGATCATTTCCGAGTCTTTGGATGCCTTGCATATGCTCATGTGCCAGTTGAATTTAGGCACAAGTTGTCAGATAAGGCAATTAAGTGTATATTTGTTGGGTACAGTGCAGAAAGCAAGGGGTACCGTCTCTACAATCCTGCTACACGCAAGATCATTGTCAGTAGAGATGTGATATTTGCAGAAAATTCAGCTCACACTCAGGCTGAATTTCATATGCCTTCTTCTTCAGAGCATGTTTTTGAGGGGTTGCTACCCATTGCCTTGGGTTCCCCTACTGATATTTCTGATGCAAATCAGAATTTACAGCCACCTCCCGATGCTTTAGTTCAGCCATCTCCACAGGCAGTGGAACAGGTGGTGCAGCAAGAAATTGCAGACATACATGCAGCAAAAACAGTCCCAAACTGGCTGTTACAGACTCTCAGGGAGAGTAAGATTGATGCTCCATTACCTGGCAGGACTCGCAGTGCAGCAAGGCACATGGAAGGTGCTAATTCAGTGCAATCAGCATATGCAGGTACTCTTCTTGATGAGGAGGAGCCTGCAACATTCGAAGAAGCTAAGGACAATGTGCATTGGATGAATGCCATGCACGATGAGTTGCAGTCCATTGAAAAAAATCAGACTTGGGATGTTGTAGACTTGCCACCAGGTAAACGTGCCATTGGCACACGATGGGTTTTCGAGGGGAAACGGAAGCCAGATGGCTCCATTGACAGATACAAGGCAAGGCTGGTTGCTAAAGGCTATGCTTAAAAAAAGGGCATAGATTATGAGGAGACTTTTGCTCCTACATCCCGGATGACCACCATCTGATCTGTTATTGCAATGGCTGCACATTTTGAGTGGAATGTTCATCAGTTGGACATAAAAACAGCCTTCTTAAATGGAGACTTGCTGGAAGAGGTGTATGTTAAACAACCTCCAGGCTTTGAAATTACAGCAAATGCACTTCAAGTATGCAAGCTAAACAAAGCTTTGTATGGGCTGAAACAGGCCCCTCGTGCATGGTATGCCAAGATTCATGCCTTTTTGACCAGCAAGGGGCTGCACAATAGTCCTACTGAGAGCACCCTCTACATCAAGATGGATGGGGGGGAAATTTTAGTCATCCTTCTTTATGTCGATGACTTACTGCTCACAGGGTCCAATGAAGATAAAATTGCAGATTTCAAAGCTGATTTGCAGACCACTTTTGACATGTCAGATTTGGGGCTGCTTCACTTTTATTTGGGGATCCAGTTCTCTCAAGAGAGACGTGGCACTGTTATGTCTCAGTCCAAGTATGTGCAGAAACTCTTGGACATATTTAACATGCATGATTGTAAGCCCATAGCCACTCCCATGGAGCCGGGGCTGAAACTCACAATGCATGATGCAGGAGAATCAGTTGATGCCACATCTTACAGTCAGGCTGTTGGATGCCTCATATATCTCTGCAACACTAGACCTGATATTCAGTTTGCAGTATCTTAGGTGAGCAGGTATATGCACAGCCCAAAAACTATGCATTGGCAGGCAGTTAAGCGCATCTTCCGTTATTTGCAGGGCACGAAGTCTTTTGGCTTGTTATTTCCCAGGGGGGGTGACTTGCAGATGCATGCCTACAGTGATTCAGATTGGGCTGGTGATTATGACACTAGGCAGTCCACTAGTGGCAATTGTTTCTTTTTGGGTGAATCTTGCATTTCCTGGCTGAGCAAGAAACAATCCACAGTGGCTACCTCATCATGTGAAGCTGAGTACAGGGCAGCTTTCACAGCAACAGTTGAATGTGTCTGGCTGCGACGTCTATTTGCTGATCTTCATCTGTCTTTGGAGGGTCCTTCTCCAATTCTCACTGATAGTCAGAGTGCCATTGCAGTGGCAAAGAATCTAGTGTTTCATGCTCGCACGAAGCACATTGAGGTTCACTATCACTACGTCAGAGAGAAGTTGCATGTAGGAGAGATCAGTGTGATCTTTGTGTCCACACATGACAACGTTGCAGATATTTTCACCAAAGCACTACCACGTGAAAAGTTTGAGGTATTTCGCAGTGCCCTGAACTTATATCCGTTTGGTGATTGATCAGCCTTGTACATGACATTGGCACTGCAGGGGGGTGTTAGAATTATAGATATAATTCAGCAATGACCAATGTAATTTAATAAGCTAGTTAGGGGCACTTTTCCCTCTTTAAGAGGTTTTTCCCCCTAACCGCAGTTAGTTCACTAACTATGGTTAGTGACTACTAAGGTTTTGTCACTAGGACAAAACCTTATCTCTCACTCTTTCAGTTGTACTCTCTTACACTCTTCTATTGCAACCAAGCTATCAAGCTTTCAGCTCTCAAGCTCGCTCTCTCTTGCTCTCTCTCTCTCTCCACAAACTCTCACAGAGTGGAGGGGCAGTGCCATTGTTGCTATGCTGGTTTCCTGGAGAGGAGATCCCGCACTGCCTTTGGAGCTGTCATAGAGCAACGAGGATCTGGATGGGAGCCCTCAAGATCATGACCCGTATGCAGAGTCTTTAGAGGGACTACACCTGGGGGATGGTGGCTTGGTTGACTGAGGGAGGATAGATGTTCTAGATTGATGAGATCTTCCCAGCCTACCAGATACAAGGTCAAAGCATTTAGAGGATAGGGCTCCATGAGGCAGTCCCTCCTGATAGCCTAGCTCCCCCTTTTCCTCCAGAGAACAGCGTTTGGGAGGTGTTAGCCAGTATCATTGCATGGAACATTTGGGTGGCTCGCTGTAGTCTCGTGATGGGTGAGCATCCGGTTCCACCCTCAGCTACCCTGGTCGCCATCTGGCAGGATATCATTTACACTCTACGTCCACCTGGGAGCATGGGACTCCAGGCTCTAGAGTGACTATTGAGAGGCGTGCTCGATTCTGCAAGGCTTGGCCTGCAGGAGTTTTCTACATCTTCACTCCGCGAGGGATTCGCTGGTTGTATAGTCCCCCACTTGGCTGTTAGCCAATACCAGAGATCCCCTAGGCAGTGAGCTGGGTTTCTCTTGAACAGGCCGGTTCTTTTCTCAGAGCCTTTTCCTGTTTTTTTTCCATACTCAGCACCTTCGGGGCTGCTGTTTTGTATGAAGTCTTTTAAGCATTTATAGAAGCTTCCTTTCTTTGCAAAAAAAAGAAAAGAAAAAGAAAGCATTTGCATCATGCTGTGGCTCTAATAAGAGTCCCTTTTGGTGAGGCAGTCGATAGAGCGAGTGAGGAAAAGCGAGCGGGCCCAAAAAAGCGAGCGAGCTTTTCCACAATTTTCTTATCAAGGTACTCAACATAGCTTTGTGGAAACCACTATTTGGAAAGATTCTCGAAAATAAAACTTATGTTACTATGTGTAACTATACCAATATTGTGAATTATAGTCTACCTTAACTTCCAATTGGAGCCATACTCACATTATGCAACAATAGTATGTGGGTTTGAAAGAAAGCGAATTTCCACTCCAAAGCGGATTCCATTACTAATACAACAATTCTTTTGCATTTGAAATGGGTCTTATTATCAAACTCCTTCAATAATCAAAACAAATGCGTTGCTTGATATGTTGAACTGAGTAACATAAACATCACTTCACCCATATGCGGGGGAAAAAAAACTGTCTGTAGACTTAATAGCATGGGATTGCATCAACACTTATGACATTCAAAATGGTTCTTCTTATTAAAAGTGTTATCAACCATGAAAGAAGTGAATGTTTAAAAATAGCTCACCCGTATGTTGAAAAACCCAAGTGTCATTTATGACATTCAAAATTGCTCTTGCAACCATCCTGTAGTTCCTAGAGATTTTGCCCATACTTCCAACCGCTTCCCTTCAACCACTAAGAGGTATCTAATAGTTTTATAGAACACTTGAGATATCATCACCTCCTAATACAAAACCATTATTACTATTTGTAGAACACTTGAGATATCATCACCTCTTAATACAAGACCATTCTTACTATTTATAGAACACTTGAGATATCATCACTCCTTCCCTTCAGCCACTAAGAGGTACCTAATACTTTTGTAGAACACTTGAACCATTCTTACTATTTGTAGAACACTTGAGATATCATCACCTTTTAATACAAAACCATTCTTACGATTTGTATAACACTTGAGATATCATCACCTCTTAATATAAGACCATTCTTAGTATTTGTAGATTACTTTAGATATCATCGCCTCTTAATACAAGACCATTCTTACTATTTGAGAGATTAATGGATTAAAGGTTTAAAGCTCATAGGAGACGAAGGAAGAGAAAGTCAGTTTCAACATGAGGACAATAAAACTAATTGGAATATTTTGACTTATGTATTATACCTTTTTGAAGACTATGAATTTAAGTCAGTTTCAACATTAGGATGATAAAACTAATTAGAATATTTTGACTTATGTATTATATATTTTTGAAGACTGAATTTTAATGAGGAGAGGCACGGGCACTACTTAGTAAATATACTAGTACTACTACTAGCCTACGACTATTAAGCCTAGTAGCACCAGTGTGATTTTGAGCCTTGTATCAGCCTTTTGATAATTTTCTTTCATCGTTAGTGCAATAGAAATTATTCCTTCTATTAGAAGAATCTTGCCAAATTTATTCAAAGTGATGATTTTGTAGTCTATAACCACTATCCTCTGACCCCAAAAGTATATTAAATGTGAGCACCCATTTATCTTGTATGATCAACCCTAGACTATGCTGCGATAGGACATTACTAGAACAAAAAAAATATGAATTGATATGGCGATGTTCGGTGTGAAATAACCAAATTAAGGATTTAATAAGAAAGAAAACAATCAGAATCAATAGGCTATTCAATGGCTCAAATTTGCACAGAAATTATAATGTGCCTCCCAACTCTTATGCATTCCAGCTCCTCATGTTTGACAAGAATGCAAACAATAATGAAATCACATTATCTTTAGTTTCAAAGTAAGCAAAGCACCAAAAATAAACGCAAACGTATTGGATGAGGAATAAATAGGTATAGATATAGATAGACCTATATATATGCATTCATAGATATAATGATGATTAAAGTTGGACGGTCGTAATAATATTATGTGTACTATCATTGGGATTAGGACTACTATTGGTAATATTGTATGTTGTAGTAGGAGAACTACCATTAAGGAACACTCTAATAAAATTACTAATGGTGGTGACAAAACTACCACTAGTAGTTTGGTAATTATCCCTAACATCTACAATAAATATTTGATGGGTAGCTAGTATTAGGTCAAAAGGCCCCAATTGTGCTATAATAATGGACCAAAAAAGGGAGTGCTATAGCATCACCTAAGGGTCACTTTTTATCCATGAAAGAAACAAGTCGGTGCAACCTAGGTCATACAGATCTAGGTCATGTGGAGTGATTCGCATCTCTTTCCTTGACAAAAAAGTTACACTACCTTTGATAGTAACTACAAAGATTGCTGCCATAGTGCCGTAGAGTAGCCCCTAGGTTGCACCATCATCCTTTTTTGCTTTTGAGCCATTAAGTTTGATCCACTGATTTTATGTAGAATTATTCTACTATATGTTCACATGTCCTTAATAGGATCTTGATATAATCCTTTCCATTGTAAGTACTTTTACTATAAGTTTCACATATCCTTAACAAACCACTAGGCTTCAACACAGATTCATTCTTATGTTTCAAGCCTCAAACTCAAACACCCTTGTAAAAGGGATAATTTATTAAAGCTACATTCAATCCATCAAATCTTTTGAATGACAGTTCTATTGAAAATTCATGTATCATCAATAGGATTTCATCCATTATATGTTACATTTGTCTTTAATAGTATGTCTAAAAATTCATGTATCTTCAATATTATTTCTCTCATGTGTTCCAATATCTTCAAAAGGATACCTTTATTTATGTCCAAACTTGAGCATTGATTTGTATTTATAAAACACAATTTCACTCCACCTATTCTTTAGAATGAAATTTTTTCGCCAAAAGTGGGCCAAATGTAAGGTCTTTCCACATATTCTTAAGAATGAAAATTTTGGCCTTACGTTGGCAAGTCTATGGAATGAGGGTAAGGCCAAAGTCTCTGGTACGGTGCATTAGGTCTTGATTAATTCCACGACTATTATTTATGCTTGAGCTTGTAATGTATTAATTTCATGACTTAGGATTTTATGAAGTTATATCTAACATGTCCCAAATTCAATGGAAATTAATATCCTACGTAACACAACAAAGTATCATCATATCCCTTCCCAAAATCAATGCTACCTAGCAACTCTCCTGGCATTTTCACTGCCTTGCATTTGAGTTAGCTATGATGAAGAATGTTGCCTGCCTTTGGAACCTCTTAGAGTTACCGTTAGCATGATCTAATTTCATGTATCCCAAAACTTGAGACTTGGAGATTCCCATATCACACCAGCGGTAGCTGTCTTGTCCACTCTCAATGCTAGTAAGAGCTAGGCCCCATAGACTGGTAAAAGAAGTCTTTTTGGAGGTTCAATTTTTTCCCTCCGTCTTCTGCAGGCCCCATGATGAAATAGGATATATTCATCACCCTACATTTAATACAAGAATTGACACAACGCTGCCTATTTTAGGCATTCAGACCCTAAAAGTAGCACCCTGTATCTTTGGACTTGCATATCCGAATGGGGTAATGTCATATATCAAATCGAATGGCAAGATCCAATTTAGATGGTTTTCATGTCCATTTTCTCCATCAACTAAAACTATATTCATCAAATAATGTTGTTTATCAATTTTTGGCATACCCCCTCCAAAATCAAGACCCCCATTGCAAAGAAAGGTAAGGAACACAAGTGCTTGTTCTTATGCTCATGAGACAACAAAATGCATGAAATAGGCAACCAATGGGGTCCTAATTTTGCTGTATGTATGTAAGTATGTATATATGTATGTATATACATACATATATATCTATATGTGTATGTGTGTGTGTGTGTGTGTTTGTGTATGTATATATTGATGCATACAATTTTGATATATGGAGAAAATGGACATTAAAACCATCTAAATTGGCTCTTGTCATTCGATTTGATATATGACATGATCCCATTTGGATTTGTAAGTCCAAAGATATGGGGTCCTACTTTTAGGGTGTGAATGCCTAAAATAGGCAGTGCGTTAAAATAGGCAGTGCGTTAACGCGCTACCTATTTCATGCATTTAGGCCTCAAAAGTAGGACCCCATTGGCAACACAATGGGGTCCTAGTTTTGAGGCCTAAATGTATGAAATAGACAACGTGTTAACGTGCTGCCTATTTTAGGCATTCAGGCCCTAAAAGTTAGTACCCCGTATCTTTGGACTTGCATATCCAAATGGGGTCATGTCATATATCAAATCGAACGGCAAGATCCAATTTAGATGGTTTTTATGTCCATTTCCTCCATCAACTAAAAGTATATTCATCAAATAATGTTGTTGATTACTTTTTGGCATACCTCCCCAAAATCAAGACCCCCATTGCAAAGAAAGGTAAAGAACACAAGTGCTTGTTCTTATGCTCATGAGACAACAAAATGCATGACATGGGAAACTAATCGGGTCTTACTTTGATGTTTGTATGTATGTATGTATGTATATATATGCATGTACATACATACATACATACATACATACATACATACATACATACATACATACATATATATATATATATGTATGTATGTATGTATGTATGTATGTATATGTTGATGCATATATGTATATATTGATGTATATATTGATCCATACAGTTTTGATATATGGAGAAAATGGACATGAAAATCATCTAAATTGGCTCTTGCCGTTTGATTTGATATATGACATGACCCCATTTAGATTTGTAAGTCCAAAGATATGGGGTCCTACTTTTAGGGCCTGAATGCTTGAAATAGGCAGCGCGGTATTTCATGCATTTAGGCCTCAAAAGTAGAACCCCATTGGCAACACAATGGGGTCCTAGTTTTGAGGCCTAAATGCATGAAATAGGCAGCGCGTTAAGGCATTCATACCCTAAAAGTAGCACCCCGTATCTTTGGACTTGCATATCCGAATGGGGTCATGTCATATATCAAATCGAATGGCAAGATCCAGTTTAGATGGTTTTCATGTTCATTTTCTCCATCAACTAAAACTATATTCATCAAATAATGTTGTTTATCAATTTTTGGCATACCCCCCCCAAAATCAAGACCCCCATTGCAAAGAAAGGTAAGGAACACAAGTGCTTATTCTTATGCTCGTGAGACAACAAAATGCATGAAATAGGCAACCAATGGGATCCTAATTTTGCTATATGTATGTAAGTGTGTATATATGTATGTATATACATACATATATATCTATATGTGTATATATATGTGTGTGTGTGTGTGTGTATGTATATATAGTGCGCACGCGTGTGTGTATGTGTGTGTGAGAGAGAGAGAGGTATGTGTATACAGCTTATACTGAGATCTTTAGTTGAGTAGTAGCTACTTCGTTCTTGAAGTAACTATGAATGTAATTATTCTACAGCATTAAAAGATTTCTTCCCACCCAAAAAAAAAAAAAAAAGTGTGTGAGAGAGGTGTGTGTGTGTGCATCGCAGGAGCTGAGGAGCACGACCGTGCCATCCCCGCGACCTTGTCAGAGTCTGGTGCCCTCCAGCCACCGTCAACGACCTTTGCAATCTCCCATACCACCTGTACGGCTACCCGTACAGGTCGTACGGCTGTTCCGTACAGGTTCCAGCCCGCCTCAGCTGTTCCGTACAGGCTCGCATCTGCTGCTGCTCTTCCGTACCTATTGTACAGTCCCCTCGGTGTGTGTGCACTGTTCGCGGCATGTTTGCGTGATTTCAGTGAGGTGTACGCCGTTCTGCATTTCGTCCTCGCAAGGAACCCTGCGTAGCTTTCGTCCATACATTTGTACGGTGGCCGTACGGCGTCCGTACGTTTGTACGATTCCATACCAACTCAGTTTTCCCGTACAGTCAGACTCCCCCCCGTGCAGCCCGTATATACTTCAGCACAGCTCATCGTCGTCCGTACAGTTTAGTACCTCTTGCCGTACAAGTTTTGGGGTTTTTTTGCTCCGGTGTCTTCCCGCAGTCCTGTGTCTTCCACCAAAATCTTACCTATCCCTCTGCTCTCTCCTTACCAGCTATACTCTTCTTCTCCTCTCTTGTGGGCTTCCTGTGGATATTTCTTTGGGACTGGTTTTTTTGGTTTTCACTACCCTTTTACAGGTACTTCATTCCCAAGCTCCCTTTCTTACAAAGTCATGGCAGAGTATTCATATGAAAAAACGTTTCAAAAGGAGCGCTCGGCTCCCTGCAAGAAGCAAAAGCAGGTTGAGGGTCAGCATGACCCGATGCATGATACTCTTGAGGCTCAACTGGTATATGATGTAATGCATGAAGGATTTGCAGATACGAGAAAAGAGTGGAAAGACTCGGTTCCTTCAGTTGGCCTCATGGTTGAGGTTGATGAAATTGTGGATCCAGTCAGAGAATATGCCAAGAATGCAGTCATATTATTTTTTCTAGGCCGGATGCCACCTGCTACAGAGATAGGCAACTGGCTGACACGCACATTGGCTGGCTCTTTTGTTCTTAAAGTACACTATGCAGCCAGGGGCTTTTTTGAGGTTATCATGGTGGATGAGATCCACAGACAAATGCTTTTGGAACATTCACCTCTCTTTTTTGGGCAGCAAATGGTGCATGTCTTGCCATGGTCTCCCACAAGGGACTTTCAGGCTTTAATCCGACACAATACCCCGTTTGGGTTGAAGTTGTTGATTTCCCACAATGTATGGCCTCACTTTTGCCTAAAATTGCAGCATCTTTAGGTAAAGTGGTCTGCCCACCACGGCCAAATGGCAACTCAAACAGATTTTGCATTCTCTGGGATACTGATAATCCCACACCGGACTCTTATTCAGTCACGGTGAATAATGTGAACATGGGAAGTGCTTTTTATAAACTCAAATGGGGTTTATTTGCAGGGGCCTGTTTTGAGTGCAAAAAGTTTGGACACATGGCTTCACAGTGTCCAATGAATCAACATAAAATGCCTCGTGCCACTTTGCCAGTTCACATGCCTACTGAAGATGCTCCTACTCCAGTTGCCAACAAAAATAAAAGCAGTAGACAGCCTTCTGGGAGTCAGGATAAAGGCAAAGCTCCAGTGGCTCCCAATGGGAATCTCACTTCACATTCACCTCCTGCTATTCAATCCTCGACCAAAGGACAGCAACCTTCAACTGATGGTTGGCAAAGTCCAAGAAAAGTTATTTCTGCTCGAAGAATTCCACCCCCCCGCACTTGGAATGGTGCATCTTCTAGCGGAAATACCCCAGAGATAAATACAGGAATTGGGATTACATGGGCTGCAGTAACAGCCAGCAGAACACTCTTCCCTGAAGAAGAGGTTGCTGCTTTGCTGTCTACTTCTCAGGCGGCTACTTCTTCTCAGGGGCGAGGCCTCGACCCTGAGATAGAAATGCAAGGCTGACCTCATAAATTTTGCTGCTGTACATAGTTGTTACATTACTATAAATACCTGTATATATGACTGCTCACATCAAATGTTTTACACTCAATGTCCAGGGCATGTGTGACAGTAGGAAATGGAAATCTGTGTGGCTGTACATCAACAGATTTCAGCCTGACATAGTGGCATTACAAGAACACAACCAACATATTTATGCAAGCAAGACAGGACACTACTGTGGATATGATATTTTCTATGCTGGGGAGCACTCTTTCTCAGGGGTTGTCCTTCTGATCAAACATGAGCTTCAACCAGTCGTTGCTTTAAATGACAACAAAGGCAGATGGCTTGTTCTCCAATGCATTATTAGAGGAGAGGTGTTTGAATTTGCTTCAGTTTATGCACCTCAGTCCTCTAGAGAAAGAACTGCAATTTGGGATGCCATGCAACAATACCCGTGGAGATATCATGCCTACATATGTGGGGATTTCAATAATGCTCCACAACAGGGAGACAACACCTCCAGACATGACCATATGTTATCTCCTGAAAGGCATGCATGGTCTCAACTACTTTTGCATCTGGATCTGGTTGACCTTTGGAAGGAATTGCAGCCTTTGTCACCGGGCTACACTTTTCAACATAATGCTCTTTCTGCTTATCATGCACGTCTGGATCGATGGTATAGTGTCGCTCCCCAACAAAATGGGGATTTCACATGCAAAATGTGGATTGACTATGCCTTTGTGCATTCAGACCATGCACCACTATGGTTGCGGTTATCTTTTCATAATATGCCAGATGATAGATTGCCACAAAGGAGACATCTAATCATAAACAATAGTTATTTGCAACATGCTGATTTCAAGGCAATGGTTACTGAAGCAGCTCATTGTCTTTCCTCTAGCAGCCATCTTCATGTTGATGGTGCCTGGGATTCTTTTATTTCTAAAATGCAAGTTGTGATTAGAGCTTATGGCAAGTCTTACATGAAGACTTTGAGGGAAACCATTGCTCAGGCCAAATCCACTTGTCAAGACCTCACTGAACTCAGTCATCATCGTTCGTTGTCCATGCATGAGCAAACAACACTATGCCAGGCCAGACAGTCTTAAACTAAATGATCACAGGAAACTGGCAAAATGGGAGACTAGAGCAAGACAAAGAGCCTTTACAGATAAAGGTTGCATCAGAGGAGAATCAAAACAGAAATTTGCAGAGTGCTTATGCCCGATGGATTGCATCATTTCTCTCAGCAATTTGGCTCTGTAGCTCCTCCCTTGCAATAGATTTTGCTTGCACGAAATTTATTGTTGCATCATGTTTCTCCTATCATTTTCCCTACTCAAGCTTTGGAATTGGAGGAACCCTTTATCGAGAGGGAACTGTCAGATGCGATCAAATCATGTGGCAGATGGAAATCCCCAGGATGGGATGGTTTAACAGTCGAGTTTTTTCTAGAATATTGGCCTATTTTGAAGCATTCATTGCTATATATGGTGAATGCTGCGTGGCAAAATCAGAAAATGCCGGACACATGGAAGAGAGGTCTTGTTAAACTCCTTCCCAAAAAACAAATTTGTGAGTCTTTGGCAGATTGGAGACCTATCACTCTTATGTCCGTAATTTACAAAGTCACTACCAAAATGATTGTTGATCGGCTAAAGGGGTTTTTACATGATGGGTTGCATCCTGCTCAATATGGCTTTGTCCCGCGTAGGCATATCACAGATAACATTGCTAATGCCTACATTGGAATTGAATATGCCAAATACACACATCAGGATGTTTTGTTATTGCAAGTTGATATTGCCAAAGCCTTTGATACTGTTCAATGGGATTTTATTTCATCGACTATGCAGGCATTGGGTTTTGACACAAAAATGCAGCAACTCATCACTTGGCTATATCAAGATAGTGAAGCTGCCTGCATACTTTCAGGAGATATTTCTCCATCCTGGACTCTTGCTTGTTCTGTCAGGCAAGGATGTCCCCTGAGTGCTTTACTTTTTGCCATAGCCACTCATCCACTGCTTCAATATCTGGATCACCTCTTGGACACTGACCAGTTGCACGGTTTGGAGATTCTTGGTAGTCGTAGCATGATTGCTCAGGCATATGCTGATGATTCATTCTTTACTCCAAAAAATACTCGCGTTGATCTGTCCATGATTATGCATGCTCTTTTTACATATGGATTGGCTGCTGGCCTTTGGGTAAATTTTCAGAAATCAAAGTTGCTGCTGTTACATGCACAAGAATGGCACAACCTTCTGTGGCCTGGGGAAATTGTCCCCGCTTCTCAATTCATTCGAAATCTTGGTTATCCTCTAGGCTGGGGACTCACCCGTTCACAACAAACTGATTGGGTGCTAGTAAAGTTAAGGGCAAAATGTGAATATTGGAAGCTTGCAACTTGGCCATTACATGTTCGTTTGCGAATTACACAATCCATTTTGATAGCATACATACAATTTTATCTGCCTCTCACTATGTTCACTAAGGCAGATCTGGTTTCATTTATGTCAGCTATCATGGAAATTTTCTGGCGTTCAAAACATGGCAAGAAAAGTCTCAGATTACTCTCTATGCATCGTCTCTGTTCTCCAAAGATGCAATGGGGTCTGAACATTCTCAATATTCAAATGCATTTACTTACTCACAGAGGGAAAATGATGATACAGTTTATGCAAGGAGATCAGCCTTGGGCTTTCATGATCTGCTCTCTCTTATTACATCTTCATACATCTGCCTTTGGGAATTGGCAGCCTACTCAGTGGGATTTTTTATTTAGCTCTATCCAAGGCAAGATCAGAGGATGCCCTTTTGTCTCTCGTCTGCTTCTTGATTGGAAACACATTCTATCCCACTTGGAATGGCATGGCAGGAACTCTCTCTCGGGCAACTCTTTGAGGGTAGAGAATATTTTTTGGTCTAAAGTATTCCACCCTCCTTTGGCCATACAAGAACCCCGACGTTCTTATTTTCTTTCCTTCAAAGGCATTTCATCTGTGGCGGATGTACTTTAGGATGATGGCACAATTTTATCTTTTTCTATGGCTGCTCGTAAATATGGCTTGGGAGCTCATTATCGTCCTTTATGGCATAGAATTTCAGCAATGCTCCAACCGTACTTGCCGGTACCTCATTTGGAACTTCAGAATCGACTTGAGGATTGGATTTTACGCTCTCCTTCCTTATACGCCCGTCCTTTGAAGCTCTCACATATCACAGTGTCATACTGTATAAAGTGTTATTACCTCCACCTTGGATTTCCCATAGAGCAAATACTGTTTGGCATATGGATTGTCCAATGAAGTGGTGGAGAAAAAGGCTGCGTCTCCTTTGGCATTACAAAGTCCCTCTTCGACAACAGCTTTTCCTATGGCGAGTTCTCCTTGGCATTTTTCCATCCGGACAGTTACTCGCACACAGACATATTGCTTCAGCTGTTTGTCAGAGAGATGCCAGCACTCTACTGAATCAGTGCTTCACATCTTTTGGTCCTGTCCAAATACTTCTGATCTCATTGCTCTCATCAGACAGAGGCTTCGACAACGATTTCCTACTGTTACTTTTGGCAGATTTTTCTGGTTGTTTGGCTTTCATCCACAAAGACAGGGTTTTGATTTATTTTTTGTATGGGTGCGCTATTGGACCCTATGGACTTTATGGATGGACAAAAATCATAGAGTCTTTGGTGATCCACTATTTTCATCCTTTCTTTTTTTCAAACGCTCTCTGCAACAATCATTCTACGATTGTTTTCAGAATCGTTTGATTGATCAGGATGTGTATACAGCTTATACTGAGATCTTTAGTTGAGTAGTAGCTACTTCGTTTTTGAAGTAACTATGAATGTAATTATTCTACAGCAATAAAAGATTTCTTCCCACAAAAAAAAAAAGTGTGTATGTATATATATATATGTATATGTATATGTATATGTTGATGCATATATGTATATATTGATGTATATATTGATGCATATATTGATGCATACAATTTTGATATATGGAGAAAATGGACATTAAAACCATCTAAATTGGCTCTTGTCGTTCGATTTGATATATGACATGATCCCATTTGGATTTGTAAGTCCAAAGATATGGAGTCCTACTTTTAGGGCCTGAATGCCTAAAATAGGCAGCGCATTAAGGCGCTACCTATTTCATGCATTTAGGCCTCAAAAGTAGGACCCCATTGGCAACACAATGGGGTCCTAGTTTTGAGGCCTAAATGCATGAGATAGACAACGCGTTAACGCGCTGCCTATTTTAGGCATTCAGGCCCTAAAAGTAGTACCCCGTATCTTTGGACTTGCATATCCAAATGGGATCATGTCATATATCAAATCGAACGGCAAGATCCAGTTTAGATGGTTTTCATGTCCATTTTCTTCATCAACTAAAACTATATTCATCAAATAATGTTGTTGATCAATCAATTTTTGGCATACCCCCCCAAAATCAAGACCCCCATTGCAAAGAAAGGCAAAGAACACAAGTGCTTGTTCTTATGCTCATGAGACAACAAAATGCATGACATGGGAAACCAATGGGGTCTTACTTTTGATGTTTGTATGTATGTATGTATGTATATATATATGCATGTACATACATAATTTTTCATACTATAGGATACGAGTTTGCTTATAGGTGTGGAAATAGAAGCTTGTTAACGCCTAGTGCATATTTTCTGTTAGATGCAGCAGGATACTAGTTACAGAGTGTCTTTGCCAATTATTTCACTTGAATCATGCTCCTCTTATGCTTGAGTTTGTGGTCACGTATTGAGTTTAACATAATAGTCTATAGGATACTGGATGAGCACTCAACAGTGTGGTTAGATGCATTCATTTCTAGTTCCGATAGAACTATCATTCAGACATTGGTCATAATAGAAGTATGGAGGGCTAAAATCCTTTTTTGGATCCCTAAGTCTTTTACAGCATGGTATTGTCCAGATTACATAGGTATTTTCACTAAGCAAAATTAATCCTTATGATGAAAATGTGTTTTTTTACTTTTGATATAGTTAGTTCTGTTTCCATGTTTTTGGATCGAATGTATGGATTATCTTCTGCAAGCATCAAAGACATGATATGTATATGTAGCACATGATCATGTTTACATATTTTCAATCATATATTCTACCTTGTGATCTATCATTATCTTGCTGTGTGGATGTTCAATCTGAGTAGTGTTTGCTTTTTTTATCGCAAATTTTATGTATTGTTGTGTCTCTACCTCTCCACAACGACTCAAATGTGATAGTATGGGGATGAAAGAGAAGTTAATTGTGAGTTTCATGCATGCCTTCATTGTTGGAATATGTTTAATTTGCTTATGATCACATCAATTGTTCCAATGATATTGAGAGGAATAAGATGCCGGATGAGGTTCTCGCTCGCTTGAAACCTATTTAATCTTGCTCGCTTATTTGGGGATGCTCGCTTTTCTCCGCTCGCTTTTTGGTAATCCTCCCTTTTGGTTTACAAAATAAGATTGTTCTCAAGAAGTGGCAGAAGAAGGGCTCCACCTATTTTCCTGCATTTTTTGGTTTTACAAATTGACCTTTAAGAACATACTAATGAGTGAAAAATTCAAATAGTTATGCTTTATGAATTCCTATCTTATGAGAGTCATACCTGTATCTGTAGTATGTTGATGTAGCACATCTCACTTTCAGTGTTTGGAACTGGTATTACTTTCACGCGACGGGCGTTAGATAGTTAAGAGAACAATATTCAAGTTGGATGGGCCTTCTGTCAGCGATTCCCAAACAGAAAATCACATAATGGAAGAGGATCAGCTCCATGAAACTAGGAAATACCACCTATACACGGAAGTGAGTTTTTAAATAAGCGGCTCTTTTTGCACACCCAGTCTGCATATGTGCGTAGTTGCACAGACCCAAAGAATGCGGTCAAGTGAATCAAGCAATCATGCATGTGAATGCTTTCTTACCTCTGTTCACCAAGGCTTACAGTGTACGTAAAGAGATTTAAAGATCCATAGCAGCATGCAAAGTTTGAATGTCATCTTTTTCCTACCTAATACAAGGCTTCATGTCGTTATTGGCCCCGACACCTTTATACAGTAGACCAATATGCTTTCCTTTGCAAATATAGTTTTACCAGATTGTTGTTCTCTTGGCTAGGGTTTCTATTGCGGGGGGGGGGGGGGGAACATTCAATAAGGAATTGAGATCACATCACTGATAAACTATGTGTGACAATCCCCACCAGATAAACTATATTTAGAGTCATAAATTTGGAAGGGACAACCCCCCATCAAGGAATGCCAAACTTCTTTGGCCAGCCATGTGGTGTATGCCTTGGTGAAAATATTGGCCTAATCCGTTCTCCCTCTTTACTTCGCTCTCTCTCTACCCTTTCTCCCTCCCTAACTCCTCACAAATCTCCTAGCTTTCTTTCTTTTTTTTCTTTTCCATGAAAGAGACTTCTATTAAGTATGGAAAAAACCCGTGTGAGCAAGCTCGATGTGGAAATACATCATGCTGGGCATGAGAAAAAACACTCTAGAAGAGTAAAGAAAAACTTAAAAAGAGCTCGAGAGGAACCAAGGTTGAGGCTGAAAATGCCACCTCAACCTTGATGTAGGCTTTGAGGAAAAAAGAGAGCCCCTCCATTCCGTAAGGAATATAACCCTTCTGATAGAGGCTGCCTAGGAGGACCCTTGGATGCTCGCCCAACTGGCCATGAGAGTGTGAATGGTATCAGCCCAAATACTGGCCAAGGTATGAGAAGGGTGGACTTGTGATTGGTCTAAGGCCTCTGTGCATGTGGCCTCTAGATCTTCCAAGCATTAATACTAGCCAGTATCTCCCAAGCGGAATCCACATCAGCATGTACTGGTCTATATCGGGAGATAGGCACATCCTCTAGAGAACAAGGCTCAATTAGGTGTCTCGAATAGAGATGACCCAGGAATCATCCTGCTACTCATACAAAATCTGAGGTCCTGACAAAGAGAGCCAAGCCACATCTACCCAAAGAGCTGGCCACCAGTAGCTTGCAAGGAGGATTTTTCTTGCTGTTGCTTAACCTTGAAAGTGTTTTTCTGCAATGCCTTCATGTACTTCACTAAATACTGGGCTAGGAAAGGCGACAGGATGTGCAGAGAAATCTTCAAGACTCATGGCCAGAGGTCAGCAGGGGAATAGCTCCGATCTCTTAGAGCGCAGGATGGTAGTGTCTGGACAGATACAGACGAGGTCCGGGACGTGGCGACAGATTTCTACAGATCCCTGTTCCAGCAGGAGCCCCCAGACCCTCGTGGCCACCGTTGCAAGGAGGAGGTGTGGAGGTATACACCGTTGCTCGTGCAGCCTAGCATGAGTGATTCCCTTCTCGCCCCTTTCACCGTGGTAGAGATGCAGGATGCGGTGAGTGCTATTGAT
The DNA here is from genome assembly GCF_047967505.1 of Dipteris shenzhenensis. NCBI lineage: Eukaryota > Viridiplantae > Streptophyta > Polypodiopsida > Gleicheniales > Dipteridaceae > Dipteris > Dipteris shenzhenensis. The sequence continues at coordinate 46,276,639 of NC_141624.1, read as the reverse complement.
GGGCAGAAATGCCCAGGTGAGGATGGGCTCTCTAGAGCTTTCTTCACCATCTTCTGGGAGCAAGTCCACCAGCCCTTGCTCGCAGCCTTCCAGCATATCTTCTCCAGCGGACAGATGCCAGAGAGCCTTGCGACAGGCTTGATTTGCCTCATCCCCAAAGGGGGGGACTGTCAGGAGATCAGACAGTGGCGCCCTATCACCCTCCTCTCGACTGCCTACAAAATCCTCGCCAAGATGATCAATAGCCGCATTACATGACTTGATCCATGACACCCAGACTGGTTTTGTCCAAGATCGCAGCATTTTGGACAACATTTTCACTTTCTCAGAGGCGACGGAGTGGGCCCAGCATAGTGGCCAGCACCTTGCCATACTCCTTCTTGACTTTGAGAAGGCGTACGACAGGGTAGACTGGTCCTTCTTGGAAGGTACACTCTCTCGGTTTGGTTCCCCGGACGAGTGGATCAGAGGTATTGCTAGCCTCTACAGGTCGGCCTCCAGTCGGGTTATCATCAGCGGCAGGATGGGCGAGAGATTCACCCTCGAGCGCTCGGTGCGTCAGGGCTGCCCGCTTGCGCCCTACCTCTTCCTATTTTTTGCGGAGGCCATGACTCACTTCCTACGAGCCCGTACCACTGGTCTTCGCGGGATGCGCCTCCCTATCCGAGACGATGCAGAACTTCTGGACTCCGAGTATGCAGATGACACAGCCCTATATGTGCAGGATGATATCGAGTCATTGGAGCGAGTGAGACTGTCCTTAGAGGTTTTTTGCCTAGCCGCTGGGGCGAAAATCAATTGGCATAAGTCAGTTGGTTTTCTTACAGATCCGGGAGCCAGCTCACAGTGGGGTATTTTCCTAGGGTTTCGCTGGATCCCTAGAGGACAGACGACACGTTACCTGGGATTCTAGGTAGGCCTGGACATCACGCCAGCTCAGTAGTTCTTACCCCATACGACGGAAGCTAGCCTTCTGGAGCACGGCTCGGCTATTCTTGGCAGGCAGGGCCCTTGTGGTCAACCAGGTCCTTCTTGCCACCGCTTGGTACGTGGCCTCTTGCTGGTGTTTCTCGAGATCGTGTGTAGCCCAGCTGAGGAGACTGGTGCGGAACTTCCTTTGGTCTGGCTCAGATGGTTCCGGCACCACCAGAGCCCGGGTCGCCTGGCAGACGGTCATTCTCCCCCAGACAGAGGGCGGCCTTGGCATCATAGATCTAGAACTGCAGAGTCAGGCCAGAGTCAGGCACTACTTGGCAAGTTAGTCATCCGCGGTCTGACCCCAGGAGGGCAGACGTGGAAGCTCTTGCTTCAGCATGGTCTCAGCGCGTGTACCCCCCAGAGAGGGGGTGATTGGCAGCCATCTATCCGGTGGATCTTCACTTCTGCCCCACTGACTCAGCCCCGTTCCCCCTTCCTCCGTAGCCTCGTCTCGGTCTGGAGGAAGTTGCGGCACAGCCTCTCCCAGGTGCCCCCTAGCTACCGAGAGGAGATAGACAGACAGCCCCTGATCTGGAGCAGCCAGGTGACAGATGATACAGGTCGCCAACTTGGAGAGAGATCCCATATCCCTTGGGCGCTCTGGGCGCGTGGGTCCGTGGGCTTGCTCCGGGTTTGGAGGCACGTCTACAGCTAGCTGAGCCCAGGCGAGCTGGCAGCAGCAGTAGGTACGGCACGTGGGATCCAGGCTCGGCGAGAGGAGATCGATGTTGCCATTTGTGCAGGGTGGAGGATTCCCATGATCACCAGACAGCTCTTCCCGGGAGATGAGAGGTGGCTAGGGCAGTTCACACCCCGTGGCATTCCTTTGGTGGTTGCAGGCCTTTTCTCGGACTCCTCGATCCACTTCTTCTCCGTCGCTGATGATAGCCGTCTTCAGAGCAGAGAGGCCGTGATCGACCCGCAGCTTCCCTGGTAGCACGTTCGCATCATAGGGCTGCAAGGGAAAACGTGGCATATAGACCCCCTGATTATGCAGGACCAGGACTGGAGACTCTGGATATGGGAGGGCCGTTCCTTGACAGAGGTGGAGTGGGACCCAGGGGAGTGGCGCTGGCCACCTTTGGAGACCGCAGAGAACCCTACCCCCTTCTTCTCTTACAGTGCGCGTACTGGTAGGCGTGCTCTTGGGGCTCTCCAGCGCGGGCTACCCACACAGGCACATAGTTGGTATGCCCAAGGGATATCTCTGGTCTTTCTTCGCACATTCTGGAAGACTCTTTGGGCAAGCTGGCGGCCGAGGAAGATCTCTTACTTTCTTTGGATGGTGGTGCACAAGGGGCTACCAGTTGGCAGCTGGCTGAGGTAGATGGGGTAGGAGGGGCATTGCCAGATGTGTTTTTAGGAGGAGTCGTCCCTGAAGCACTGCCTTTGGAGCTGCTCGCACGCTCAGACAGTTTGGAAGGGAGTCATGGGGATCTTAGCGAGGGCTGCACCCGAGCTAGGACCGGTCACTTGGGGAGCCGTTTGCTGGTGCAGCACCGAGATGGGACATCACTTGGCTTATGAGTTCTCTAGGCAGGATCCAGTCTTCTTCATCACGCAGGCCACCTGGGCATACATGGACAGCTTCCCTTGGCATCTGACAGAGACAAATGCACATACCAAGCTGTGGCCAACATAACCTGGTTGACAACCACCACCCTGGATGCGAGGTCCAACCTTGCCGAACTCCCAAAAAGGGGTTTCCTCCTGATACTCTCCAACACTGGAGCAAAATGCTGTGAAAAAGAGATACCCATACCGATTTGGCATCCTAAGTATTTGACGATACACCCCTCTGCGTCCAAGTGAAGCCCAAATCAGCCCCCCAGTCCGAAGTGTCATCATCACTAATCCAAAAGCCATTGGACTTCTTCCAATTAATGTGAGCACCTGCTGCCATACAAAACAAGTCCAAGGCTGTCCCGAAAGAGGTGAGAGTTTGAGGGGAGGCCTCCAAGAAAATAGCATGTCATCTGCTAGCTCACAGTCGATGAGGTCCTCCTCCCGTCTAAGTGGTAGTGTGAGCCCAAGAATATCAGCTCTAGACCTGAGAAAAATGCTCATTGCCTCAGTCACAAATAGGATAAGAAAAGGGGCAAAAGGGAATCCCTGACGGACTGATATGGAGATAACCGGCCTTCAATAAATTAAAGGGCAGTAAACTAACAAGTAACCTGTCAACACTGTTATATTAACAATTCAGCAAAAGTATTACCAGTAGCTTGGGAACTAGAGCGCCCCTACACCAAGACAAAGACACAGATTGGCCCCAAACCTTGGCGCCCCTTTCGGTATTTCTTTAAATAAGTGAGAGGCCCTGAATTCCAGGCTACATGAAGGATACATTCCTTCTTACAATTGGGGCATTCCACATCCCATTGGGCATCCACATACCCTGCATAGCCTTTACTATTCACCGCTCTCACCAAACCTGGCAATAAGAATCAATCTGTATTCCAGATTGATTGCACTCATCCTCGAACTGTTAGTAGCAGCCCACTCAGTCACTCAGTTCCCCACGGCTGTCACTAGTGCCCAATTAGCGCAGAAAAAGGAAGCATATACAAGCTTTCTCCTCTGACCAGGACTGCCATGACCAATGTTCTCTCACCCTATGGGTCACACATATCTTGATACAACAACTTGTTTCCCATAAGAGAACTGGCATCACAACACAACAAACACTGTGGTAGTCACACGTGTACCAAGGTTCCAGGGATACTTCCCATTCCAAGCATGGATTCTCAACTCGTGCCTACTCAGGAAAATGAGGTTGTACCAATGTGCTGTCTGCCTAGCAACCATTTCCTGTATATGACCCATCTCCTAAAGAAACCAAAAACATATTCCCACATGGAATATGTTACCTGCCAAAGCCAGCAAATAGGATACACAATGAATTCCAAACCACTTGCATTCAATGCTCTTCTGAAACCGGCCTTTGATAAACAAAAGGGCAGTGATCTTCTTCTACTCAGTCATAAACTTCATAAATGGCCACAATGTAAGCTTCAGTCACTTAAATCACTTAGCACAACTTAGAAACAAACTTCAACAACAACAAAGGTGAGGCTAGAATGCCCCTTATGGTATTTATTTAATGCTTCTGAATGGAAATGCTTTACAACAGGAGTTCAACCTTGCATCGTTCCTCTCTGCAAATCCTCTACTTGTCTTCAAGGCATCTAATTCAAGTGCACCACTAGAATTCCCACTGGCAAGGCATACTCAGGCATCCATACCTCTGAAAAACTGAGCTCAAGGCAGCCTCAAGGCTATCACATGCATCCACACTATCCTTAATGCGAGTTCTACTTGCGAGTTCTACATGCAAGTCCTACATGCGATTCCTACATGCATGTTCTACATGCGAGTTCTACATGCAACTCCTACATGCGAGTTCTACTTGCAAGTTCTACATGCAAGTCCTACATGCATGTTCTACATGCGAGTTCTACATGCAACTCCTACATGCAACTTCTATATGCAAGTTCTACATGTAGAGAGAGAATGCCTTACAATTCCTACATGTAGAAAGAGAAGCTGTCCAACTTGTATAAATACCCCATAATGGAATGAAGCCCACACTCTTTGGGGCATTGTGTTGAGTTCTACTTTGGTATTCCAAGCAATTGTCTCAAGTGTCCATGCTTCCTTGCACTCCACATCCAAAAGCATGTCCTAACCTTGCAACTCCTCCTCCCCTCTCCTCCAACCTTGCAACCCATCCTCTCCCTCTCCTCCTCCCTCCTCCTCCTCCCTCCTCCTTCTCCTTTCTCCTCCCCCCTCCTCCTCCTTCTCCTCCTCTGTCATGTGCACGGATTGGTATCTGACGTGTACTAGGTACACAGAACTAGCTCAGGTTAGCCTGGGGAGGCTTAGAGCTAGGCAGGCTTGATTCTCGGGTTGAGTGGCAAGGGTACGAACTATTTATAGGTCTTCGCTATTTTTGGCGCCGGGGCCCGAGTCTATAAAAGAGGCCCAGGGGGTTCAGTTCTCAGTGTGCAGTTGGGAGCAAGTCTCGTTCCCAGGTGCTAGGTCTGATCCTGGATTGTGTCGCGGACGCGCGCCTGCATCTTAGCGTAGCCTAAGGCCCAGTGGCAGATCCAGGGCTTCACAGCGCCATCTGGTGGTATGGGACACCAGGCTGGTTTGGATCTGATTGGGAGTTCGTGCCAGTAGCTCAGCTCGTGGCTCGGAGGGGACATCTTCTGATTCGGGATCACATCCCGTAGATGTCACGGTTGGGTGGTGAGTAGCCTGCTCAGTTCTGATGTTGTGTGTGGTTATTTTGCAGATCAGGGGTTTCAGGAGTGCTGGGATGTGTCAGTTGGTATCAGGACTGATGCAGGGGAGCTGATCGAAACAGGGCGCAGGCTGAAGGGCGAGGCTGGCTGGCACGAAACTCGAGGTAAGATCTCGAATCTTGGGGCTGCTTGTGGGTAGCCTAGCACCCAGCCCCCACCTATATAGGGTGCAGGGCTGCCTGATTTGGAAGCTAGGCTTCCAAAAAAGGCTAAGCCCCTCCAGCTTTGGAGGGGTGCTTTTTCGAAAAAAGCACCTGAGCCCCTCCAACTTTGGAGAGGTGCTTTTTTCGAAAAAAGCACCTTTCTCCAATGCAGGCTGCACGCAGCCCTAGGCGCAGGCTGTTCGCAGCCTGTTGCGCAGGCTGTGGACAGCCTACTGCGCTGGCTGTGGACAGCCTATTACACAGGCTGTCCCGCCACTACAGCCTCATCTACTGCACCCCCTCTACCTGGCTCATCCACGAACCTGTGAGCCACGAACCTGAATCTATTCTTGAATTTCGTGAAAGACAGATTCGAAATCGTACTATCACGGAATACAAGATTAAGTGGAAGGATCGTGTTGAGGAGGATGCCACATGGGAGACATTACAAAACCTCCAAAGAACATTTCCGAATTTCTTAGCGAACTCAGGAGTGAGTTCTTAGAGGAGGGGGAGTATGTCATGTGCACGGATCGGTATCTGACGTGTACTAGGTACACAGAACTAGCTCAGGTTAGCCTGGGGAGGCTTAGAGCTAGGCAGGCTTGATTCTCGGGTTGAGTGGCAAGGGTACGAACTATTTATAGGTCTTCGCTATTTTTGGCGCCGGGGCCCGAGTCTATAAAAGCGGCCCAAGGGGTTCAGTTCTCAGTTGCAGTTGGGAGCAAGTCTCGTTCCCAGGTGCTAGGTCTGATCCTGGATTGTGTCGCGGACGCGCGCCTGCATCTTAGCGTAGCCCAAGGCCCAGTGGCAGATCCAGGGCTTCACAGCGCCATCTGGTGGTATGGGACACCAGGCTGGTTTGGATCTGATTGGGAGTTCGTGCCAGTAGCTCAGCTCGTGGCTCGGAGGGGACATCTTCTGATTCGGGATCACATCCCGTAGATGTCACGGTTGGGTGGTGAGCAGCCTGCTCAGTTCTGATGTTGTGTGTGGTTATTTTGCAGATCAGGGGTTTCAGGAGTGCTGGGATGTGTCATCCTCCTCCTCCCTTGTGGCTTAACAGACACTGCATCTGGAGTGGGCTTGCGTGAGAGTGCATGTGCAACAACATTCTTCTTCCCAAGCACATGCACAGTCTGAAAATGAAACATAGAAAGAAAATTTGCCCACCTCATATGCTTCTCAGACAACTTTCTCTGAGTGAGAAAGTACTGCAGTGATTGATGATCGGTCTGAACATGAAAATCAGCACTCAAAAGATAATGCTTCCAGGTCGAAAGAGCATGTATGACAGCCAACATCTATTTCTCATAGATGTCAAAATTCATTTCAGCATCCTGGAGCACTCTACCCTCATATGCCATGACTCTTCCATCCTGCATAAGTACCCCTCCTACGCTGTTCCCACATGCATCTGCTTGGACAGCGAAGGGTTTGCGAAGATCTGGCAAAATACTCACAGGATCTGAGTAGAGTCTCTCCTTCAGTAGGTCAAAAGCTGCAATTTCTTTGGGACCCCATCTCAAAGTGACCCCTTTCTTTTGTAAGGCATGTAAAGGAGATGCAATCTCTGCAAAATACCGAATGAACCTCCTATAGTACTGGATGTTCTTCAGGTGTGGCCAATTCCTGATGGCCTCTACCTTGGCGGGGTCCATCCTAACTCCATCCTTGGACACAATGTGCCCGAGAAAATGGATCTTATGCATGAAGAATTCATTTTTCTTGGCATTGACAAGCAGCTTATGCTTATGTAGCTCCTCGAGAACAATTGCCAGGTGCTTCCTATGTTCAGCCTCATCCTGAGAGAACACGATGATGTCATCGAAGAAAGTGCCAACGAAGGCTCGGTGTTCTCTAAAAATCATGTCCATCATTCTGTTGAAGGTGGCTGGTGCATTGGTTAACCCAAATGGCATGACAAGAAACTCGTACAGACCAAATGTGGTACAAAATGCTGTTTTGTGAACATTCTCTAGCTGAATCTGGTGATAACCACTCTTTAGATCAATGCGGCTGAACATTCCAGACCCCTGTAACCTATCCAAAATATCATCTGTCCGAGGTATAGGGAATCTGTTCTTAATGGTAATCTTATTGAGGGCTCTGTAGTCAATGCACATCTGCTAGGATCCATCCTTCTTCTGGACCAAGAGCACGGCTGAGCAGTAAGGTGAAGAGCTGGGCTGAATCAGCCCCTTCTCCAGTAGGTCCTTGACCTGGTTCATAATTTCCTCTTGCTGGGCTGCACTGACCCTGTAAGGAGGTCGGTTAGGAGGACTGCTACCAGGGATTATATCTAATGTGTGGTCTTCTGGTCTTTCAGGGGGCAACTCCTGTGGAAGTGAGTCAGAAAACCAGTCCCTAAACTGAAAAAGAAAATCTGTCCGCTGTTTTTCCAGCTTAGAAAAATGGGACTCTTCTTCTACTGACTTCTTTTTAGATGCAAACACTAAGTACGCTGAAAGATGCTTTTTCATTACGTTGCCAATGCAGAAGCAGATACAACAAGGATGGATTCTCCCTTCAATTTAGCATCCAGAATGTGGGTCTTGCCACAGTGAGTGATTGTGATTGTTTTATTCTTTGTATCCAAAACAACCCCAACGAAAGTGCCAAGGTATCCCCAGTAACATATCACAACCATTTAACGGCATAATATAGAACTCTTTTGTGTCCACGTAGCTTTGAATATGCATCCGCAGCTTGCCTATCACCGGAGTAACTAACTGGCTGAGTCCCGGACAAGCCATATCTTCATCACACAAAGGACCCATCTCCTCTGCCCGTATTCCTAACTTTCCAGCCAGCTCTAGGGAGATGAAATTGGCCTTGGCTCTTGGATCGAAAAACATCAGAGCTGTCTGGTCTCTTATCTTACCCCATGCCCAGCATAACTCTGTACAATCTGTATTCTAAACAGCCCCAATCAAGTCCGGCAAAAGACCAGCAGTGGGCTTGGGCTTTTTATTCTTCTGATCAGTCCTCTTTTCCTCCTTGTGCTCACCCTGCTGAGTAGGAGGGAACTCCCGCTTCTTATGTGAGCATTCAAAAGCCCTGCGGCCTTCCTCCTTGCAAATATAACACTTGTTGGCATCATAAAGAATTTGCTTTTCCTCATCAGACATGCAGGTCGGTACTTGCCTCTGTCCTCCAACAAACTTTGCCTTCATGGGCTGCGAAAACAATCTGAACTTCTTAGGGGATTCCGTCTTGCTGCCCTTTGACCTTGATGTCTCGTGTGAGCTTCCTTTGAACCTAGAAACTTTCCCTTGCATTAGTGCATAAGCTGCAGTGGCATTCTCAACCAACTGAGACATATTGGAAACCCTTGTCTTCGTGCAGTAGTCCTGAATCTCCTTTGGCAACCTGCAGCAATATCTTTCAATTTGCTAGGACAGTGGCACGTTTGTAAGAATTCACTGACAGTAGGGCTTTCCAAAACTTCTTATTGTAGTCCTCCAAATTTTTGCAATTTGCAACATCCAACTTGTACCAGGCGGTCATGATATCCACCTCAAAAGTGGTGGTGAGCCATGCTACTGAGAAGACCTGCTTGAATTCAACCCAAGTGGTAGGTGCTTTGCCTTGCAAGAGGAGGTTGGTCCACCATTGGAGCGATTTGCCCTCCAAAAATGTGGCTGCCTTTCGGACTTTGGAGGATTATGTGAAGTGTCCACCTGTACGAATGTCAAAGCCTTCACTTTGTCCTGCATCCCATTGAAAGTCTCAAACTTGACAGTTGCCCCTTCCTCCTTGTAATCTTTCAATTTGCCTTTAGGGTTGAGATTGTCATAAATGGTGGGTTGTAAAAACGGTGGGGGCATCACTGCTCCCGCATTCTGAGCCATTCCAACCGTACCCATGGTGGGGTTTGGCATTCCAAGTCCCACTCCTTGCATCTGTGGCATATTCCAAGTATTGCCCATTGTCCCAGGCATTCCTGTCTACATTCCAGGCTGCATCCCAATGTTTAAGTACATCATATTGGCATTTGCAAGGGGCATTCCACCCATCATAGGTCGCTGGAAATTCTGCATTCTCGGCTGCGTGCTGCCCATAAAGCTACCTGGCATTCCGGGTGCCTCTGCGGATGGTGCCACCATTGCCTGAAAAACTGATCCCCCTCTAAAATATCCTAGATGCATTGTGGGCTGAGGAAGGGGTTCTCTGACGGCTGTCCACTGAAGGAAACATGTCTAGGAGTCTTCTTATGCTTTTTATGTTTCTTCTGAGTTGACTTTTTGCTTCCAGGGGAAGCAACCATAGGAGAAGGAGCTTGTATAATCTGTGTGACAACATGTTGCAACTGCGACAGGGCTTCCGCTACACTTTGCATTCATAACTGAAAAGTGCATTGGGATCAAGCTCCTCTGTCTCATCTACCTTATCCTATGAGTCCTCCGTGGCATGCTCAGAAGAAACTGGATGTGCCCCACTATCTTGCTGGTCATCACCCCCGCTGATACTGTGCTCTGATGCTTTGTCTTCGTCCTACCCCTCCTACTCTGAGATGGTCAATGACCTCTCACGGTGTGACATGCTTGCTATGATTGATGGCTATAGCAACAATTGCACTGAAGGTGTCCTTCACCCAACACTACCAAGGCTCACCTGTGTAGGAAGATGGTGACGATCCGGCAATGGAACCACTAAAACCGGCCTTCGATAAACAAAAGGGCAGTGATCTTCTTCTACTCAGTCATAAACTTCATAAATGGCCACAATGCAAGCTTTTGTCACTTCAATCACTTAGCACAACTTAGAAACACAACAACAAAGGTGAGACTAGAGTGCCCCTGCTCAATGAAAATAGTACACAGTGCACCCACTGGCCCCAAATGCCTTGGCGCCCCTTACGGTATTTATTTAATGCTTCAAAGCTTTACAACAAGGGTTCAACCCTGCACCGTTCCTCTCTGCAAATCCTCTACTTGTCTTCAAGGCATCTAATCCAAGTGCACCACTAGAATTCCCATTGGCAAGGCATACTCAGGCATCCATACCTCTGACAAACTGAGCTCAAGGCAGCCTCAAGGCTATCACATGCATCCACACTATCCTTAGGCCTTCCATGGGATCACCCTTACCTCTGGGTGCTTGCTAGAAATTGTAGGAGTCCTAAAAGGACTGCAAACAACACGCATGCACTGCAAAAGCTGCAAAGCAAGAAATAACAAGGAAAAACGGAACCAAGCACCCTTGACCCAAATGCGTGTACATGCAGCCCAAAGTCGCTGCAAATAGCCCACCTGAGCTGAGTAATAGGCCAACACGAGCCCCTTCACAAGCCCCATACAAATTGTACGGCAAATTTGTGCATAAGAATTCAGCTTTGTCAAGAAGCCACAAGAATGCATTCAGCAACAGCCAAGAGCATCGTGCACAAGGTTGGAGAATCTGTATTGCAAACCATGCATACTACCTACTGTAGCAGCGAACAACTGAATCGTATGGCATGCCGTACCAACTGCTGTATGATCCCGTACCAGCATCAATTAATGGACCCGTAGGGATCTACACAGCTCCTCAATCCCCTTCCATATCGTCGTACGACCGCCAGCTATCTCCGTTTGTCCGCGCGGAAGAGCCCGAGAGATCGCGTCGTACCGTACGTGATCCTGCTGCGCCATTTTCCTTCATGAGTCCTTCTAAGGCCTTCTTTTCCAAATTCTCTTGCATGGCCTTGCCACTTGGAAGCCCACGTTTTAGTTTGGCCCTAGGGGCCCCTAAGCCCTAGTTGGTGAACACCAATGACCAACTTAGAGCTCATTTTCCCCTTGCCCCCTCTAGTGGGACCACACCAATGACAAACTTCAATTTCTAAGGTTCTTTGGGCACTTCTTGGCCCTAGGCCTTATATTTTCCCCCAAGGCATAAATGCTAGGGGTCCTAGCACATCAAGCAACCCTTGACCTCGCCCCTTGTTTTCCTAGGGTCCTGCCCACATCATGCAGGCCAACATGCATGCACTAACAATCACATCCTCGTGACATACCCCTCTCTTGAAACATTGCAAGCGCCCTGTATGAGAAACTGGCATAGCATATATGATTGTTCAGATCCTAGTGTGGCAATCCATATTTACTGCGAAAATCTCATAGTGACTAGTACACTAATCATAGAAGTTCCAAGTCAGATATATTGTCAGGAAACAATACCTCGGGTGAAATATACAATGTCACCAAGCAACCTCTAGATATCTGAGCCTGTTTGTACAAAGAGATAGAGGTTCTACCCCTCTCTTCAGCATGAGGCCATGCTCCAGACCTACGCTCTACTGAATAGTCCATTCTATGCACCATTGGCTAGCAAGCAGTGCTGATTAGATGAGGGAGCAGTGGAAAACATTGGGAGGCACTATTCCTGATCATTAGGAAAAGGAGTTTATGAAAGCAGCTACAGAGGCAAATGCAACAGATTCCCATTTTGGGGTGCGGAAAATGTGTTTGTGTGAGCAAAAGAAAATGAGTTAGTCCCCTTGGACGGTGGTCAATTAGAGTTTCCTTTGAGAGCATACGATGCTGACCTTTGGAGGCCGTATGGGGGACAGCAGTCTCTAGATAGGATAATGAAGTTGCACCTTGGTGATTTGTGGTGTGCTAAGTCAACTGGTTGGCTAGTTGCTATTTTATTACTGCAAGACATCTTTACTATATCCCCTCACATATGGCCATGGGATATTGTAAAACGTGCAAATATATGAGCAATGTTGTTCCTATGCAAAGGGGAGAGACTGCATGCCTGATTCATCATTCTCCAAGAGATCAGATAGGAGGAAAAGACATCTTTCCAAGAGGGTAGTGCATTGCTTGAAGCGGGTGGGAGCCCTAGGTTCATGGCTCAACAGGGGTAAGTGACCACAGCTTTGAACAAACAGAGAGCAAACCAAATGAACTTGATATCAGGGCCAACAGGAGCTGCATGGTATAGCAGTTTATTGCAGATGACGGCGGCCACCCCTTCTTTTTCGATATACTCTCCTGTTTTTCTGAAGCTGAGTGGGCTAACAATAGCTTTGTCAACCAAAGGTTGCACCATTTTAATGTGCAGCTAAAGAGGCAGGGGATGCCGCTGAGGTGTCTCCACTTATCTCCACTTATGTGAGCATCAGTCCAAAAGCTGATGAATATACTCGATTAGCCCCCAACACGCCTGTGATAGCCCCAATCTCACTTCTATATAGATGGTTAACTCAAACTTTACTGCATGCCTATCTTCATGGTATTCTGAATCCTGATTCACCCCTTCCAATCCCAGCTTTGCTTTCATCGTCCATTACCATTGTCACATAAAAGCCGGAAGAAAACAGAGTATGAAAAAACAATGTAAATTTCTTTCAAAATGCCATTAGATAAGAAAATCCTTGGTTATCTGCCTCTTTATCGGCACAATGCTTGTTATGCTTGTCTGAAGCCTTTTGCTCTTATGTATAAAAAGCATCCTACAATTAAGCTGATTGAAGCACATTTGTGCAGGAAATGGTCAGAAGCACAGGGCATAAATTGAGCCAATGGCTTCAAATTGGTGGCTTGAAAGCATTTGCAGATGGATCTTTAGGTTCCAACACTGCTCTGTTCAATGAGGTGACTTTGTGGAAGCAAAGGGCATGGATAAGTAAATCATACAACAGTGCAAATCTGACCTAAATGTCTCAAGTAGTCAGCTTTAAGATTCAGAATATTAGTTTTATGGGTTTTGTCATTTTCTAGTATAAGGTCCTTTTATTGGTTTCAGTAAAAAGATGAGCTTTAATTTTCTAGTCCCTAATAGGAATTGTGACGAAAGATTGCTGGTGATGAATGATAAAACAGTCTTGTGTTTATTTGAAAGATTAGTGGTCTTGCCAAAATCATGGGCAAGGAAAGTAGAAAAGAGGATGAGTATAAGGTGGCTGGAACAACTTTGCAAAACATGTGCTTTTTCAAAATTCTTTTATGATATGGTCACGTTTCAGCATTACTTTAAAATGTCGAAAATTAAAAATCTTTCACTACTTCCAAATACTGTGTGTTAGCTGGATTGCTGGCATGGTGTAATCTGTTAAGATTTTTTATTTCCCAAAAGAAAATTGAGAAAACAAAAACAGCTCAGTAATCCATAGGACGCTTGACCAATCAAAAGGGGAACGTGGCTGTCTTCCTGCTTCTCAGGACCCCAGCTCACTGCCTAGAGTGTCTCAGAAACAGGTGCCAACAGCAGGCTAGGGGCTGTACAACCAGCAGATTCCTCGATCCATGAGAATTCAAAAAATACCTGCAGCCTCGAGCTGCTGCTGCTCCCCGCTCCTCCTGCTGCCCTCCCCTCGACTCCCCTCCTTGCTGCCTCCTCCCTCCCCTCCCTCCCTACCTGCTGCCCCTTCGCCTCCCCTCTCCTCCCCTCCCCTTCCCCTGCTGCTGCGCTACCCCCTCCCGCGCTGCTGCTGTGCTACCCCCCCCCCCCCCCCCCCCCCGTGCAGCTGCTGCGCTGCCCCCCCCGCGCTGCTGCCTAAGCTGCCCCCCCCGCTGCTGCTCCCGCCCCCCCCCCCACGCTGCTGCTGCTTGCACGTCCCCCCTCCCCCTTCCCTCTCCTCCTCTCCCCCCCTCCTTCTCTCCTCCCCTCCCTCTCTCCTCTTCACTCCCCTGCTGTCCCTTTCCCTTCTCTCCCTTGCTGCCCTCCCTCTCCCCCCTTCTTCAACCTCCCTCCTCCTTCAACCTATCCCCTACTTCTTCTGACTTGCTCTCTCTTCTCTCTCCCTCCTTCCTTCACCCTCTCCCTTCAAGTGTACCCCCGTTTTTTGGGGGGTCTCCTGGGCATCAGGAAAGCAGACGGAGTTTTTTTGTGTGTGTTTGAGTCCGCCTTCCCCACCTCGATTGACGAATGTGCACCCATTCAATCAATCCGTTATCACACATGCCCGCCGCGAGAACCGTCACATTTTCAAAAGACGAGCTGCAGCAGTTGCAAAAGGACTTGGAGCATGAGTGTTCCACGACTCTCTTCGCATGCATCTTTGGTTCACACCCCTCCAGATCACAGGCTAGAGATCAGATGCTTGCAGCGCTTCCCCAAGAGCTCGAGACTTGCTACAGGCCGGGTTTCTATTTCTAGGCTACAGGAGGATTTTATTGTTTCCCTTTCAACTGGGCTTTGACCCAGTGGAAGAGGACGAGCAGGGAGTTTCTGTTTTCATCAGGTTCTCTGGTCTCCCCTTAGTTTATCACTGGCTTCTTTCAGTTATAAGCGAGAGGTTTGGTGTGGTAGCAGAGATCCCCCCTCTTCCTGGCGAGCCCTTTTCGGCTGCTGAGGCGGTCAGGATGGATGGGGTACCCAGGGTTAGGGTCATTGTCCAAGACCCTAATATTTCAGATGACCACATCATGCTACAGTGACCTGATGGGTCTTTCTTCCGCCAGAGATTTGAGGTTGCAGGTCGGCAGGACCAGTGCAGGATTTGCAGATCCTCGGGGCACTTCGCGAGAGATTGCCCAAAGAAGAAAAAGAGACCTAGAAAGCAACCATATCGTACTAGCGTACGACAAAGAGCAGGAGCAGGACCTACCGCTCCACAGGCACCGCCTCAGACACAGGCTCCCCCCCCTCCTAGGGCTACTCAAGTCCCTCCTGCACCCCGCCTCTAGCTGACTCACAAACCGAGGGACTGATACACCTTATCCCGAAAGGCGGCAACGAGAATTTTGTATCCCATTGGAGACCCATCACCCTTTTGGGCACTTTATACAAAATCCTTGCCAAGGCGATCAGCATCCGATTGCAGTCCCTTCTTCCATACTTCATCCATGATACTCAGACAGGTTTTGTGCATGGCAGGAGCATATTTGATAATATCTTTTCCTTTTGGGAAGCCACAAAGTGGGTTATGCAGAGCAAGCAAAGGCTGGCAGTTCTACTCTTGGACTTTAAGAAAGCCTACGACAAAGTAGATTGGGGTTTTCTTGAGGGCACTCTTCTACGATTTGGATTTTCAAATGCATGGATTAGAGGGGTGGCCTCCGTTTACAGATGAGCACATAGCCAGGTTTTGATCGAAGGGGTAAGGGGTGACGGGTTTCAGATTTCCAAGTCAGTTCGTCAGGGATGCCCTTTAACCCCCTTCCTCTTTCTTTTTGTGGCAGAAGCTATGAGTATCTTCCTTACATCTCAGGCTGATCTTTATGGGATAAGAATGCCCTTGAGATAGGACCAGGAGCTTCTTCACTGTGAGTTGGCTGATGATATTGCTATTTTTATTGAGGCCTCTTCGCAGTCAATTGATTCTTTTTGGACAGCCTTGGATATCTTTTGCTCAGCTGCAGGGACACACATTAACTAGCATAAATCCTTTGGCTTTTGGATCAGTGATGAGGACACTCCAGGCTAGGGAGTTGACATTGGCTTTTCCTGGATTCAGAGGGGTGTTCCTGTCAGATATTTGGGATGCCAGGTAGGATTGGGCATCTCTCCAGCACAACAGTTTGCCCCAGTACTAGAAAGTATAAGGAAAAAGCTCCTTTTTTGGAGCTCAGCCAAACTCGACCTTGCATCTAGAGTTGTGGTTAGTGAGCCGGGTTCTTTTGGCCACCGCCTGGTTTGTGTGTTCTTGCTGGTGCCGGTCTAGGAATTGCATCACTCAGCTCATTAGACCATTCATGAATTTTTTATGGAGTGGACTTGATGGCATGGCAGATGTTGCAGTAAGGGTGGCCTAGGAGACCATTATTCTCCCTACATGTGAAGGGGGCCTTAATATCATTGACCCGGACTTGCAGTGCAAGGCATTGCTTTGTAAGGTGGTGGTGGTGAGGAGACTCATGCCTGGGCGAGAACCTTGGAAGGTTTTCTTTTTTGGACGCATTCAGGCTTGCACACCTACCTTGGGAGATGATTGGGTGGACAGCCCTCGCTGGATTTTTACTTCCGCCTCTCTCAGATCTCCTGCCACTCCTCTCATGACTGCCATCCTAAAAGCTTGGGGGAGCTTCAGGAATACTCTTCGAAGGGTTCCACCCTCTACGCTCGAAGAGATTGATAGACAGCCGATCATTTGGAACGATAGTGTACTTGATGAGCATGGCAGACCACTAGGCACTTCCCATTACATGCAGTGGTCTAGATGGCAGAGAGGCCCCGCCTACACAGTAGGCACTTGGGAGGCTTTTATCAGGCTACTTGAGGATCAGAGACTACAGTCCATGAGTCACCTTAGAGGGGTAGCACGCAGGATTCAGCAGATAGATGCAGCCATCCCGGTGGAATGGACAGTTGATATGCCTATTACTTCCATCACTTGGATGGGAGCTTTTTCGAGGACAGCAGTTCCTCTACAGGTGATCGCTCTTCGAGGTCTCGGGAAAGATGCACTGGTCTTTGACGTTGGGGTTGGAGGTATACTCTCTAGATCCACGGATGATATTCTTCTAGAGGTTGCCTTTCAGCTTGTGAAGATTGTTGGTTTTGTGGACCATGGAGTGGGCTTGCAGTGGTACTTAGACCCCGACCCTGTACTCTTGGCCTTGGGATCCTGGAGGTTTTGGTTATATGGAGGTGCACCTATCAGGTGCTTGCAGTGGGACCCAGGAGAGTGGGAGTGGATAGATCATGGGTACCGAGAGAGGGGGATTCCTTTCTTTCGTTTCACGGTAAGTAATGCCAAGAGATTTCAGTTGAGCAGTAGGGGTTGGATTCCCTCCAAAGCCCCCCATTGGGACAGCTTCTTCATCACCGTAGATTTGGGTAGGAATTTCTGGAGGAGGCTCTGGAAATCCCTCAGAAATAGAAAGATCACTTTTTTCTTTTGGCTTTCTATTCATGGAGGGATTGCAGTGAACCTGTGGAGATCACGATTAGGGGCTTATCCCACTTGCCCTCGCTGTCATTCTGCAGAGGAGTCAATGCGACATTGGCTTTGGGATTGCAGTCAGGCGAGGACTGTTTGGAAAGGGGTTGCTCGGATACTCGGCATTTTTCATACTTCCACTTTCTTCATGACTTGGGGCTTGGGCGCATGGTTATCCCTTACTGGGCCCCAGGTGTTTTATGAGGGTGAGCCTTCTTCTTGGGCACTCTCGATCCGTCGGCAGGTGATAGAGCCCTGCTCTCTTCAGGATGTACCACTTCCTCCCTTCAAAGCTTCGCATGCTTCAGTGGACACCTCTTGGGAGATTTTGGCTACCATTTCCTCTTGGCACATTTGGAGAGCCAGATGCACAGAGGCCTTGGATGGCACCTAGATACACCCATCACAGGTGTTCACGGGTATTTGGAGTGACACGGTTCACACTTTGATAGCCATATGGGCTAGCATGCAAGGCCCTTCACAGGAAGCCTCTTCTAGGAGGATTGTATTTCTTCGACTTTGGAGGGGTTCTTCCTTTTTCTCAGAGGTTTCTACCGGATTGAGATGGCACTATCAGCCCCAATCCTTTCTTTTTGGCTCTTGAGCTTTTCAAGCATTGCAAGGTGTATCCCGTATGGAGCTTGCTCTAACAGTTTTCTTTAATACTTAATAGAAGTTTCTTTTTGCACCCAGAAAAAAAAAAAAACCTGCAGAGCATGCCTTGCAGAAACACTCCCACCTTTTGGCAATCTCTTCCTAGATCTCTCTGTGCTCTACTCCCATGTGGCCTGTAGGGTGTATATGATATGATGGCATATGTTGACGAGGGTGTTTGCAGACCAAATCTGCTGCCCCCCCATCACTACATCGTAGTGTGCTACCGAGATATCCCATAGTGTGATACTGGCCACCAACTCTTAGATGCCATCCTCTTGAGAGTAGACAGGTCCCTGGTGAGAGGGAGGGACCAAGTCTTGGATATCCATGTTCATGATGCTTAGACCATCTATGGTGTAGGCTAGAGGGACCATCTCAATGGGGGCAGTGTGCCATCCCTCTGTAAACCATTTTGCCATGTCTGAAGTGAAGTCTTGACGAGTACTCGCATTTTGGCCACCATCTTGAGGGGTCAGAGTGCCGCACATCTTAACATTGATAGGCCACATCTACTCTCATCTGATCTAGCCACGGTCCTACTAGCAACCCTCCATGAGCAACCAGTCAAAAGAAATAGGGACAAAGGCTAGTCCATAGAGGGGCCCAAAACTTGGTAAGGGCCTCATGCGGCCGCGGCCCCCAGGGATGAGAGGAGAGTGAGAGGAGTAAGGGAGGGAGAGGAGTGAGAGCGAGGAGGGAAGGGGAGGGGAGGAGAGAGAGAGAAGGAAGAGAGAGAGAGAGGACTCCTGGGGGCTGCGGCCCCCAGGTGATAGAAGAGGGAAGGGAGTGAAGAGGACATAGAGAGAAAGAAGAGTGAGAGAGAGAGCTAGCTAGTGCCGCTCCCATGACGGACGTCAGCATCCAGTTGAAGCCATCTACTAATGTGGGTGGTTTAGGAGGAGAAGAGCACCTCCGCCACCTGCTCCAAGTGCCCAATCATGGATGGCCAAAACCGCTCTTTTGGATCCCATTGCACCTTGTGCAAGGGTTTGCCCCCCATAACTAGAGGTGGCATGTCACCAAGCTGTAAATACTCCTAAGTCAAAGTTCTAGTTGACCATTTATTAATCATTATTATTGAGTTCTTCATTTATATGATTATGATCAAAGAGTTATTTTTATTTAGTCAAAGTATTGACTTCGGTCAAAGATACTTAACCTCGGTTAAGTAAGCCTAAACCCGGTTAGGAAGATTTGGCTTCGGTCAAGATGGTTAACCACGGTTAACCAAAGAACTAAAGTGCTGACTTTGGTCAGAGAGTGTTGACTTCGGTCAACAAGGATGATAGACAACACACGTGGGTGCTATCCTCATGATAGACCTCTACCTCAGTGTACTTTACTTTTCAGTACCATTAAGCGGCAACACTTGCACCGTGTGTACTTGTTTTTGTGGAGGTCTATTTGGGGCTTTAGCTCTCACTTGTTTATTTTTAGGGTAGTTCCAAGCAGCATGGTCTTTGCCCAAACATTTGAAGCAAAGATTTTCCTGCTTGGCCCTTTCATAATCCTCTTTCTTCAAGAGAGGATAATTTTGTGTTTGAGGTTTCTTAGGGGTTACCTGAGGAACGTCCTTCTTAAAGTGCCCCTTCCTTTTCAAATTGGGAAATTTGTTGAACTTTGGAACAAAACATGTTTGCTCTGAAGTTCCAACTTTGAATTTCCCCATCGTATCATCATATATTTGGGCATACTTAATGGCTTCCTCCAAGGTTTTACGAGAATTTATTTTCACCTCAACCTTATAAGTGTCTTTGAGACCTCTCACGAACCCCTTATTTTTTGGAATTCATCAATTCCCTTCAACTTAAGGACTGCCTCCCTATAGTTTGCTATGTACTGGACTAGAGTGTTTTTACCCATAGTGCAATTGTCCCAAGCCTCCCATGCTCTTTCTAATTCATTTTCCAGTAAAAACTCTTTTAGGAAGGCTTGTTCAAGCTCAATCCAATACCTAGGAATTCTATCATATTCCTTGAGGCTCATCCACCGTTTGTAGGCTTTATTTCCAAGAGAAAGACTTGGTTCCACGACTTGATTTTCAGGAGGAGTATTCTTGAGTCAATGGAAGTCTCGCCACTTTTGCAAGAACGTATTAATCGCATCTTTATTATGCTCCTTTTCTTCCCCATTGAAAATTGGCGGTTTCAAGTCTTTAAGGATGTTAGAGGTTTCTCTAAGTCGAGAGGTGGACCTCTCAACTTGATTAGGAGGAATCGGTGATTTTTCTATAATAGTTACCAATTGAGAATCAGCTAACTTAGTTATGGCTTCAGCTAGGGTTTTTAATGTATCATTGATAGCTCCTAGCTGTGTTTCTATATTTTGCGTTCAAGTGTCAAGTTTAGTGAACTCCGTAAATGGAATTCCATAATCACCGTAATTTATATCCTCCATTTCCAAGTTATCCTCTTGAGTTTCATTTTGTACCTCCTTATGTATTTCCTCTCCAGCTACAGCTTTTCCTTTCCTAGTCCTTTCCTCGGCCTCTCTAACCATGTCGTCCCTTTCTGGAGTTGTCGTTTTAAAGACGCGTATTTTTCAGAAATAATAAAGCAAAACGCTTTATATCAGAGAGAAAATCATGATGCCCTCTTCCTTGGTATTTGTTCGATGGTCTTGAATTCACTTTTAAACATAGTGCCATGCATTCCACTTTGCATTTCTGGTTGCATGCCAGTGTTTCCATTCATAACTCTCTGCACTCCGACTTGCATACCCCCAAGCATAAACCTTTGCATAACTTGCATTCCAAGCTGAAAATCAACAGGGTGATTTCCAAGCATTCCTTGATCATTTCAAACTTGGCCAGCCACTACTTGAAACTCAGACCCACCACTAAATATCGTGGATGCACCGTCGGGTGCGGAATGACTTGCTGTCCCCGATTTGCATGCTGAAAACCATTGCCTTGGCCATGCAAATCAACACCAACACTATGAATAAACTGTTGCAATGGAGCATCTTGTCCATTTGGAATAGCTATTGGCTGTTTATTCAATGGCATAGGTCCATAAGGCTGCCTATCAGCATTCCGATCATCATCAACAGAAGCTACCCCAAACAAACATTGCCCATCTTGGGAGGACTCCTGTCCGCTATCCCAATCGTCATCACTATGTGACATACTTGCTGAATTCTCCTCGCTGCAATATATTTACAGCAAGTAATACTTGCAGCAGAGACAACCACAGGCTCACCTCCTTAAAGAAGATGCCGTTGTCTCCTTACCAAAGCAACCACAGACTCACCCCCTTGAGAAAGTTGGTGATGTCCCGGCAACGGAAACATGAAACAGGCCTTCAATTAATCAAAGGGCAGTAAAACTAACAAGTAACCAGTCAACACTATTACAATCACAATTCAGCAAAAGTATTACCAGCAAATTGGGAGCTAGAGTGCCCTTGCACCAAGACAAAGACACCGATTGGCCCCAAACCTTGGCTCCCGTTTAAGTATTTCTTTAATTAATTGAGAGGCCCCAAAATCCAGGCTACATAAAGGATACACTCCTTTTTACAACTGGGGCATTCCACATCCCAGTGGGCATCCACATACCCTGCACAGCCTTTATTGTTCACTGCTCTCTTTTTTTTTTTTGTGGGAAGAAATCTTTTATTGCTGTAGAATAATTACATTCATAGTTACTTCAAGAATGAAGTAGCTACTACTCAACTAAAGATCTCAGTATAAGCTGTATACACATCCTGATCAATCAAACGAGTTTGAAGACAATCGTAGAATGATTGTTGCAGAGAACGTTTGAAGAAAAGAAAGGATGAAAATATTGGATCACCAAAGACTCTATGATTTCTGTTCATCCATAAAGTCCATAGGATCCAATAGCACACCCATACAAAAAATAAATCAAAACCCTGTCTCTGCGGATGAAAACCAAACAACCAAAAAAATCTGCCAAAAGTAATAGTAGGAAATCGCTGTCGAAGCCTCTGTCTGATGAGAGCAATGAGATCAGAAGTATTTGGACAGAACCAAAAAATGTGAAGCACTGGTTTAGTAGAGTGCTGGCATCTGTGACAAACAGCTGAAGCAATATGCCTGTGTGCGAGTAACTGTCCGGATGGAAAAATGCCAAGGAGAACTCGCCATAGGAAAAGCTGTTGTCGAAGAGGGACTTTGTAATGCCAAAGGAGACGCAGCCTTTTTCTCCACCACTTCATTGGACGATCCATATACCAAACAGTATTTGCTCTATGGGAAATCCAAGGTGGAGGTAATAACACTTTATACAGTGATGACACTGTAATATGTGAGAGCTTCAAAGGACGGGCATATAAGGAAGGAGGGCGTAAAATCCAATCCTCAAGCCGATTCTGAAGTTCCAAATGAGGTACCGGCAAGTATGGTTGGAGCATTGCTGAAATTTTATGCCATAAAGGATGATAATGAGCTCCCAAGCCATATTTGCGAGCAGCCATAGAAAAAGATAAAATTGTGCCATCATCCTGAAGTACATCCACCACAGATGAAATGCCTTTGAAGGAGAGAAAATAAGAACGTCGGGGTTCTTGTATGGCCAAAGAAGGGTGGAATACTTTAGACCAAAAAATATTCTCTACCCTCAAAGAGTTGCCCGAGAGAGAGTCCCTGCCATGCCATTCCAAGTGGGATAGAATGTGTTTCCAATCAAGAAGTAGACGAGAGACAAAAGGGCATCCTCTGTTGCCTTGGTCACTGCTCTCACTAAACCTGGCAATGAGCATCCATCTCTATTCCAGATTGATTGCACTCAGCCTGAAACTGTTACTAGCAGCCCACTCAGCCACTCAGTTCCCGACAGTTGTCACTAGTGCCCAATTAGCCATTCATCTGCTCAAAGCTGAGAAAGAAAGCATACAGGAGCTTTCTCCATTGTCCAGGGCTGTCATGTCCAAAAGTCTCTCACCCTATTGACAGCATAAATCTTGAGAGATCAACTTGATTTCCATAAAGGAACTTGCATCACAACACAGCAAACAAAGGCAGTCACACCTGTACCACCTCTTGCGAGGTTCTAGGAATACTACCCATTCCAAGCATGGATTTCTCGACCCCTTCCTACTCGGCAATGAGGTTGTACCAAAGATGTGCCGTCTGCCTAGCAGCCACTGCCTGCATGTGACCCATCTCCTAGAGCAACCAAAAACATATTCCCACACGGAACATGTTACTAGTCAAAGCCAGCAAATAGGATATGCAATGAATTCAATCCCACTTGCATTCAATGCATGTTCAACTCTCGGTAGGCATTAGAATTCCAAACATTAGCCCTGCTGGGCCCTGCTCACACACCCCAGTGACAACAGGCATCCACATCAGTGCTAACACCTGCATAAGAACCGGGAGTTGTTGCAAGCAGCCCAAGCTGGGTCACACAACTCTCTAAACTGCCACAGGTGTCTACTACCTCACTGAGATACCCAAGCAATGGGTAAAAGCATAAGGAGCCTGCCCATAATCTCCAGGAAACCTGCATTCAAGCCAAAAAGCAATACTTGTGCATCTCTCTCCTACTTTGGCACTCCAAACTAACTTTCAATCAAGAATAATCGTAAGGAAAGGATCGGGCATTCTCAATTAACCCAAAGACAACCAACTCAGCTCATTCACGAGAAAATGCAAGAGCAAGGGCTGTACTCAGCCCCACCAAGGAAAAGCACAAGTCCCTTGTGGCCAACTATGTGCACATACGAAGAGAAGCCATCAAACAAGTCCTTCTCGTCAACCTGTGAGCATACATGTTCCACTCGAGCTCCAAAGCAGTTCCCTTGATCAGCCCGTGAGCTCATGTGCTCAGCTCGAGCCCCAAAACACCGACTAGCAGCAGCTCGTGAGCAAATCCGTACTTTGAATAGTCCGTACATAGATGCACTCACTGTTGTGCCTGCAGGCTATACCCTTGCCTACCGTACACATTGTACGGTTGACCCGTACGTACAATATAGGGCTGTTCTGTACAACTGCACGGATGTTCCGTACACAGCTGTATGGCTCTCCGTTCAGCCATGAAAAATATTCCCTACACTAACCAAGCCTTCCATGTAGCTCACTAGAACCCGTACAAAGCCAGTACGGCTCTTTCTAGCCTGCTGCCCACGCACGTCGCCCGATGCAAGGCCACCCTCATGAACCTTATGTACGAGCATTCCTAGCCCCTGCGTGCAGTCCGCCTTGGTTTACCACCTTCCAAGCGTCGTGATGCCTCCTAAGCTCCCCGCTACTTGTGCGACGATAGCCTGTGATTCGTTCTTTCTTTTCCATGTTTTCCCGTCGCCTGAATGGTTTTGCATGTGCATGCCACATGGCAGCCCACGTTTCCATTTTCCCCCTTGGGCTTTAGTTTTCCCCCAAGCTTTCTATATGGTCACTCCAATGACCAACTTGAAAGGCATTTGCCCCTTGCCCCCTCTATGGGGTCCATTCCAATAGCCCAACCTTGGATCCTTAGGGCCTTTTGCCCCCCACTTGGACCCAACCACCATTTTTCCCCCAAGGCATTTATTACTAGGGGTTTCTAGCATTCCAAGCAACCCATGACCTCGCTCTTTGTTTTCCCAGGGTCTTGCC
Source organism: Dipteris shenzhenensis (assembly GCF_047967505.1). NCBI lineage: Eukaryota > Viridiplantae > Streptophyta > Polypodiopsida > Gleicheniales > Dipteridaceae > Dipteris > Dipteris shenzhenensis. Next base: position 46,252,166 of record NC_141624.1, on the reverse strand, counting down.
CACATGCGGCCCAACATGCATGCGCCAGAAATCACGCCCTCCTGACACCTATGCCGACAATTCTTCATACCCTGTGTAAGGAGTTGCAAGGATTTTAGTCTCATCAGTTGATGGGACTGATCTATGCCTTTCAGGTGTCCTTTAAGTGCACTATGCTAAATGACAATCTTTTTTTTTGGTAAAATCCATTGTATTTATATGCTCATAAATTTACAATATGGGAGGTCTCCCACACACTAGCAAAGAACTCCGAAAGAGAGCCCAATAGAAGAACTCAAAAACAAGTAGAGAACACTTCAAGGCAAGTAGCATCCAAATCCCTTGCAGCAATACTGTCATGTAAAGACTGCTTAAGGGACATTCTGAAGAAAATATATGCCTGAGGAAACTGTTGACCCATCCTAGAGTGCAGTCTCTGTGTCCAGATGGTCCATAATACCCAAAAGCGAGTCCAATGAAAGAAAAGGAGTAATGGAGACATCTGAGATGAGCAGCATCCAAACATCCAGAAAAGTTTCCCAAATCTGATAGAAGGGAACCGAAGCCGCAGTAAATGAGAAACCTGAGTGATCAATGTGCGAGAGTGCGGGCAAAACCATAATAAGTGAGGAACTGTCTCGCGAGGATGAGAGCAACGGGGGCAGAAAGGAGAAGCAATGCGGCGAGCTGCCAATTGCTAAATGACAATCACTTGAGAACTCCACAACATAAGCAGAATAAGAAAATCTCGTCATACACTAGTGAACAATCCCCATATTGGGAAGAGACAAGAAAAATGAGAAAGTGATCAAGATGGCCAAAGTACATATCACTGGACCAGTGTCTCCAGGTCACAAGTCACAAGTCACAAGAACACACAGGTCTATCCCCATAGTAGACAGAGGGTACACACAAGTCTCTCCACACTCTCTCCTTGGCGAGCTCGTAGCTCCAGCCTCAATCTCTCCTCACACTCTCCTTTCTCCTGCTCCAGTGCCGAACGTTGAATGCCCCCTGCTGAATGTCTCCCTCCCCTCTCCCCCTTCGCCTTCATCCTCATCCCCGCCTTGGAGGGCCCCTTCTTCGCTGAGAATCCCCCCCTTTCTTCCCATTGGTCATCCTCTTATCTGCTTAGCTGTTGACGATAGCCGTTGTGCCGTTGGCTCTCTTGATGGCTATGGCGACTTCCTGACTCCCTGACTCGCCAACCTCTTCTAGTCAGGATGGTGTAAATTCTCCATGCAAGTGCGCTGGATCCCCTTACCACTGAACCACTGTGTAACTGTAAATACTCCTGACTGCTCCATGTGCTAAGCTCACTCTCCATGTGCGCAGCTCTCGATGAGATCGCCTTGGGTATGATACTCCTGGTTGACGTGTGGTTGACATGTGTCGACACATGGTTGCCTCAAATAGTACTCCTGGATGAACCCGTGTGATCCACTCCTTGTGTCGTGTGGTTGACTTGTGTTGACACATGGTCAACATGTGGTCAACCCATGTCGTCATGTGGTCAACGCCTGTCGACACGTGGTCAACGTCTGTCGTTGTGTGGTCAGGGGTGTTTCTATTGTAACAGTTTCCCCCGCCACTATCATTCACCGTCCCGGTGAATAGAAATGGAGCAGGAACCCATCAAAGAAAAAAGAACTTACAAACCATTGAGATGGTGATGGAGTAGGAAAAGAAAATGGTACAGACCATGTGGTTTGCCATGCAAGTAATTCCAAAATTTGTATTAATTTGAAACTGGGAAAATAAACTGCTGCTTGATAAGGGACAGCATGGAAAATTGCAAAAAGAACTGAGTACATCTTGAGATAAAACACCCTGATATTCACATTGAGAGCCAAGCAGCTTGGCAAAAATCTAACAGTGCAAAAAAAAAAAAAACCCAAAAACCCATGTATTAAATTACTGAGGGAGGTCATCAGTAGCCTTCTCCTCTTCCGCCTTCGTATGTGGCTCTGTGGCCTTTTGCTCATCCCTTTGCTCTGCCCCAGTCATATGTAGCTGTGGATGGGGTGTTTCCTCCTCAGCCTCAAGCATGTCCATCACATTTCTCAGATTTTCATACTTGGCTTTATACCGGTGGTATCGCTGGTAGTAGTGATCCTTTTGCCCTTGCAAGGTGGACTGGGAAGTCTGGAGGGTGGCCAACTGTGTCCGAAGATCTGTGAATTCTTCTTCCATGGATGAACGCTTCTTTTCCAATTCAGCCACTCTAGATTCTGATTTTTCCTTGGCAATCTCTAAGGAAGATGACGACTCCTTTAACTGTGTGATCTCGTGAAATCTAGTCACCTCTGTGACATGCTAGCTTTGCAAAGTTGCCAGAGGTGCTGCATGCTGGCTGCGTAGTGTTCACATGTGTTCACATCTTGGACTTGACATGGACATGACTTGGACATGACATGACTTGACATGGACATGACTTGGACATGACATGACTTGACATGGACATGACTTGGACATGACATGGACTTGACATGGATATGACGGAAGCAATACATGACTGAAGAGTGCCAAACCTCAACCTCGACTCACCATGGTCAAAGTCAATCAGAGGGAAGTATTTTTTTTTTTCCGAAAAAACAGTGCTAATTATATTACTTCGAGAACAAGATACAAAAGGTCAGCTTGTAGCTGACGGGCTGCGTCACAAATCGGACACAGCCCTAAAAGGTAACACAATAAATCACTCTCTCACGTCGGGATAAGGCGAGTATGAATGAACAGCCATCGGGGTGGTGAGTAGCACCACCGAAGGCCCTGCGAGGTCTGCTCGAAGAAGAGGCCCTGAGTGTTCCAAGTCCGAAGGAAGCGTCTCCGCTTCTCTTGACCGGACCGGAAATCTCCCTTGAGGGTATGAATAATCTCGCACCAAATATCAGTCATGACCTGGGCAGTCGATAAGGAGGTGCCACCGAGGATCTGCGCGCAACGAGAGGTCCAAATGTGCCACCCTGCTATGCTGCTGATAATCTCCCAGACTGGCTGCCTCTCCTGAACTCCTGTATCCGCCTCTGCTAGGTGCTGCGGGATACCGTTGAGCAGCCCCCATGTACCCTGCGTGATAAGGAAAGTGGGGTCCTGCTGGCATGCCTCGAATAAGTGATGTAGACCAGGTGCGGTGCTGCACCAACAGAACGCGCCCCACGTGATCAAGCCTAGCTCTGGTGCTGCGCGAGTGAGAATCCCGAAAGTCCACCTCCACACTTCCTGGGCGCGAGTGCAGCTCCACAGGCAGTGCTTTGGTGACTCCTCAACCACATGGCAAATCTGACAGCGTCCGTCCTGGCCTATCTGTCTCAACCAGCTTCCCACCGGAAGACCTTTGTGGGCGAGAAGCCACAGGAAGTAGGACATCTTCCGCGGCCGCCAGCTCTCCCACAAGGCCTTCCAGAAGGCCTGCAAAAAGAATCTGGAAATACCCTGTGCATACCAGCTGGGCCGCTGGGTGGGGGGGCGGCTCTGCATCCTCCCAAGAACTCGCCTGCCCAAAGTTGTGCTGTAGGCGAAGGAGGTCGGCCCCTGTCCTGTCACAACCTCTGGCCAGCTCCACTCTCCTGGGTCCCACTCAAGCTCTGACAAGGCCCGCCCGTCCCAGAGCCAGAGTCGCCAAAGCTGCAGCTGATCTTGCTCAATGCTAGGGTCGGTACGCCAGACCTTCCCCAAAAGGCCTACGTTCCGAACCCTCTGCCATGGGAGTAGGGGGTCGATGAGTGCATCCTCTCTCCTGAGTCGTCCATCCCCCATAACCGCGAAGAAAGAAATAGAGGAGTCGACCATGCGTCCTGCGACCACGAGTGGGATGCCACGGGGGGTGAACTGTCCCAGCCAACGGTCGTCACCAGGCATGAGAATCTGAGGCTCCGGTGGAACCAACCAATCATCTAGAATCGCGTCGTCGATCTCCGTGCGTCTCGCCTGGGCTCCACAAACACCTCCAGCGGCATCTGCGAGATCAGCCGTCTCCAAATATCTGTACGTGTCCCTCCAAACTCGAAGGGACCGGGCTGGCCCCCTCATCCAACCATCCCACCTGATGTGTGATCTCTCCCCCAACTGAAGGCCCTCGGCATCTCTGACCTGATCGTTCCAGATAAGCGGCTGGCGATCAATCTCCTCCTGACAGCGGGGAGGGGACTGAATGAGACTGAGGCGGAGCCGCCTCCAAACCATGAGGAGGCTACGAACGAGTGGGGAACGGGGCTGAGTAAGTGGGACGGAAGTGAAGATCCACCTGAGGGACGGGAGCCACTCTCCACCTCGTCGCGGGACACAAGAACCGACCCCCTGCTGAAGTAGCATCTTCCACGTCTGCCCCCCCGGGGTCAAACCGCGGATGACTAACTTGCCTAGCAAGGCCTGACTCTGCAGCTCTGGATCGATGACTCCCAGGCCTCCCTCAGCCTGCGGAAGAATAACTGTCTGCCAAGCAACCCTGGCTCTGGTATCTCTGAGGCCATCCTCCCCGGACCAAAGGAAGTTCCGAACCAGCCTCCTAAGCTGTGCCACACTGGATCTCGAGAAACACCAACAGGAAGCCACATACCAAGCCGTGGCAAGGAGGACTTGGTTGACTACCAAGGCACGACCTACAAGGGAAAGCTTAGCAGTGCTCCAGAAAGCCAGCTTCCGTCGGATGGAATCTAGCACCGGGAGAAACTGCTGAGCTGGCGTGATGTCCAGGCCGACCTGAAAACCCAAGTATCTAGCTGTCTGTCCCCGCGGGATCCACCTGAAACCCAATAACCTCCCCCACTGAGAACGCGCCCCGGGGTCTGTGAGGAAACCAACTGATTTGTTCCAGTTGATTTTCGCACCAGCAGCCGAACAGAAGACCTCCAGGGCCATCCTCACCCTCTCCAGCATCAACTCATCGTCCTGGACATACAGGGCTGTGTCATCCGCGTACTCCGAGTCCAAGAGCTCCGTGTCCTCCCGGAGGGGAAGGCGAACTCCCCTGATCCCTGTAGACCTCGCCCGGAGATAGTAAGTCATAGCCTCTGCGAAGAAGAGAAACAGGTAAGGGGCAAGGGGGCAGCCCTGACGCACTGATCTCTCCAAGCTAAAACGCTCTCCCATCCTGCCTCCAATGATGACTCTGCTAGAGGCTGTCCTGTACAAAGCTGAAATACCCTGAATCCAACCTGCTGGGAAACCTAGCCGCTCCAGAGTCCCCTCCAGAAAGGACCAGTCCACCCGATCGTAGGCCTTCTCAAGTGACATTGTCCAGGATACTGCGATCCTGAACAAAGCTTGTCTGAGTGTCGTGAATGAGGTCTGGAAGTAGAGGCCGAACTCTGGCGCTGATCATCTTGGCTAGGATTTTGTAGGCCACTAGTGGTAAGGAGAGTGATCGGGCGCCACTGGCGGATCTCCTGTCTATCTCCTCCCTTCGGGATGAGGCAAATCAGTCCCGAGGAGAGGCTCTCTGGCATATAACCGCTGCTGAAAATCCTCTGAAGAGCTGCTAAGACGGGCTGATGGATCTGGTCCCAGAAGGAGGTGAAGAATGCCCGGGATAGCCCATCCTCACCTGGGCACTTCTGTTTATCGATGGCCATCCCCACATCTACGGGAGTGAGCCGCCGAAAGCTTGTGTTCCTGTAGCAGAAGTACATCCACACGTCCTATCACTGCTGGCTGAAGTTCCTGTCTCAAAATGAGCTTCCTGGGACCACGGGTGCCAGAAGAGTGAAACCCGTTCACATTCCAGGATACGAGGTGTAGGCTCATGGTGAGGACTGGGAGGCAGCGAACAACTGTCTGCTCGCGGTCGAGGTCGAAGAAGAAGCTGACATTTCGGAGGAGAGGCGCTGGCGCTTATGGGAAGGTTTGGAGGGGGAGGCGGGGTCGTCCTGCCCGTCCTTCAACACCTTCAGCAAAGGCGAGAGGCCTTTGGTACCATGAACGAAGGCTTTCTCGAGCCAGCTCGAGATCTCTGAGGTGGACATCCCGTAGAAGGCACGGAGTTTCTGAGGCGTCCAGGCTCTGACATCTTGGGGGAGGGGCCAAGACAGGGGGGGCCTGAGGATCACAATCAGTCTGAATCGTTTGGCGGCGCAACGCCACCGCAGGCGCACGTCACCCTCGGACCACTGAGTCTCGAGAAGCTGCCCACCGGACGGGCCTATCCAGGAACAAATCTGAGCATGCGTCTGCTCCCTGAGAGCCTCCCAGACCGAGTCGTCTGTCCAGGTCTCGGTGCCGTCACTGAGGAACGTGAAAGCAAAGCTAGGGCCATCCCTGGGGGCCAAGGCGGCTATCTTCCCATCCGCCCCTTTGCGGAGCAGGAAGATACTGATGTCGAGGCAAGTAGGGAAGGTCCCGAGGTCGGCCACATCCAGGTAGTCCCAGGGGCCAGATCTGTAAAAGTCGCGGGGGAGCTCTCTCTCCTGAGGCTGAGGCCCATCAGAGTCTGCCACTGAGGGGCTAGCGGACGGAGAAGCCTGCTCCGGTGATGGTGGGGACTCCGGGTGTCCTATCAGCGGAGGGGGAGGGGGAGGAGGCTGGGGAATAGGCAGCTCAGACTACTCAGGGGCGGCTGGCGGAGGAGAAGGAGGAGGGGGAGCAGGAACTGCCCTCGGCTGGGGAACCGACGGAGCAGCTAGCTCTGCGGGAGAACTGAAAGAGGCGGGGGGGGGAGAGGGATGGGGCTGCAGCTGGAACTGGGGCTGAAAAGGAGGGGAAGAAGACTGAGGAGGACGCGGGGGCTGAAGCTGCGGGTCGGGAGACAAGGGGTGCCGTTGGGGGATGGGCTGGGGCTGGAAGGGGAGAGGCTGGGGAGAGGGAGAGAGGGGGACCTGAGGCTATGGAGGGCGGGCTACCGTCGAGGAAGATGCTCTCCCAAGTCCCTGGGGCGGCTGCCTATCGGGTCTCTGGGGTGCAGCTACAGGCGGGGTAACCTCTGCCTCCTTGCCTTTATCAGAGATCTTCTTGTTCTTTCCCTTTTTTCTTCTAACCTCAGTCCAGCCGCCAGCTAACTCTGGTCCGGGCTCCGGCTGCCTGTGCTCCTCCTGGCGTGGCTGTCCGGAGGGGGGAGGAGGGGGCGGAGCGGGGGGACGCGGGGAGGGCCGAGAAGAGCTGGCGAAACGTGGGCAGGCAGCCGCCAGGTGTCCAAAGCCGTGACACCTCAGACACTGTCCTGGCTGTCCGTTGACTACCATGCTCTGGGTGATGCTGCCGGCACCTGTCACGATCTCGATCACTGCCGGGAGAGTCGCAGGATCCGCCACAGCCACACGGACTCGGGGGGCTCCTGCCGTAGTCACCGCATCGGCGAAAGTATCGTGCATAACCCAGCCGAAGTGGGAACCAAGGTCCCTAACAATCGGCCGCAGCTCAGCAGCAAGACCAGGAAAAACCAACGTCACAGGATGGCGAGGTATACGGAACCGGGCATCAAAATCTGCTACGCTGAATCCACGGTACCACGGGACTATCATGATAATCTTTCCGTCCACTGACGTGGGGGAGCCAGCAATCAGGTTGCTCGCAGCTTTCGCACTGGAGAGTTTGAGCCAGAAGATGCCCCTTTCCATAAGGGCCACCTCCTCAATATGGCCGTCCTCTAACATGAGACTGGCAGTCCCTGATGGCTGATCTGGAGGGGGAATGTCCAATGACTCTGCCGTAGACTGATGTAAGAGCAAAGTCATTGGCCACCTCCTGAACCCGAGATGATTGCTGCTCAGTCAGGATGACGCGGTAGGCATCTGGAGAGAGAGGGACCGTCTGGGCCTCGGTTCCGGGCAGGGAGCCGCCATACCGCCAAGACAAACTGCGAGGCTTCCGATGAGGAAGAGGCTGTCACCCAAAAACGGGGGGTAGAAGCGGGAGGGTGGAGCCTGGGTGTGGCGGGAACGGAGGTGGCGCACGAGGTGGCGGATGGGGGGTGGGGGGGAATGGAGGGGCGGAGGGGGCGGGGTGGGGCGAATGAACGGGGGGGGCGGGGGTGAGGGCGGGAGGGGAGGGCGGAGGTGAAGCGGGAGGGCGGAGAGGCGGGAGGGGGCGGGGCGGGGCGGGAGGCGAGGGGTGAAGGGACGACCGGCGGCGGGGGTGAGTGGAGTGGAGCGAGGGGGTGGCGGGCTGGGGCGGTAGCGGGCTAGGGCGGTGGGGCGGTAGCGGGGTGAAGGTAGCGGGGCGGGGGGTAGCGGGCTAGGGCGGTAGGGCGGTAGCGGGGCGGAGGTAGCGGGGTGGGGGGTAGCGGGCTGGGGCGGAGGGGGGTAGCGGGGCGGGGATCAGAGGGAAGTATTGGCGCAATGGTACGCGGGATACACCTGTTGGTGCACATGGGAAGCAACCATTGCGGGATACACCTGTTGGTGCACATGGGAAGCAGTCCAACAGTTAAGAGGCATAGGTGGCGCCCCAACCCTCTCAACCAACTAGTGTCAGGAGCGCAGGAGAACACATGGAGCACGGGATTCACTGACCCAGGACAGGCTGGAGTGTTGCGGAAGCCATCAAGGGCAGAGCGGCCCACAAACGGTGGAATGGCTAAGGATGGCTAAGGGTGCAAGAAGACATCCAATAGGAGGAAGGTGTGGAGATTGGTAGCGGGGGGTGGAGCAGAGGAGGAGAAGGTGAAGAGGGGGAAAAGGGAAAAGGGGGAGGGGGACTTTTCTGGAGGGGGGAGAGGCGGGAGTAAAGGAGTGAGAGGCTAGAGTCAAGAGCTCGCCTCGTGTGTATCTTCTGGGAGTGTATCAGTCATCTTGCTTTCTAATGAGTTATGCTACTTCCCATCTCTGCTCGCTACTCTAAAATCTCTTTTCGTTGTGTTCTCCTCCCCTCCTCTCCCTTCACCTGGTACAACGGACCTGTGTCATATGGTTGAAGTTCTTTGCTGTTCATGTCGAGGGATGGCTTTCATGATGTTGTTCCGCTTTGGTCTTCTTCTTGCTCACATCACTTCAGCACTTGTACCGCTTGCACATAGTTGACACCATCTACCGCTTGCACATAGTTGACACCATCGACAAGCACTCACCTACGTACCATCAGTGACACTTATGGCACGTCTTACTCGCTTCTCGCACCAGTGGCCCTAGGCCTCCGGTAATACTTCCGGAAGTGTTAGGAAACCCCCCCCCCCCCTCAGACAGTTTATGGCGATCACGGTGGGACCCTGCTAGTGTTGAGTAGCACGAGTGAAGTGGTGATCTAGGGTCCTAGAGAGAGGTCTTATGCCGAGTAGTTCTGAAACATTTGAAGGAGCTAGTGAGAGAACTAGGAGGTACTTGAGGAGAGTGGAGAAAAGACTTCCGGCAGACCAAACTAGGTACAAGAAGCATTACGTGCGACGTAAGTTTGCGAAGTCCTCAACTCGAGCACAAAGTGAGCCCATTGGAGCAGTAGCCAGAGCAAGTAACTTCATCGACACTCTCATTGACTTGGACCAACAAGAACCCTGGTGGTCAGATCCGGACTCCGGAGAAGAAGAAGTGCAAAGCGGAGAACAGGTGAAAGAAGAGGGTACTAAGGACGAGGACTCCTCAGGGACTCATCAAGGTCAAGGCAGCCCCTCTCCTCCTCCTGCAACGATGTCTTCATCAACCACCTCTTCTACCGGAGTGGTGACTCCATCTGCTCCCGCCTCAACCTCTTGTGGACAAGCTGCTACCTCATCTGTTATGCATAGCTCCGGGCTTCTAGCTAATCCTTCTTCTACATCTATTCCATTGGGGGGTACTTTTGCTCCGGCCATGCCTTTACCTGCCATGATGGTTTCATCTCCCTTTCCATCCACACCGGTGTTGCCTTTTCCACCACCTTCTTCCTTCCCTTCTGCTTACTCATCCATGACTTCAACTCCGTCCCTCTCTTTCCCAAATGCTCTCCCATCCTCTTTCACCCCCACATCTTCCATGTTCTCACCCTATCCCTCTGCAACACCGAGACCCCCCACTTACGCCCTACCATCTGGGTACACTTCCTCTATGACTACATCAGTAGTGACTTCTCCGAGCTAAAGGTGTGGAGAATGAGCATGGGTTCCTTCACATCTTTCCCTCGTCATTGGAGGATGCTGCGGATGTATGGTACAGTCAATTTCCTCCAGACCACTTCCAGACGTGGACAGACCTAAGGGAGGAATTCTTACGCACTTTCAAGTTGGAAAAATTCGAACACATGATTTTATCCACTGACACCATGAAGCCTGGAGAGAGCATCTCTGAGATGTACACAAGGATGAGGGTCTTGGCGGCAAAGATGTCAGTGCCACCCAATGACGCCGTCATGAAGGGGTGGTTTTTGAAGGCTTTATCCTCCACCATTGCTATAAGGCTGGTTGACAAACTTCCTGAGCATGCCTCACTACAAGAATTTCTGAGGGAAGCGGTGAAGATGGAACGGTCCCAGTTAAGTTTCGCCTCAACACCCGCTCAGACCACCCAACTTCCGAGAGAAGAGGGCTCACAGGCATGGCAGCAACTCAAGAAGGAATTAGAAGAAATCAAAGAAGGTCTGAAAGACAGAACAAAAGTGGATGGACCGTCACCCTTTGAAGCTCAGATAAGAAGTGGTCTCTGGTGCACCGACTGCAAGGGTTCTGGCCATGGCTACTGGGAATGTCCATCGAAGCGTAAGGTACCCACCCCAACCTCCTTTTGCACATTTTGTGAAATTCATGGACATGATGCCTCCGAGTGTAGGTATCTTAAGGGGTTGAGGAAGCTTCTACCGGAGTATCCAATTGGGGAGCCACTGGTGGCTACAATCAACAAAGCTGCACCGACCACTTCAGGGCCAGTACCCCTAGCTTCAGCCCCTGTGAAGGCACCTGAACCACCCACCCACCCTATCATTCCACCTCCACTACTTCCTAATCCTCCTTTGCTCCAAGCTCCTACTCCTAGTGAATTTGGGGCTCCATACTTCTACCCTCCACCCTACTATGCACAGTATCAACCACCTATGTCAGGGGGTGGATATGGACCCCCTTATGTTCGCGGTCGACGGGGTGGGTTCCGAGGTGGACGTGGAGGCAGAGGTACCAACTTTCGCAGGCCCATCATGTGCTATAGATGTGGCGAGTACGGCCATTACCAAGATGATTGTACACAACCATTTGGGGGACCCTCTTGTACACAGTGCAACACAAATGACCACTACACCAGAGATTGTCCCAATGGCAGAAGGGAATTAACATCGCAAGTCAACATGGTTGACGTAGTAGTGGCGGGGGAGGGTGACAAACCCCATTTGATTGGTGCAGTGTTGGGAGCTGTGACTAGGTCACAAATGAAGGGTGACAGTAGTAAGGATGATTCAACATCAATATCGGAGGCCTCATCACCAACTAATACCAGCTCAGTCACTAGAAGAGCATCCCCACCTCCTTCCTCCAAGGTGGACATTGGGCACAAGACTACATCGCCCTTGTCCTCTCCTGTAACTGGATTAGAAAGGACCCGAAGGGCCCCACAGCCATCAAGACCTATCAATAGCTCTAAAACTACCTCAGCTCCAAGTGAGCAATCTATGCCTTCAAGGTATCAGGAGGTGATCAGGAGTGTCACCAAAGATCTTCAATCTAGTTCTGAAGATGAAGGAGTCACACCTCAGTTTCCTTCGCGCAAGTCCAAAATAGTGAGGTTTGCAACAGAAGTGACAACTTCAGGGCAAAAACGTGAAGAGTCGCAGGCAGGCCCATCCACCTTCCACTCAGGAAGCACAATGAAGCAAGAGAAGGAAAAAGGGGTGAAGCCTAGTAGTGCCAAAGAAAAGGGGAAATGGGTGATGGGAGAGTCACCACAGGAAATATTGACTGAGAATCCAGAGGCACCTCCTCTCCCTCGCGTAAGCTTCGACCCTCGGCCAGAAGCTCGGCGGATGAAGGCACAAAAGATTGCTGCTACTGTCCAGCCCTATTCTTTTTTTTTTTCCATGAAAAAGACTTCTATTAAGTAAGAACAAAAACCCGCGAGAGCAAGCTCAAAGCGGAATACATCATGAAATCATGAGGATAATAAAAAAACCCCCTCAGAGTGAGGTGGAAAGAAACCAAGGCTGAGGCTGAAAGTTCCATCTCAACCCTGTAGTAGATTCAGAGAAGAAAGGAGAATCCTTCCATTCCCTGAAGAAAGAAGCCCTCCTAGCTGAGGCTGCACGGGAGTCCCCCTGCATACCCGTCCATACGGCCATCAGAGTGTGTACGATGTCTGTCCAGATACTAGCCAATGTGTGCGAGGGATGAACCTGAGTACCCTCCATAGCCTCTGTGCATCTGGATCTCCAGATATGCCAGGCTGCTATGCTCGCTATAATCTCCCAAGAAGTATCCACAGAGGCATGTACAGCTGTAAAAGGACGGTGTGTAACCACATCCAACGAGCAGAGCTCAACCCGATGATGTCGAACCGAAATGGCCCGGGAGGAGTCAAGTCCCTCATAGAAAACCTGAGGTCCTGTAAGAGAAAGCCAAGCCACCGAGCCCCAAGTCATAAAGAGTGGGGAATGGGCAAAGTGACTGAAGATCCTGCTATCCCCATCCAAATCAATCTCGCCTGTCTGCAATCCCATAAGCAATGCTGAATAGACTCCGAAGCAGAAAGGCAACGAGGGCAAGTAGGGTCGGCTCCGAATCTGGACCTCCAAAGGTTCACTGCAATCCCTCCATGAATAGAAAGCCAAAAGAAGATAGTGATCTTTCTATTCCTGTGGGATTTCCAGAGCCTCCTCCAGAAGTACCTCTACTGATCCGCAGTAATACCAAAAGTCTCCCAATGAGGAACTCTAGAGGGTCTCCAACCTCTACTACTGAGCTGAAATCTCCTGGCATTACTGACCGTGTAACGAAAGAAGGGGATGGTCTTCTCTCGATGCCCCGCGTCAATCCACTCCCACTCTCCGGGGTCCCACTGTAAATACCTGATGGGAACTCCTCCATAGAGCCAAAGTCTCCAAGACCCGGTGGAGAGTAACTGGGGGTCAGGGTCTAAGAACCACTCTGAATCTGATCCCTGCATCAAAAGGCCTACGACCCTGATAGGCTGAAAAGCAGACTCAAGCAATATATCATCTGTAGATCTGAGCAATCTGCCACCATCTTGGACACTGAAAACCAAAGCATCCTCCTGTGCACCTTGGAAGGCTAAGACCTGAAGTGGAACCCCGCCTCTCGAGAAAGTACCTGCCCAAGTGGAGGTAGTGAGAGGCATATCATCTGTGTCTATCCAAGCCTCTGGAAGGGCTGACTCAATCTGCAAGATCCTCCCTGCACTCCCTCTGAGATGTCCTGTCAACCCTGACTTGGTTTCCTCTGGAAGCCTACGGAAGGCTTTCCAAGATCCCAAAGAAGAAGCAGGTCCCCTCTCCCACCTGGCCCACTGCATGTAGAGTGAGGCACCCAGTGGTCTGCCACGATCATCTAAAATACTGTCGTTCCACATGATGGGCTGCCTATCAATCTCTTCCCGGGAGGAAGGAGGAATCCTCCGAAGAGAGCTTCTGAAACTAGCCCAAGCTTTCAGAATGGCAACCATGAGAGGGGATGAAGGTGATCTGAGGTGTGCTGAGGTGAAAATCCATCTAACACTGCTCATCCAGTCTCCTCCTGAGGAAGGTGTGCACCTCTGTATGCTCCTGATAAGAAAGTCCTTCCACGGTTCCTGTCCTGGCATAAGTCCTCGCACCACTATCTTGCAAAGTAAGGCTCTGCACTGTAAATCTGGATCAATAATATTGAGACCCCCATCCTGTGTAGGGAGGATGAGGGTCTCCCAAGCCACTCTGGCTAAGGCATCTGCTGTGCCATCAAGCCCACTCCAGAGAAAGTTCCTGATCGGTCTTCTGAGCTGAATGATGCAGTCCCTAGAACGGCACCAACATGAACAAATAAACCAGGCCGTGGCCAAGAGGACCTGGTTGACCACCACAACTCTAGAGGCAAGATCCAGCTTGGCTGAGCTCCAAAAGAGAAGCTTCCTTCTGATGCTCTTCAACACGGGAGCAAACTGCTGCGTGGTAGAAATACCCAAGCCGACCTGGCAGCCCAAATACCTGATAGGCACACCCCTCTGAACCCAAGTGAACCCTATGTCAAGTCCCCAAACTGGAGTGTCCTCATCACTGATCCAAAAGCCATTGGATTTATGCCAATTTATCTGCGCCCCTGCCGCCAAGCAAAATAAATCCAATGCTGTCCTGAAAGAAGTCAATGTCTGTGGAGAGGCATCCAAATAAATCGCTGTGTCATCAGCCAACTCACTGTCAAGCAGCTCCTCTTCTCTTCTGATAGGAAGTCTCAGCCCAAAGATGTCAGCTTGAGATCTAACATAGATGCTCATAGCTTCGGCCACGAATAAAAAAAGGAAAGGAGCAAGGGGGCATCCCTGACGGACTGATCTCGAAATCTGAAATCTCTCACCCCTTACCCCACCAATAAGTACCTGGCTATGGGCTGATCTGTACAAAGAGGAAACACCTCTGATCCAAACATCAGTGAATCCAAAGCGTAGAAGGGTGCCCTCCAAAAAACTCCAATCTACTCTGTCATAAGCTTTTTCAAAATCCAACAGTAGAATGGCAAGATTCTGGCCACTCTGCACGGCCCACTCTGAAGCTTCCCAGAAAGAAAAAATGTTATCAAAAATACTTCTGCCATGCACAAATCCCGTCTGAGTGTCGTGGATAAGATCAGGGAGAAGTGGCTGCAATCGGAGGCTGATAGCCTTGGCCAGAATCTTGTAACAAGTCCCCAGAAGTGTGATAGGCCTCCACTGGGACAATAAATTTCTGCTACCTCCTTTTGGGATAAGGTGGATGAGGCCCTCTGTAAGCGATTCAGGCATCTCGCCAGAGTCCCAAATGGCCTGCATGGCTGAAGTAATATAGTCTCCAATCATATCCCAAAATGCAATGAAAAAAGACGGAGTGAGGCCATCTAAACCTGGGCACTTGCCCTTGTGAAGGGCTGAAAGTGCAGTCCTGAACTCTGTGTTGGTGAAAGGTGCGTCAAGTAGAACATGCATATCCGGATTCACCAACACTGGGATACTCTGCCAAATAGCCTGTCTAGCATCCTCTATATCGTGTGTCTCAGGATCAGCAGTAAGGAGGGTGGCATAGAAATCTGAAGCTATGCGTAAGACGTCATCTGGCTCTGTCTGTAAAACCCCATGTGAGTCAATAAGCTGAGATACACTCTCTCTACTATGTCTAGGGCCAAGAGTAGAGAAGAAGTGTTTATTGACTCTACCACCCATCTGAATCCAGAAGGACTCCCGTGCATGAAAGGCATACTCTGCTCTCTGATCAAGCAATAACTGCAGGTGAGCCCTCGCTGCAGCAAGGCGCTCCTGAATCCAAGCATGTGAAGGCCGTTTCTGCTCTTCCCTCTGCAAAGCTGCTAACTGCTGGCGAACACCAATCTCACGTCTGAGAATATCTCGTCTCCTGGTAGAAGCAACTGAGCAGTAAAAGTCGCTAATACCAGAGAGGGCAGCGGCTAAATGTGAAGGATGTGGCTGCCCTCCCTGGACATGAGCAAACCATACCCGTAGGGCTGCCTCTGTAAGGTCCTCCTCTGTGTAAAAGGCATCTGGGATCCTAATGCTGGCAGATCGGCCTCTCAAGTGAGGCTCTGAGATAGCCAGAACAACAGGGAAATGGTTTGAGGTGGAAACCCCCGCAGCAATGCATACCGATCCCCCTCTGTCTAGTGCCCAGTCATCTACATAAAATCTGTCAATGCGTGCATGAATAGGCATCTGTTGCCTCCTGTTCGACCAAGAGAACAGGAGGGACTGTGGCTGAATAAGAAAGGCATCATCACACCAAGTATCTCTGCCACAGAAATGGAAAAGGAAGGCATCCCAAGCTGCTCTCTCCAAAGAGTGAAGTCCGCCTTCTCTACCCCCTTTTTTGTCTGAAGGTAACTCGACCATGTTAAAGTCACCTCCAATCACCCAAGAATCCACAATGGGGGCCCAGGAGAGCAAAGTCTTCCACATAAGGACACTTTCCCCTCTAATGTTGGAGGCATATAGGTTGAGGAAGCCAACCTTACGCCCTCCAATCAAGAGAATAATCCACTGAGCTCTAGAGGGGATAATGACTCCGTGCCCAACAACTAAGGGGAGAACCGACTGCGAAACTGAAATAGAAGTGCCTCCCCTAGTGCCCAATGCAGGCGACCAAAAAGTATGTCCTGAAAGCAACTTGCCTGACTTGGCACAATCTCTATAATCTAGCTTGTGCTCTTGAATAAATAATATATCAATGGGACCCCCAGTAACACCTGGATGAAGCTGATCCCGGATCAGCTGTCTGCGGCAGCGATGTGGGACGCCACCTAGGCCCTGTATGTTCCAACTGATAATCCTCATCGACGGGAGGATGTAGAGTGGAACACCTTACCCGACCTAGTGGCGGAAACAAACCCCTCAACAGGGGAAGACCTCCTGGATGGAGGGAAGGAACCCAGTGGAGGAAAGTCAATAGGGGAAAGAATCCTGGTACCTGAAGAAGAAGCCCTGTCAATAGGAAATCCAACCACTGGCTCCCCAAAAGTAGCAGGCACAAACTCCTCCTCTGGGAAATCTGAACTCTCTGCCAAGGCTGAAAACGAGTTCCTGTGGAGCAATCCAGACACCGGAGTACGAAGGATCCCTTGTGAGGGAAGAGGATCAACAGTGTAAGCTATCCCCTTCCCCCTGTCCAAGGGAGGGAGTGAGGAAGGCTCTCTACCCGGTGTCTGCCCAGCCGCGGAAATCTCTCCGTCCTCAAGAGGAACATCTGGCAGTGCTGGATCTAAGGAAGAAGCTGCAACTGGGGAGGAGGTCGAAGCTTCAGTGTCTCGGACTGTGCAAGGTGAGACAGGAAGGACAGCTCGAGGTGAAGCAGAGTCTACTAAGGTACCCTCGTGAACTGAAGGAGGGACCTGCACACGTACTGGAACCCACTGTAAAGCATCGCGTGTGCCTGAGGGAGGTGGGGGTCGAGGAGCAGGACCTGTACCACCCCCCTGATGAGGCCGAGGAATAGGTACTGGACCTGTACCACCACCTGACTGAGCAGGACCGCCACGTGAAGAATGAGGAGCAGGAGCTGGACCTGTACCACCCCTCTGTCGAGGTCGAGGGGCAAGTGCCGGGTCTAATCCCCCCCCCTGTCCCCCCTGTCGATGCCCTGAGGCGGTAGCTGTACCAGAGGTCTTCTTAGGCCTTTTCTTCTTCCTGGGACAATCCCTGGCAAAGTGTCCCGAGGTCCTGCAAATCCTGCACTGGTCCTGCCTGCCTGAAATCTCCACTCTCTGGCGAAAAAAGGAACCATCCGGGCGCTGTATCATGACGTGGTCCATCTCGAGGTTAGGATCCTTGCAAAGGACCCTAACTCTAGGAACCCCATCAGCCTTGGTTGCCTCTGCTGCAGTCAATGGCAACCCAGGGAGGGGTGGGATCTCAGCAACTACGCCAAAATGCTCCCCAATAACAGAAAGAAGTCGATGGTAAACCTGGGGAAGCCCGGGGAACCTGATGAAGAGCGAGAAGAATTTCTTATCTGCCTCAACTGGGTCGAAACCAAGGTGAAAGGCTTCAAAGAAGATCTTCCTGTGTCCCAGGTGTAAAAGCTCGGCCTTGAGCACAGTGCTCGCAGCCTTTGGAGTGTCAAAAACAACCTGGAAAAAACCTCGTCCCAGAAGGCGAACATCTACCAATCGAGGAGCGAGGTCTGGGGGGAGAGCCGCAAGCATCCAGTCTCTGGCTTGGGATCTGGAAGGGTGAGACCCGAAGATGCGTGCTAACAAAGTGGTAGAGCACTCAATCTCTACATCCTTCCTGAGCTGCTGCAACTCGTCTTTAGAGAAAGTGATAGTTTTCGCGGCCGGTGGAGATGGAGTAGGATTGGCTGACGGGGAATCCATCGCCAATCAAGGTGAGGAGGCCGACTCGAACAGAAAAAAAGGCTCCTTCCGTTCCAAAAAAACTGCGAGGGGCAAGGGAGGGGAAAGGAGGCTAGGAGGAAGCAGGGGGGAAGGGGAGGGAAGGAGGAGAGGGGCTAAGGCTGAGAGGGGAGAGGGGCAAGGAGGGAGGGGAAAGGAGAGGAGAAGAAAGGGAGGAGTGAGAGGAAGAGAGGGGGCGGGAGAGCAAGCAGGGAGGGGGCGGGACAGCAGGGGAGGGGGCGGGACAGCAAGGGGGAGGGGGCGGAGGCAGGGAGAGGGAGCGGAGCAGCAGGGGGGAAGGGGCGGAGGCAGGGGGAGAGGGGGGAAGCAGCAGGGGGGAGGGGGCGGAGGCAGGGAGAGGGGGCGGAGCAGCAGGGGGGAGGGGACGGAGGCAGGGAGAGGGGGCGGGACAGCAGGGGGCAGGGGGGAGCAGCAGGGGGGAGGGGCGGAGGCAGGGAGAGGGGGCGGAGCAGCAGGGGGGAGGGGACGGAGGCAGGGAGAGGGGGCGGGACAGCAAGGGGGAGGGGGCGGAAGCAGGGAACAGAGGGAGGGAGCGAGGGACAGGCAGGGGGAGGGGGCGGAGCAGCAGGGGGGGAGGGGGGGGAGCAGCAGGGAGGGGCTAGGGACAGGCTGAGGGGGGAGAGAGACGGGATGAGGCAGGGGGAGCAGCAGGGGAACGGGGAGGAGCAGCAGCTCAGAGCAGCCCTATTCTTTGATGGATGACTTGATGGATTTTAGGCCCAATATCACCTTACGACAACTCTGTCAATTGTCTCCACATATCAAGCATCAGACTATTGCATTTTTGAATCGCATGCCAGGAGGGCGCCAAAGGGGATCTGTTCAGGGTGGACCCACACCAGAGACAGTAACAGTTCAAGATGGAGTAACACTAGACAATTGCTCAGCCTATGCTGCCCTCACATGTGAACAAAGTCCCAAGCTCGCAGTGGAGATCAATGGGGTGGAGCTGAAAGATGTTTTCTTGGATGGTGGGGCAGCAATAAACATCATGCCGAGGGGTACTCTTCAACAACTGGGTTTGAAATTGACAACTGACGTACATTTCCAAGTACGCATGGTGGATCAACGCAAGGTGAAGCCTATGGGGGCTGTAAAAGGTGTTCACATGAAGATTGGGGGAGTTACATTCCTGTCCAATTTTGTTGTACTTAATATGACGGAGGGTGAGCAGACTTACCCTCTACTTCTTGGTAGACCATGGTTACGCTCAGCAAAGGCCATTCAAGATTGGTCAAGTGATGAAGTTCGACTACCTTTGGGATCCACATCCTTAGAAATAGACATGGTTACTGGAAGGGCCCGCCACCGACCTGTGGAACTTGGGGAAGAGGATTTTGAAGAAGAAGAAGGGGTGGAAGAGGAGCGATGGGCACTTGGGGATTGGCCCCTACAGGAAGAAGAGTTGGCCTATGTGGAGGACTCACCCTTCCAAGGTGAAACCGATGTAACAGCGGCACGAGATGTTGGTGAGAGCTTGACGTACTTGTTGGAACATGCTAGACCAGATGAGGAAGAAGCTGTCATCTTGGATTGGATGGGGGCCCTGGGATCCTTAGCCATCAACATGGTGGAGTTGTGTCCAGAAGAGGATCCTGAAGCCCATTTTGGTACTTCACGGAATGCGCAAGAGGTGAGCCAGGAAGCCTCTTCCCCACCTGGTTTGGCTGATCTCATGTATGAACGGATGCCTTTTGGCCTTCTTAATAATCCCCACATGTATCAGCGAATGATGTCCGCAAGTACCAGACCAAGTGGTGGGGAGGCCACCAGGGTGACTCAAAGACAAAACCATGAAGCAGCAATGGAAGCAATGGATGCACACGACATGGATGCCTCACACCAAGAAAATGACCATGGGGTCACAACAGAGGAGGAAGAGGATCTTATGCAAGAAGATGATGAGCGAGCGGAGCGAGCGAGCGGAGCATAATGATGGTCCTGAAGAGAACACTCATGAATCTATGGAAGAAGAAGATGACCACATAGATCATGGGCTGGCTGAACACAATGATGGTATTGGAGAATACACTCATGGATCTGCAGAAGAAGAGGATGACCACCTACTTACTGATGTCATTCAAAGGCAGGAGGTACTGGAAATGACTCTTGGAAGGGTTATTGAATCCATTATGCAATCTGACCAACCTAGGAGGGGTCAAGAGGCCGGACAATTTGAAGGAGCCGTCCACATTCACACTGGAGTCTGGAACTTCAGACCTTCAAGGCAAGCCCACAACATACAGGGAGAAGAAGATGTCGCGGACCTTGTTCTACTCGACTTATATATGTCAGAAGCTGACTCCCCAACGACACAGGAGGTTCATGACACTACATACGAGGTGGTTGGACTACCATATAGAGGAATGCTCAAGCAAGCACAAAAAGGAAAGAAGAGAATGGGCCCAACTGTTGCCTCTACATTTCAACCATTTCCAGAACACACCCAACCGTCCTATCCGAGCTCTTGGATGGAAGAAGTAGTGGGGAATTTTTCTCTAGATGATTCTCCTGCGCACCCAGCAGTGGGAGTAGAAGAACCGAACAACTCCACATCAGGAAGCATACCTCAGGTTGACCATGCCAGGGATTGGAGGTATCTGAACATAGGGACAGAAGACCAACCGCGACATCTTAAGGTAGCCAGTTGGGTCTGGGAACATGACTATCTCCTTGCTGCATTGTCTGATTTTTTTCAAGAGTATGTTGATGTCTTTGCCTGGTCATATAAGGATTTAAAGGGAGTACCCACTGAGTTCATGGAACATCGCATCGATCTATATCCGGAAGCAGAGCCGGTGATCAGGGGACCATATCGCATGAATCCTAACTATGGCAAGGCTGTCCATGCTGATATTCAAAAGATGGAGCAAGCAGGGTTGATCTACCCTGTTGACTACTCCGAATGGCTTAGTGGCATCGTAGTGGTACCCAAAAGAAAGAAAGAAAGAAAGAAAGAAAGTGTATTATTGTCCACTAAAGGCCAAAATGGGCCCATGGGACATCAAGAACTCTGCGTACAAGATAGCACAAAATCAACGTGCCACAAAGAAGAGGCATCGTCCAATATCATCTAAGTGCTACGCAATACAATGCAAGTGAAAGTACATAATGTCAAATCCGAGCCTAAATACAAAGTAAGCTAGATGCAAGGAAACCGCCCCTGGGTGCAAAATGGGGGGATGAGTACAATATGTCAATGCAAAGATACAAGTCCATGTATCACGGAGTCTGAGAACCAAAATAATACTGGAAATCCTGTCCATCGACTCTGCCTCCTGCTATGAGAGTACAAATTTGAGCAAAAGTGAGGTGAGCGGCTGGTAGGGCGAGATCTCCATGAGTAAGTCTCCTCCGAAAAGCTGCCATCATCCTGGATCGTCTGGAGATGAAGCGGCGAGTACGTCCCCTATGTAACAAGATCCTGCGGCGTCTACAAACCATCTCATATGTACATCCACAGGGTGGAGGCATGTGTCCTGTGTAAGCTCTGACCTCCTCGTGCTCCTCCTGATACCTGTCATCTGGTATAGTATGTGTCTGAGCTCTATCGGGCTGGGCTCTATCACGCTCCGGTCTGTGCTGATGGTCTCTGAGGTAGTGTCGTCGAAGCATAGTGGCCTCCCTGACATAAAGAGCTAGGCAATGCTGATCCTCATAATCCATCACTCGTGAGAGAGGTCCAAAGCCATCCGTGAAGAGACAGTGGAATCTCCCTCTGATCTCATAATATAGCGGGCATCTGCAAATGAAGTGCTCCTCTGACTCCACCTCTCCCATGGTGCAACAAGGGCAGATCCTGGTCTCTCGGCCTGGACGCCGTCCATCCTCCATGCGTCGCATCCTACCAGCCTCTATCTCGAGCTGATGCGAAGAGACTCTAAGCTGGCCAAGGGCAATCCTCAGTGAGTGGGACATGTGGATACCTGTGTAGCCTGGTGGAATGACAAATCCATC
Source organism: Dipteris shenzhenensis (assembly GCF_047967505.1). Classification (NCBI taxonomy): domain Eukaryota; kingdom Viridiplantae; phylum Streptophyta; class Polypodiopsida; order Gleicheniales; family Dipteridaceae; genus Dipteris; species Dipteris shenzhenensis. The sequence goes on along the minus strand of NC_141624.1, from coordinate 46,230,313 downwards.
CTCTGAGATCCGAAGGAAGTGGTCACGATATGTGGCCATCTTCGTCGGAAGCTGCGTGGGATAAATCCAAGTGCGGTACGTATGAAGCTGCAGCAAGTCTGCTCTCGTGACCTGACTAAGCTCGTGGCGAGTCAACTCGAGATGAGGGGCATCTATGCTGTATCGGAAGGGAGGCAGTCTATCCATGTCTAGTCCAAGAGATGTGAGCCACCTAGTGAGTCTGAAGTACCAGCAGTATCGTGCCAACTCCATAGAAGATGCAAGTGCTAACCATGGCAACCGAGCTCTGCCTGCTGCTGAGTCTCCAAACTCCCTAACCCTGTGCAAATACATGACCGACTGAAACGCTGCATCCAATGCAAGGGGAGTAGCTCCAAACTCTGCTAGCATGATCTCGTGCGGAACTGTAGCCTTGGCCCTAATGAGCCGAGAGAACATGATGATCTGTAACCTCTCTACTCGTCTCCAATCTGCAGCGCCAAGGTCTCCTGCCCAGAAAGGAGCTGCATACATCGCAGCTGGTCTCACCAATGTGTCAAATAGCAGGGATTTCGTATCGGGATGCTGAAAGTGGGACTGAAAACACTGACGCTCAAGATGAGCCAACGAAGCATACCCTTTACTAATCCTATCTCGTGCTGCATATGTCATGGTAAAGATCGGTCCCCTGAAAACTGCCCCCAAATAAGTGTACTCTCTAACAAGCTCAATGGGCTGTCCGTCATAAGTGAAGCAAAACTCATCCGTGCTGTAGATACGATCAGAGGTGTTGAAAACCATAACCTTGGTCTTGCCAAGGTTTACGGTCAATCCCCTGTCCTGGCAAAACCTGTGGAGTGCCTCAATATGTGCCTGGAGGCCCTGAGCAGTAGAGGAAATGAGAACCACATCGTCCGCATACAGGAGGATAGGAATGGAGGATCCTGAGAGAGTAGAGCCCACACCGCCTGTCATCTGTACGAACATCTCTAGCTCATCAATATATAGTCCAAAGAGAGTAGGAGAGAGCGGGCAACCCTGCTTTACCCCAATCGTGCTGCATACCTCCTCTGAGAGCCCCTCACGTGTCTGAACCCGACCAGTGACCCTCTCATACAAAGCCATGATAGCCCACTGTGTTTCTCCACTGAAGCCCATCTCGCGAATCCTCTGAAACAATGTGAATCGCGGAACTGTATCAAATGCCTTCCTGAAGTCCACGAAGCAACAATAAAGCCGTTGCCTTCGTGACTTCGCCTCCTCTACTAGTGCCCTGAGTGTGAGAATGTGGTCAAGCGTCGAATGATCCCTGCGAAATCCAGCCTGTCCTCTGGCTCTGAGTCCTGTCGTCTCGGCATGGTCATTTATACGGCTTTCCAAAACTGATGCATAGATCTTGGCCATAACGTGGCCAATCATGATGGTCCTGTAATTCGACGGCTCCATAGGGTCCCCCGACTTGTGGATAGGTACTATGGTATTGCCTAACCAGGACTGTGGTAGGCCTGTACAAACAGACTCATTGAAGAGACGGGAGAGAACAAAAGCTAAGGTATCAATCCCATGGATTACATACTCCGCTTGCAATCCATCATGATCCTTAGCTCTCCCATTCTTCAATCGGTGGACTGCTGCACGGACACTCTCCGGTGTGAAGAGACTAGATGAAGCCTGGCCTAGGGGAGTGGGATAAATCGATATCTGGCTGATCTGGAACATCGTATAGAGCTGAAGTATATGCAGACCAGACACGTGGATCTGTGAGGGGGCTCTGAGACTTCGAGCGGAGGAATTTTCTCCAGAATTCCTTGGAGTCACAGCTGAAAAGCAAGCTTCTCAGCTCCTCCTCATTCCGGGCTAGAAATTGGCGTTTCTTGCGCCTAACCAACCACTTGTAGTCTCTCTTGGTTTCGGCAAGGAGGGGAGACTTCTCCTTGGTCTCAAGGTTAAGTTTCTTGCGGAGTTCCTTACACTCCTCGTCATACCAACCGTTGCAAGGAACAAGACCAACCGGTGGGGGACTAGACGGATGACATGTGGCAGGGAACGACATGTGAGCGGCAGAAACGAGTGAAGTATGTACAAGTTCCCACCGGTCCCGTGTGGATGGTAGAGCATCTAATAGATGAGGACTAAGTAGGCGGCTGAGGTTCTGGCTATATACATCATCGAACTGGTGGTCGAAATGAACCTCGTAGTAGGGTTGGCGGTCGTGATAACGAGGGGGAGGTGGGTCATGGGAGACATGAGTCAAAGTAAAGTGGATGAGTGCATGGTCGGCAGAGGGCATGAAGGGGCTAACAGTAAGGCTATGGATGGAAGGGACTAGAGTCGGGGGACCTATGATGTAGTCGATCACGCTAGTACCACGTCCAGAAGCAGAAGAGAATGTAGGCATGGAAGACTGTGGCCACCTGGACAAGCCGTTATAAATGACCATACTGTGCGAGGTGAGGAGCTCCAGTAGCTGACGTCCCTGATCTGTGGGCTGTACTGTGCAGTCTGATGAAGTCCGACAGAGGCTATCATCGTGAAATGCTGGGAGTATGACCGGATCCTCCATGAAGTCATAAGTGAAGGCCTGTCTGTCTGAGGTCCTCGCGTTGAAGTCTCCTAAAAGGATGACTTCTCCGCGACGTGAAAAATCTGCAATGTCCGCTGAGAGATCCTCAAATATGGACTGGCCTGGTCCAGTGGAAGAATAGATCGACTGTGCCGGGGGGAAGTAGCAAACTGCAATAAAAAGATCTCGCTGAGGGGCCCTGCGGCAGATGCGTACCCACAAGAATCGGGCATGTGAATCTGCTCTCTCCACTGTGATGATCCGATCGAGATGCTCTCTGTACAAAATGGCCACTCCTCCAGATCCTCTCACTCCAAATGTCCGGGCGTGCTGCCTGAAGGCAGATCTCCATGTATACCCTGTCACTCGTGGCAAAGGTCTCTCTGGACTCTCGTGTGTCTCCGTGAAAAAGATGATATCTCTCCCAAAGAATGCCCCCCGTAGATTGCCTGGTTGTGCTGTAAAAGAACCATTGCAGTTCCATACAGCGATGCGTAGACTATCTGACGGGTGGTGTGTCCCATGGGCCCTGTCCTGTCAAGCGGACGGGGCAGGAGGTGGAGGTGGAGGTGGGGCTGTATCTGCTGGTCTGCCATCTCTAAGCACTGTGGGAGCACGCCTCAAGGTGCCTGTGATGAGTCTGCCATCCCTAATCACTGCCCACTTGCCCTGAGCTCGGGCTGCATCTCTCTGAGGCATGAGCGCCTTGCGCTCCTCAACCTGTATCTGAGTCAGATCCTCGTCCATGGAAATCTGTGGGTGGTCTCTGAGTGTCCCTCTCCTCCTGAGGGCAGCTAGACGTGCCTGGGCATCTCTGAATCTGATAATGAGGGGCTGCTCTCTAGTAGGATCCCTCCCGACTCTATATGCTCCTACTATGCCATGATCCTGTACTCCCAATGTCTGAGAGACAAAGGTCACAGCCTGTGTCATCCTGGACTCTGTCGCCGAGGGCAAGATACCACGAATGCGAATGTTGAGGGCCTTTGTGGCCCTCTGCTGTGACTCGACCAATGTAGCTGATACAGTAGATCTCTGAGGCTGTGATGGCTGACGGCGGACGACATCCACCCACTCTGTGGCTCTCTGGACCTCTGTCTGAAGGGAGGTCAAACGCTCCTCAACCGCTGCTACTGCTGTAGTGGGAGATGTATCCATGTGCTGAACGCGAGTCTCGATCTGCTGCACTCGCTCTGTGTGTCCATGAATCTCTCCAGCAAGAGTCCTATGGGTCGCCTGTAAGACCTGAAGATCTGTCCTAATAGATAAGACCTCCCGATCCTGCTGTGTCACTCGATCAGCAAGAGATGCAACCTGAGCTGTAAGTAGAGAAATGGTCTCGTCCTTTCTGTGAAGCATCTGAAGTGCAGCTCGGAGATGGGTCTCAAAGTGCTGAAGCTCTGGCAGGATGTGGCAGCAAGGACAAACAGTGCAAGGCATGGAAGGAGAAAGAGAGGGAGACAGGGGGGAAACCGGTAAGGTGGGTAGCGGGGATGAAGGAGAAGGCTGGAAAGGGGGAGAGAAAACGGGTACCGGGGAAGGAGAGGAGGGGATGGATAAAGTCTGTAGAGAGGATGAGGAGGAGGTAACCTCTGGCAAAGTAGGTAAAATAGGCAACAAAGGGGAAGAGGTGACAGAGGGCTGTGAGAGGGAGAGAAAAAAGGGTGGAGAAGGGGTAGGAGAAGAAGGAACCTGAGAGGGGAGGGGTGAAAAAAACTGCGGGTACAAAGTAGCTATGGGCGAAAGATGAGATAATGGAGCTGAAACCGGTGAACCTGCGACTGGGAGTGCGGGCACTGCGCTGGACGGAAGATGGGACAATGGAGCTGAAACCAGTGTACCTGCGACTGGGAGTGCGGCAAGTGCGGGCAGTGCGCTGTCCTTTGTAGAAGATGCGAGTCCTCTTCTACTATAGTGCAGCATCTCGGTCGTGGCGGCCATTGATGTTGCTGCTGTTGCTGCTTCTGTAACATGCTTGACGGTGTCGGCCATTTTTAATTACGGGAAGCTGGCAACATTGAAAAGCGGGAAGAAAAGTTGGGGTTGGGGCTGCCCCAAAAAAAAAAAAAAAAAAAGGTGGGGTTGGGGCTGCCAAAAAAAAAAAAAAAAAAAAAGGGAGGGGGGTCGGGGCTGCAAGTGCGAGGGGGTGAGCGGGGGGGGGGCGGGGGGTGAGCGGAGGGGTGAGCGGGGGGACTGAGCGGAGGGGTGAGCGAGGGGGGGGGGCTGAGCGAGGGGCTGTGAGGACTGTGGGGGCTGAGCGGGGGGGGGTGAGCGGGGGGGCGGGGGGTGAGCGGAGGGGTGAGCGGGGGGACTGAGCGGAGGGGTGAGTGAGGGGTGAGCGGGGGGGCTGAGCGGAGGGGTGAGCGGGGGGGGTGAGCGAGGGGTGAGCGGGGGGGCTGAGCGGAGGGGTGAGCGGGGGGACTGAGCGGAGGGGTGAGCTGAGGGCAAAGGAGCAGCAAGGAGGGGTGAGCGGGGGGACTGAGCGGAGGGGTGAGCGGGGGGGCTGAGCGGAGGGGTGAGCGAGGGGTGAGCGAGGGGGGGGGGCGGGGGGTGAGCGGGGGGACTGAGCGGAGGGGTGAGTGAGGGGGGGGGGCTGAGCGGGGGGGCTGAGCAAGGGGCTGAGCAAGGAGGGGTGAGCGGGGGGACTGAGCGGAGGGGTGAGCGAGGGGTGAGCGGGGGGCCTGAGCGGGGGGGCTGAGCAGAGAGAGAAAGAGAGAGAGACTGGAAAACTCCGAGTTTGTGTCGACTATAGGAGTTTGAATACCGCCACACGTCGGGATAGGTTTCCTCTCCCCTTCACTGACAGGGTGCTAGAAACCGTAGCTGGTCATGCTCTCTACTCCTTCATGGATGGATACAGTGGGTATAACCAGGTTCGGGTGCGAGAGCAAGATCAGTTAAAGACTACCTTCGTCACCCAATGGGGAACTTATGCTTACCGGATGATGCCTTTTGGTCTATGCAATGCACCGGCCACGTTTCAACGTCTTGTCAGCAAACTCTTCCAAGAGAACATCGGAAAGTTCCTTGAGGTATTCTTGGATGACTTCTCTGTGTTCAATGGTAAGAATGCTTCTCACCTCGAACCTGCTATTCAGACTGACCACATGAGTAAGTTGAGGTGGGTTTTTGATAAGTGCAGAGAAGCTAGGTTGTGCTTGAATCCGGACAAATGCTTCTTCCTCGCCTTGCGAGGGGTCCTCCTTGGCCACATCGTCTCAGCTAAGGGAATGACCACGGACCCAGCAAAGGTGGAAGTGATATTGACCTTGCCTATTCCTCGCACACCCAGAGAAGTCAAGTCTTTTTTGGGACATGTGGGTTATTATAGAAGATTCATCAGGTCCTATGCCGACATAGCGGTGGCGTTGACGGAACTCCTTCGGCAGGAGCAGTCCTTCAACTGGTCGGCACCTCAACAACTGGCGTTTGACAACCTCAAGGATCGTCTAGTAAAGGCACCCATCTTGCGGCAGCCTCAATGGGATGTCATTTTTCATGTGCATGTAGATGCAAGTGGGCTGGCCATTGGGGCGATATTGGCCCAACCAGATGAAGAGCACAAACTCGACCTACCTGTGTACTTTGCAAGCAGACAACTCAATGGAGAAGAAAGAAACTATAGCACCACTGAACGCGAGGGCTTGGGCATGGTCTATGCCATGACAAAGTATCGGCACTATCTCTTGGGCAGTAAGTTTATCATCATTACTGATCATCAAGCTCTCAAGTACTTACTGAACAAACCAACGCTTGGGGGGAGAGTGAGTAGGTGGATTCTTCTATTTCAAGAGTTTGACTTTGACATCCTAGTGAGAGCAGGCCGATTACATCAACCAGCAGACCACTTGTCAAGGATCTCTTCAGGTGAAGCAGCCATAGGAGTTGATGATGACCTTCCAGATGCGGGCCTCTTCCGTGTCGATGCCACAGTACCAAAAGATGACTGCCTGTTTGCTGTGGATAGCTTTCCCCCATGGTATGCAAACATTGTACACTTGTTGTCTACAGGGGAGTTCTCCAAAGGGTTAACTCCAGCACAAAAGCGGAGGCAGATTCTTCAGGCTGCTCCTTTCAAACTGATCGCGGGTCAGCTGTACAAGTTGGGGAAGGACCACATTTTGAGGAGGTGTGTGCTCCCTCATGAAACACAAGACATCCTTCAGGAGGCTCACTCAGGAATGGGGGGAGGTCATATGGCACCAGAGGCCACTGCTAGAAAGATAATGCGCTCTGGGTTGTGGTGGCCAAAGCTATTCCAAGACTGCTATGCTTATGTGCGCCGCTGTGACTCATGTCAAAGAGGGGGGCCGAAGCCTACCCGACGGGAGTACCTTCCCCTTCAGCCATCCAGCCCTGTACCCCCCTTCTATAGATGAGGATTGGATTTTGTTGGACCCATCTCTCCTGCAACTCGAAGAGGGAACAAGTATGCTCTGATTGCTACTGATTATGGCACTAAATGGGTGGAGGCTAAGGCCGCGAAGACCTGCACTGCTCAAGTTGTGGCCTCATTCTTGTATGATCAAATCATTTCTAGGTTTGGATGTCCTGTGGAATTGATGAGTGACAGAGGTACCCACTTTCTCAATGATGTCATCGCTGACCTCATCACCCAACTGCAAATTGTTCACAAGACCTCTAGTTCATACTACCCTCGAGCCAATGGTTTGGCCGAGAGCTCCAATCGGACCATGTCTCATATTGTGGCTCGGTTATGCCTTCATTCCTTGGCAGATTGGGATATTCTACTACCAGCTGCTCTTTTTGCTTACAGAACCGCATACAAGGCTAGCACTGGATATTCACCCTTCCAGCTAGTTTACGGCTTGGAGGCAGTTATGCCCTATGAGTTCCACATGAAGACCACTAGGGTCATGGCAGAGATGGATGATAACTTGGAGGCATGCACACTTGAGAGATTATGGGATCTTGAAGCCTTGGATAAACATCGTAGTGAAGCGATCCTGGCTCAGGAAGTCTGGCAAAGAAGGCAGAAGGCATGGCATGACAGAAATCTCAGGAAGAGGGAATTCCAAGTTGGCAGCTTGGTCTTGTTATATTCCAGTAAGTTCCTGAAGCATAAACCCAAATTTGTCAGTGGTTGGACAGGGCCCTTCTTTATCACAAGGATTATTCCCACTGGAGGGGTTTATTTGGCCACCTTGGAGGGCAAGAAGTTACCAGCACCTGTAAATGGCTCACGGGTAAAGAAGTATCATCCACATTGACTCTCTCTCTTTGGATAAGGATTTCCATTCCTATTAGTTGAATTTCTATTTATTCAAACCACAACAATGTATTCCCTTTCCTAACCCTGTCAAGCTTCTACTCTCTACCCCGTTGCACTCTTTGGTGAGAGACCAATAAAAACTGAGTTTTCCTTCTCTGGCAAGACGGAGATAGCCCTTGCCTTCTCTGACACACCCTCCTCCTTAATCCTTCTTCACCTCTCTGTCACTCAGGTTCACCTCTCTGTCACCCATGTTCACCTCCAGGTCGCCCCTCTTCACTCCTAGGTCACCCCTGTTCACTCCTATGTCAAATCCCCATGTTCACCTCTCTGTCACCCATGTTCACCTCCAGGTCACCCTTGTTCACCTCTAGGTCACCCCTGTTCACTCCTCTGTCAAATCCCCATGTTCACCTCTCTGTCACCCATGTTCACCTCCAGGTCACTCCTCTTCACTCCTAGGTCACCCCTGTTCACTCCTATGTCAACTCCCCATGTTCACCTCTCTGTCACCCATGTTCACTCCTAGGTCACCTATGTTCACTCCCAGGTCATCCCTGTTCACTCCTCTGTCAACTCCCCATGTTCACCTCTCTGTCACCCATGTTCACCTCCAGGTCACCCTTGTTCACTCCCAGGTCACCCTTGTTCACTCCTACGTCAATTCCCCATGTTCACTTCTCTGTCACCCATGTTCACCTCCAGGTCACCCCTGTTCACCTCTACGTCACCCCTGTTCACTCCTATGTCAACCCCATGTTGACCTCTCTGTCACCCATGTTCACTCCTAGGTCACCTATGTTCACTCCCAGGTCACCCCTGTTCACTCCTATGTCAACTCCCCATGTTCACCTCTCTGTCACCCATGTTCACTCCTAGGTCACCCCTCTTCACTCCTAGGTCACCCCTGTTCACTCCTATGTCAACTCCCCATGTTCACCTCTCTGTCACCCATGTTCACCTCCAGGTCACCCTTGTTCACCTCTAGGTCACCCTTGTTCACTCCTCTGTCAACACCCCATGTTCACCTCTCTGTCACCCATGTTCACCTCCACTCCTAGGTCACCCCTGTTCACTCCTATGTCAACTCCCCATGTTCACCTCTCTGTCACCCATGTTCACCTCCAGGTCACCCTTGTTCACCTCTAGGTCACCCCTGTTCACTCCTCTGTCAACTCCCCATGTTCACCTCTCTGTCACCCATGTTCACCTCCAGGTCACCCTTGTTCACTCCCAGGTCACCCCTGTTCACTCCTCTGTCAACTCCCCATGTTCACCTCTCTGTCACCCATGTTCACCTCCAGGTCACCCTTGTTCACTCCCAGGTCACCCCTGTTCACTCCTCTGTCAACTCCCCATGTTCACCTCTCTGTCACCCATGTTCACCTCCAGGTCACCCTTGTTCACTCCTAGGTCACCCCTGTTCACTCCTAGGTCACCCCTGTTCACTCCTATGTCAAATCCCCATGTTCACCTCTCTGTCACCCATGTTCACCTCCAGGTCACTCCTCTTCACTCCTAGGTCACCCCTGTTCACTCCTATGTCAACTCCCCATGTTCACCTTTCTGTCACCCATGTTCACCTCCAGGTCACCCTTGTTCACCTCTAGGTCACCCCTGTTCACTCCTCTGTCAAATCCCCATGTTCACCTCTCTGTCACCCATGTTCACCTCCAGGTCACCCCTCTTCACTCCTAGGTCACCCCTGTTCACTCCTATGTCAACTCCCTATGTTCACCTCTCTGTCACCCATGTTCACTCCTAGGTCACCCCTGTTCACTCCTAGGTCACCCCTGTTCACTCCTATGTCAACTCCCCATGTTCACCTCTCTGTCACCCATGTTCACCTCCAGGTCACCCTTGTTACTCCCAGGTCACCCCATGTTCACCTCTCTGTCACCCATGTTCACCTCCAGGTCACCCTTGTTCACTCCCAGGTCACCCCTGTTCACTCCCAGATCACCCCTGTTCACTCCTATGTCAAATCCCCATGTTCACCTCTCTGTCACCCATGTTCACCTCCAGGTCACCCCTCTTCACTCCTAGGTCACCCCTGTTCACTCCTATGTCAACTCCCCATGTTCACCTCTCTGTCACCCATGTTCACCTCCAGGTCACCCTTGTTCACTCCGAGGTCACCCCTGTTCACTCCTCTGTCAACTCCCCATGTTCACCTCTCTGTCACCCATGTTCACCTCCAGGTCACCCTTGTTCACTCCCAGGTCACCCCTGTTCACTCCTATGTCAATTCCCCATGTTCACTTCTCTGTCACCCATGTTCACCTCCAGGTCACCCTGTTCACCTCTAGGTCACCCCTGTTCACTCCTATGTCAACCCCCATGTTGACCTCTCTGTCACCCATGTTCACTCCTAGGTCACCTATGTTCACTCCTAGGTCACCCCTGTGCACTCCTAGTTCACCCTTGTTCATTCCTATGTCACCCCCCAAGCTCACTCTCTGTCACCTATGCTCCTCCCTATGTCACCCCTTGTTCCTCCCCTGTTCACCCTAGGTCACCTCTTGCCGCTTTCACCCTCCGTCACCTATGGGCACACCAATGTCACTCCTTCTTCATCCTTGGTTCACCCTTGGTTCATCCCTCCTTCAGCCTCATTCAGCCTCATTCACCTCTATGACACCCTCATCCAATATCCTATACAAGAGAGAGTAAAATTCAAATTCCAATTTTCCCACCGTGTTCATTCAAATATTTCCTCTTGCCCACACCGCTTTTTCTCTCACCTACCCCCTCCCACCAAGGCTATATTTAGCCACCAAATTCAGCGTCTGTCCTTTATCTCCCAATTCCAACCAGTGCTATATTTAGCATCTGGCTAAACTCAGCGTGGATCCTTGGGATCAGCTCATCCACCTCCTCCACCGCATCTTGCAACCCACTCATGCTATTTTTGGCTTACTTTTCTAAATTTGGATCTCTTGGTTATGTATTTATGGCTGTCCCCCTCCAAACAACGAAACCATACGCAGCCTCCCCTCCAGCGCCTTCTCCTGCAGCCTCCCTCCTTCTCCTACAGCTCTCCCTCCATCGCCATCCTACAGCAGCCCTGCAGCCTCCCCTTCAGCGCCTTCTCCTGCAGCCTCCCTCCATCGCAACTCTCCTGCAGCCTTCTCCTGCAGCTCTCCCTCCATCGCCATCCTACAGCTCTCCCTCCATCGCCATCCTACAGCAGCCCTGCAGCCTCCCCTCCAGCGCCTTCTCCTGCAGCCTCCCTCCTTCTCCTACAGCTCTCCCTCCATCGCCATCCTACAGCAGCCCTGCAGCCTCCCCTCCAGCGCCTTCTCCTGCAGCCTCCCTCCATCGCAATTCTCCTGCAGCCTTCTCCTGCAGCTCTCCCTCCATCGCCATCCTACAGCTCTCCCTCCATCGCCATCCTACAGCAGCCCTGCAGCCTCCCCTCCAGCGCCTTCTCTTGCAGCCTCCCTCCTTCTCCTACAGCTCTCCCTCCATCGCCATCCTACAGCAGCCCTGCAGCCTCCCCTCCAGCGCCTTCTCCTGCAGCCTCCCTCCATCGCAATTCTCCTGCAGCCTTCTCCTGCAGCTCTCCCTCCATCGCCATCCTACAGCTCTCCCTCCATCGCCATCCTACAGCAGCCCTGCAGCCTCCCCTCCAGCGCCTTCTCCTGCAGCCTCCCTCCATCGCAACTCTCCTGCAGCCTTCTCCTGCAGCTCTCCCTCCATCACCATCCTACAGCTCTCCCTCCATCGCCATCCTACAGCAGCCCTGCAGCCTCCCCTCCAGCGCCTTCTCCTGCAGCCTCCCTCCATCGCAACTCTCCTGCAGCCTTCTCCTGCAGCTCTCCCTCCATCGCCATCCTACAGCTCTCCCTCCATCGCCATCCTACAGCAGCCCTGCAGCCTCCCCTCCAGCGCCTTCTCCTGCAGCCTCCCTCCATCGCAACTCTCCTACAGCCTTCTCCTGCAGCTCTCCCTCCATCGCCATCCTACAGCTCTCCCTCCATCGCCATCCTACAGCAGCCCTGCAGCCTCCCCTCCAGCGCCTTCTCCTGCAGCCTCCCTCCATCGCAACTCTCCTGCAGCCTTCTCCTGCAGCTCTCCCTCCATCGCCATCCTACAGCTCTCCCTCCATCGCCATCCTACAGCAGCCCTGCAGCCTCCCCTCCAGCGCCTTCTCCTGCAGCCTCCCTCCATCGCAATTCTCCTGCAGCCTTCTCCTGCAGCTCTCCCTCCATCGCCATCCTACAGCTCTCCCTCCATTGCCATCCTACAGCAGCCCTGCAGCCTCCCCTCCAGCGCCTTGTCCTGCAGCCTCCCTCCATCGCAATTCTCCTGCAGCCTTCTCCTGCAGCTCTCCCTCCATCGCCATCCTACAGCAGCCTGCAGCCTCCCCTCCAGCGCCTTCTCTTGCAGCCCTCCCTCCATCGCAATTCTCCTGCAGCCTTCTCCTGCAGCCCTCACTCCATCGCAATTCTCCTTCTCCCTTCTCGTTATCACCTAACCAGCTCCCCTCCTCACTAGCACCTCGCCAGCTTCCTCTCTGGACCTCGTCATCGACTCCCCTTCTCGTTATCATTTGGCCAACTTCCTTCTTGCCTCGTCATTAACGCCCCTTCCTTTCCTGCTTCCTTTCTATCCTCCGTGCTTCTCCATCAGCTTCCCTTCTCATCACCATCAGCTCCCCCTCTTGTCCCCACCTGCCCCACTATCTCGTTCTATCTCAGCGGGCTTGCCAACACCTCGACAATAGCTCCCCTACCTCGTCACCAGCTCCCCTTCCCTTCCTGCTTCAAGCCCTCGACAACAGCTCCTCTACCTCGTCACCAGCTCCCCTTCCCTTCCTGCTTCCTTTCTTGCCTTGTCATCACTCACCTTCCTGCTTCGTCATCAGCTTCCTTTCCTGCTTCGTCATTAGCTTTTACTTTACCTCTTGTTCTTCTTCATGCTCGAGAAGAAGTCCAAGTATAAGCCACGGTTGCCCAGAGATAAGCTCTTCATCCCTTTCTATACCGCCATGACGTCTCAGGCAGCCTCTGCAATGCACATGACCTCACCCATGCCTACAGCCTCAGCAGGGCCGACTACATCAGCTAGACCGACTTCGTCAGCAGAGCTACTTTCATCAGCAAGGCCAACTTCATCGGTAGGGCCGACTTCATTAGCAGGACCGACTTCATCAGTGATGCATTCCCTTCTTGGTCCGGAGATCACTATCATCTCGGATGGAGAGCCACCGCAATCAAGACAGCAGCGGGGGGTTCTTTTTCACTCTCAGAGCTCCAGTGCCTCCTCTTCCGACCATGGGGGCTCAGATTACACCTCCTCTGCACGGAGACCACATTCAGAAGGGTCAGGTGGGCCAACGGAGATACAGAGCCCTTCGGTAACCACCCCTCCCCTCTCCCACGTTCGGGTTATGTTTAAACCTCTTCTTGATCCGAACCTCAAACTATCCTCCGTATTGACATCTTCCGAGATCCAGACCCTCAGTCTAACTGAGTTCGACAAGGTCATCTTCCCTTCGGTGGATGTGGAACTGTGTACAGGATTCATCAGATCTTATGACTATGTCACAGACACTTTTGAGTTCATGGGCTCCAGGCAGCTTCTCACACCCAATTTGGTCTCACAGTACATGGGGCTCCCTGCTCTCCCTATTCAGCCTCCTTCCGACGATTCACCACATCTCCTTTCATTCCTTTCACAGTGCAAACCCAACAGGAGGGAATATGATTGCAAAAAGGTTTTGGAAGGTGGAAGCAGAGAAGCAGTGATCACACGCTACTTCTTCACTCGCTTCTATTCAGCACCCGGGCATTACTACATCACGAAAGGTATCCGTCCTGCTCTCAATGCTCTCTTCACCATCACTCAGTATGATTTTGCATCCCTCTTTTATTCAACATTCCGGACCACTGTTCGAAATCGCACACGCCGAAGCACACACACCTGTACTTGTGGACCTCACCTCACCTACCTCTTGCACCAGTGGCGGGCTGCAACGCCTGCACTTTTTCCTCCACCTTCACATACTTCATCCTCTCCTCACTGCCCACTCTCCGCTCCTATGATCCCCCACTTGAGATCAGCTCCACTGGCCCTTCGTGCGGCCCCAGCATCCTCGGCCTCTGCTGCATCAGTCTCTGTCCTCTCCAGTCCCCATTCCCACTCTTGCTCCCCACATCTGCATCTCCAGTCCCCATTCCCACTCTTACTCCCCCCACATCTGCATCTCCAGTCCCCATTCCCACTCTTGCTCCACCCACATCTGTAGCACAGGTTTCTGAGCCATTCCCTCTTGGGTCAGCCTCTGGAGCTTTGCCATCAGTTGCTCATGCAGGAGTCGCCTCTCCATCCATCCCCTTCGAGGCTGATTTTGATTTCCCTGATGATGTTCTTCCGGTCACTCCCCTACCCTCCTCAGGTCTCACCCACCATGGCAGGACATTACCACTTACCTCACCCGCAGTCATGACCATTTCCCCTCCGATCATCTCATCAGGGTCAGTGGGGTGCAAAGATATGCACATTAACCCCCGTTACGGCAGCAGGCACCGTTACGGCAGCAGGCACCTCTGCCTTGGAATCTCTTGATGGAGAGGCATCAGAACGACACAGGTTATTGAACTTGAATCTTACTTTTTTTCCACTGGTGATGCGAAGACACCACCCCGGGTGTCTCGACGACTGACCCGTGAACCAAGTATGGAGGCTGCTGGACAGGACTTACTGGAAACTCGACCTGGCGAGGTTATTTTTGCTGGGGGTAAGATACCTTATCTTCTGGGAGTGTATCAGTCATCTTGCTTTCTAATGAGTTATGCTACTCCCCATCTCTGCTCGCTACTCTAAAATCTCTTTTCGTTGTGTTCTCCTCCCCTCCTCTCCCTTCACCTGGTACAACGGACCTGTGTCATATGGTTGAAGTTCTTTGCTGTTCATGTCGAGGGATGGCTTTCATGATGTTGTTCCGCTTTGGTCTTCTTCTTGCTCACATCACTTCAGCACTTGTACCGCTTGCACATAGTTGACACCATCTACCGCTTGCACATAGTTGACACCATCGACAAGCACTCACCTACGTACCATCAGTGACACTTATGGCACGTCTTACTCGCTTCTCGCACCAGTGGCCCTAGGCCTCCGGTAAGACTTCTTCTTGCTCACATCACTTCAGCACTTGTACCGCTTGCACATAGTTGACACCATCGACAAGCACTCACCTACGTACCATCAGTGACACTTATGGCACGTCTTACTCGCTTCTCGCACCAGTGGCCCTAGGCCTTCGGTAATACTTCCGGAAGTGTTAGGAAACCCCCCCCCCCCTCAGACAGGCCCACAAGTACAGGTACATGTTCCCCGACACTTGCGGACTGTGTTACGGAAGGTAGAGTAGAAGAGTGAGGCGAAATCGTAGGGAGTGACGGAGAGAATGGAGTCTAGGGTAGAATTGATCGCCTTGGTGATGAAGAAGTGGCCCGGGACAGAGTAGAAGTGCGTGAACAACTACCTTGCTAAAAGCGCCTCTCTGTTGTTTCCCTCGAGAACCTTCTTGCACTCATGTCCCCGGTGATGAGATTTACACGTAAACAAGAAGGACATGAATGTGAGTGAGTCGGTGTGAGGTGGCAAAAAGGGAAGTGGGAAGACAGAGATGTGGATACGAGACTTGGAGTGAACATATGACGGGAATTCAAGAATCCAAATGTGTTTGTTGGAAAGTCATATGACTGAATAAACGCAGTACACATTTGGACGTCCACGTGGGGAAGTGTGAGAGTATCAAACTCCATGAGAGACATGCGGGTTATGTCATTAGGTGACAAGATGCTGGACAGCTTGAGTGTGGGATCAAGGAAAGGTTTGAAAACCACCCGAATGATCAAGGAAGATGAAGCAGGGGGTGGAAGATCGCAAGCTGTACTTTGTGGGGCCAAATCACCGCCACCGGTACTGTGCCCATTGTGCCCACTGGATGCCTTGGATGGTGTTTTGATGGGACCTATGGGGGGCAGATAGTCAGAGCCTCCATGATCTAAATTAGAGGAACTCAAAAAAGGGGATAGCTCCTCATCTGATATGATAGTGATCCTATTGGAGGGAGGTGAATCTACAGCTGCTCAAGGTAGTTTGGAAGTGCTCTGTGGTGTAGACTCGGCACCCAGGTCGTCTGTGGTGCGTTTGCCAGGTGATGCCATGGAGGGTGGTCCTGATCCTATTCTGTGGCCTGCCCGAGAGCCCCTATGGAAGTCAACGAATAGAGTATCGCAGGGTAATCTGGGTTTGTACTAGTGGCGAGGGGCACGGGTAGGCATGAACGATGGCGTCGTATGGAGAGGAAAAAAGTGAGGAGGGGGTGTCAATGTCTAGGTCTGGAGAGGCAAAGAGGGAGGAGGAGGTGTTGATGTCGAGGTTAACAAGATAGGAGCCCGGAATCTGCTACGAGAGAATTCCTTAGTAGAGCCACCAATGCAGGCCCAGTTGCGTCGTATGGAGAGAAAAAGAGTGAGGAGGGGGTGTTGATGTCGAGGTCTGGAGAGGCAAAGAGGGAGGAGGAGGTGTTGATGTCGAGATTAACAAGATAGGAGCCCGGAATCTGCTACGAGAGAATTCTTTAGCAGAGCCACCAATGCAGGCCCAGCTGTCGGAAGGACATGTTGAGACCTGAGAGAGGAGGTTGACAGGATGGCCATAGAGCCAAGCCACGTAGAGGGAGAGAGAGGGTGGAGTCGGAGGGGTCGGTAACTAGGAGGGGGGCGGGTGGAGAGGTAGAGGGAGAGGGCGGATGTAGAGGTATAGGGAGGGAGGGGTGACGAGGGATGTAGAGGGATAGGGAGGGAGGGGTGATGAGGGGGGACTAGGGTGGGTACAAGGAGAGAGGAGAGGGGGTGACGTAGAGGTTAGGGAGGAGAAGGGAGGTTGCGCTGAGGAGATGAAGGGGTGGTGGCTAGGGGGAGAGGGAGGGGAGCGTAGAGGTAGGGAGGTAGGCGGGTAGAGGGAGAGGGGGGAGGGTTTGCGCTGAGGAGAGGGGGGAGGGGGGGGGCTGCGCTGAGGAGAGGGGGGGGTTTTGCGCAGGAGAAGGGGGGGGGCATAGAGGGTAGGAAGGGTGGTGGGTAGAGGGAGAGGAAGGGGGGCCGGGGGGGGGGGCTGCGCAGGAGGGGGGGGGGGGGAGAGGGGATTGCGCAAGAGAGGGGGGAGGGGGGGGGCGTAGAGGGTGGGGAGGGTGGCGGGTAGAGGGAGAGGGAGGGGAGGTTTTGCGCAGGAGGGGGGGGGAGGGGGTTGCACAGGAGAGGGGGGAGGGAGGGGGCGGGGCGTAGAGGGTGGGGAGGGTGGCGAGTAGAGGGAGAGGGAGGGGGGTTGCGCAGGAGAGGGGGGAGGGGGGGAACGTAGAGGGTGGGGAGGGTGGGTAGAGGGAGAGGGAGGGGGGGAGGTTGCGCAGGAGAGAGGGGAAGGGGGGGGTGTAGAGGGTAGGGAGGGTGGCGGGTAGAGGGAGAGGAAGGCGGGGGGTTGCGCTGAGGAGAGGGAGTTGCGTGGAGAGGGAGAGAGTTGATCGTCAAGGAGGGGAGAGCTGATGAGGGAGGGAGGGAGCTGAGAGGGAGGAGGATAGTTGGCCGCCAAGGCGCTTAAAATAGCACTTTTGAGTGTGATGTGTAAGGGGGGTGGAGAGAACCGATGGAGGGGAGAGAGAGCCAAAAAGTGAATCCACCAAACTTAACCTAATCCACCAAAAATAGCATCTCTGCCAAATTTAGCATAATTGTCAAATTTAGCATATTTGCCAAATTTAGCGAAGTGCTAAAAATAGGTTGGAAGTGTATCGCCAAGATGATGGAAGATGGAAAGAGTAGGTTTTGGTCAGGAAAGAGATGAGTGTGACAAAGGGTGGAGAGAGTAAGTACTCGTAGGAGAGAGGTGGGGGAGTGACAGGGTGTGGAGAGAGAAGGTGTTTCTAAGAGGGAGGTAGAGGTGGTCAAGAGGGTGAAAAGGAAATGAGTTTGGAAGAGAGAGATATAGGTGGACATAGGGTGGAAAGAGAATAATTTTGTAAGAGAGAGATAGGGGATGGACATAGGGTGGAAAGGGAAGGATTTTGTAAGAGAGAGGTGGGGGTTGGACAGAGGGTGGAAAGAGAAGGTGTTTGTAATAGAGAGATGGTGGTTGGACAGAGGGTGGAAAGAGAAGGTGTTTGTAGGAGAGAGGTGGGGGTTGGACAGAGGGTGGAAAGAGAAGGAATTTGTAAGAGAGAGGTGGGAGGTGGACATAGGGTGGAAAGAGAAGGAATTTGTAAAAGAGAGGTAGGGGTTGGATAGAGGGTGGAAAGAGAAGGTGTTTGTAAGAGAGAGGTGGGGGTTGGACAGAGTGTGGAAAGAGAAGGTGTTTGTAAGAGAGGTCGGGGTTGGACAAAGGGTGGAAAGAGAAGGTGTTTGTAAGAGAGAGGTGGGGTTGGACAGAGGGTGGAAAGAGAAGGTTTGTGACAGGATGCAAAGGGGAGGTCGTAGTTAGAGAGAGAAAGTGACACGAAGTGAAAAAAAAGGGGGGTCGCATTTAGAGGGTGGCCTCACTTAGAGAGAAAAAGTGGCACGGGATGAAAAGGGGGGGTCGCACTTAGAGAGAGAAAGTGGCATGGGGTAAAAAAGGGAGACCTCGCTTAGAGAGAGAAAGTGACAAGGGGTGAAAAAGGGAGGCCTCACTTAGAGAGAGAGAGAAAGTGGCACGGGGTGAAAAAGGGAGGCCTCTCTTAGAGAGAGAAAGTGGAAAGGGGTGAAAAAGGGAGGCCTCACTTAGAGAGAGAAAGTGTCAAGTGGTGAAAAAGGGAGACCTCACTTAGAGAGAGAAAGTGGCACGGGGTGAAAAAGGGAGGCCTCACTTAGAGAGAGAAAGTGTCAAGTGGTGAAAAAGGGAGGCCTCACTTACAGAGAGAAAGTGACACTCGGGTAGAAAGAGAAGGACCCATGTAGAGAGAGAAAGTGGCACTCAGAGGGAGAAGATGTCACCAGGGAAGGAGAAGGCAAGAGTGTATATAGAAGGACTAGGAGGGTGTTTCCTCATTGATCATGGTATCTCTTGATGCGTAACCCATTCACTGTGCAGGTAGGAGTCTGCCTTCCAAAGTGGCCAAGTAGACTCCGCCACTTGGGATAAGCTTGGCAATGAAAAATGGGCCTGTCCAACCACTTACAAACTTAGGTTTGTGTTTGAGAAACTTACTCAAATACAAGAGTACTAAATCACTAACTTTGAAATTTCTTTTTCTGAGGTTTCGGTCATGCCAAGCTTTGTGTCGTTTCTGCCACACTTCTTGAGCGAAAACTTCACGTTGATGCTCTGCTAGTGCCTCCAAATTCCACAAGCGTTCCATTGTGCAGGCTTCAAAGTTGTTATTTTGTCTGGAAGAACCCTGTGGGTGTCAAGATGAAATTCATAAGGCATGACGGCTTCCAGTCCATAAACCAGCTTGAAGGGTGAATACCCAGTACTCGCCTTGTAAGCAGTTCGATAGGCGAATAAAGCAGCGGGAAGTATCTCATCCCAATCGGCTAAAGAACTTAGGCAAAGACAATGCATGATCACGCACATTGTGCGATTTGAGCTCTCAGCTAGACCATTGGCACGTGGGTAATAGGGAGATGAAAATTTGTGAACTATTTGTAGTAGGTGAACCAGAGGCAATGGTGTCATATAGGAAGTGAGACCCTCTATCACTCATCAGCTCAGCAGGACAGCGAAACCGAGAGATGATTTAGGACCGGCACCGTTTACTTATTTTGAGACGGACTCCTCTCACAGATTGTATCCCACTCAGCCCCTGGATCGACAGGAGCTCCTTTGGCAGAGAGTCAGGGTCATTGGTTGCCTGGGTAAGGAATGGGCCACAGATCCCTCCAGGTTGACCATTGCAGAGGATCCTAGATGGAGACTTTGGATTTTTCAAGGTCGACCTCTTGCGGAACTCGATTGGGACCCAGGTGAGTGGGCGTGGCCTGCTCCGGTGGCAGGCGTTCGTCCTCTTTCCTTTTTCCAATACTCGACGAGAGCAGGCTATAGGCTTCAACAGAGAGACTCTCATCACCTACCATCTGCCTCACAGCATTGGCACGCACAGGGACATACTGCAGAGCTCTTGCTGAGCTACTGGACTCACTTTTGGGGCATCAGTAGAGCCAGGAAAGTCTCCTACTTTCTTTGGCTCACTATACATAGGGGTATACCTGTGGGTACTTGGCTTCAGCAGATGGGTAGACCCTCCTTGTGTATGCGTTGTCAGCTTGCAGAGGAATCTAGTAAGCATTGTTTATGGAGCAGCCCCAGCTCTAGGGTGGTATGGACAGGTATCTTCAGGTTATTCTCATATGTTACATCCGAGTCCTTTCTGATGACATGGGACGCCGCCCTTTGGGGGAGAGAATGTGGAGCCTTTGCTCTCTTTGAGTCAGAGCCAGGAGATCACGATTTCTTCATGCAGCGTCGCCAAAGACGGGGTCCCACAGAGGTCAGCATCATGGAGCCACAGGATTTACTTTTGGTACCTGTACCAGCTCAGGATTCCATGCCTACTTCACCTGCAGGGTCAGCGTGGGAGGTGATTTCCAGCATTACCCTATGGCGGATATGGTGTTCGCGATGTTCTTTTCTCCTTGGGGGCCATTTATGCACGGAGGCTGACACTCTCGCTTCCATTTGGGCGGAGATTATCTTCACTCTCAGGAGTCAGTGGGAGCGGTGTAGAGGCACCTCTTTGGCAGCTCGTGGGAGACTGTTATCCTTCATGAGGACATGGGACTGCTTATTATTTTTTCATTTGACCCCTTTTGGGATGTCGTGGCATTTTAGACCACCACCATGGCTTTTGGCCACATTGTTGAGGCTAGGGATAGAGTACTTTCTCTCCCACCTGTTGTATGATTCGTTTTGAATGGAATATATCACTTTTTCTCAAAATTTTTTTTTTTAAAGATCACATCTTTGATTAAGAGAGCATTAAGTGGATTTGTAATCAACCAGAGCTTAAAGGCAGAAACGCTAGATGGACTGAATTAATGCAAGAGTTTGATATACAATTGACATATCGGAAGGGGAAGTTCAATGTGGTAGCAGACTCCTTAGCCGAATGCCAATTGTTAATGAATTGAGTTTTACTTAATTTCAGAACGATTTCCTAGTCCTTAAAGGGGAAATGTGAGTTTGATCCTCACTTCTCTGAAATATGGAAAGCAATTAGAAATAGGAATTCAACTAATCGAGGGTCTTGGAGTCGCATGGAAATGGCGACACACCATAGGTTGGTGATAAAGGACTTACGTGGAAAAAATATGCTATTGAGGATGACTACCTACTCTACAAGGGTAGAGTAAGTGTCCTGGATAATAATGACATTAGGCGCCAAATTCTTTTTGAATGTCATGATAGTCCCAGTGCTAGACACCCGGGAATTCAGAAGACATATGTGCTTCTGAAAAGACAATTCTTTTGGCTTAGAACAGGTAAGGACACCCAAGATTATGTATTGAAGTGCCAAAAATGCCAGGTCAATAAGACTGAACGCCTTAAGGTAGGAGGTCTCCTTCCCCCATTGGAGATTCCATCTGGTAAATGGGAAAGCATCTCCATGGATTTCATTGTGGGATTACCTAGGACACAGAGAGGGCACAACTCTGTGCGGGTAATTGTGGATCGGTTGACCAAGATGGCTCATTTTATTGCGGGTAATGAAGATGTTGAAACTTTAGAATTAGCTAGGCTATTTGTGGAGCATGTCTATAGACTGTATGGGCTACCAACCGGTATTGTTAGTGACCGAGATAGCAAATTTAACAGCCAGTGTTTAAGAGGTTAGAAACTTCATTGAATATGAGCATTGCGGATCATCCACAAAGTGATGGTCAAATTGAAAGAGTCAATCGGATCATTGAGGATATGCTTCGAGCATATGTAAATAAACGGCAAACTAATTGGGAACAGTATCTATCCATATTAGAATTTGCATATAATAGTGCCAAACATTCAGCTATAGGTTTTAGTCCATTCATGATGATGCATGAATTTCAACCAAGAGCCCCAATGGCAGTGGGACTCGAAAAAGAGAAGGTTCAAGCGGCCAAAGACATTCTTGAAGATGTGAATCCAATGCTTAAGTTAGCTAAAGATAGCATAAGAAGAGCTTAGGATAGAGCATGAAGTTGTGCAAACCCGCACCGTAGAAGGTTGGAGTTTGAAAGATGCCTAAATCTTTAGAATCTCTAAAGACAGGTAAATGTCACAATACTTAAGAGGATTGGAGAACTCGCTCACAAATTAGCCTTACCTGAGGGATGTAGAGTACATCCAGTTTTATGTTAGTAGGCTAAAAAGAAAATTAGGAGATGATGATAATCTCATTGGAAATGAAGTCCTAGTTGAACTCATTGAACCTGCATCTTTACCACACGAACCAGAAAGAATTCTAGATAAACAAGAAAAAAGAACACGACATACTATACGGCAAGAATGTGTGGTTAAGTGGAAAGATAGACCTGAAGAGAGTTCAACATGGGAAAGGGTAAGCAGTCTCTAGAGGAGGTTTTCCAATTTTGTTTCCAAGGACGTAAACGTTTCTTAAGAGGAAGCGTCAACTATAATACCGTGACTACGGTATAAGGCGGGAAGCCAGAGGGCTTGGTAGCACTTGCATTACTAAGGCCTAAAGGGCTTGGGTCTAGGGTCATGCCTAAGCCGAATGTAACAGTGTTGACTGGTTACTTGTTAGTTTTACTGCCCTTTGATTAATTGAAGGCTGGTTTCACGACACTGTCTTGCCAATTGGAGCAGGCTGTATATCAGCAAATAAATCCTTCCTTGAAGCTGTCCTAGAAGCGGCACTATCAAACTACTAGTTTGTAGACATCACTCACACTAAGTGTAGGTAATCTCATGGTTGGCATCATATCTAGCATCACATTGCATATATGAAAGTGCTGACCAAGAAAGACCAATCTTTAGCTACATAGTTTGCTGAAGTACTACCCTTGTTTGCGTGTGATGCATTGGAATCTTTAACTTTCATTCCATCTTTCTTCTTTCTCCAATCTCTTCTTGCATTGATTGAGATGGTGTCCAATCTTCTTATAGTAATGACACGTACCCTTCTATTTGGGCTGACATGCGTTTTCTGAATTTATCTTTAATTGCTGAGTGGAATCAGTCTTGGACCAATGGCGCTGAAATGAGTCTTGTTCTTCCCTTTTGCCAAAGGCTCGATCCCCTTCATGCAAGAAGAACAAACAAGAAAGAGCATGTATGTTAATGTGCAGGAAGGGGATCAACCAGAGAATGCAACAACTAACTTGGCTGAGCGAGTAGATAGCTCTGATAAAGCCAACAGAGCTTGAGCCGTAAAATGCAGCAGCAGGTGCATAACAGAGTGAACTCCTCTAGTAGTTTGTTGAAATGGACCATGATAGCTCCAAAACATCTAGCGACCAGGACGAAACCCTAAAACACAGTTTTGGATACCCTATAGAAGTTGGTGGCTGGTCCAAAACCCTAACTGACATCACTAAAATGCCTCCAAAATAGCGCAACTCTGGAACCACCTTCAAAGGTGATGACCGAGATGAAACTTGTTTGTAGAAGACTCAAACATCAGGCGTTTAGGTCTAGACAGGTCTGGAGCAGCTCAAAGGCATTGTTTGAGGTAGGCTGGCTGAAAACAGCTCGAACAGCTGCCAGACAACAGGTCGCTAGATGAAAACAGCTCGAAAACTGTGCAAACACCTTCAGAAGGGCTCGACCAATCAAAAACCAGCAGCATTATGTGAAGAACAGGTCGACCAGCGCACTTATTCGTCACACAATCGTGCTCTGGAGCTTCAAATGGAGCATGGAGGTGAGGATAGGAATGGGAGAGCAAGAGGCAACTTGCTTCGTTACCAAATGATGGAGATGGGGCGGAGAACAAAGCGTGGAGGGAGTAAAACGTGAAGATCCACAAATTGTAGTTGCTAGAATAAAGAATGAATCAGTACAAGGGTCTCAACATGACAAAACCCTAGGGTAAGTCAAACTAGGGTTAAAAAACACACACACCTAAACTCTGGTTAGGGGAAAAAACCTTAGATGAGGGAAAAGTGCCCCTAACCCTTCTAACTAATCATTACATTGGCACTCCCTTAATATATTAATATTTCGAACACCGTGCATGTGGAGGTTCAGTTGAGAGCTTGGAGAGGGTATGCCATTCATTGGAGCTGTACTCTTTGGCATCCAAAGCCAAGATCGACCGGATTAAATCAGCAGCTTTTGTAAAGACTAAAGAGATTTAGGATGGGGGGGCAATATGAGGTTTTCGTTGGATTCTTTAGGGACAGACGAAGAGGGATGTTAGGTAGGTTTAGACACGTTAATAGAGCAACAAATTGCCCCAATGCTTACGAGTATTTGTTGTAAGATTCCATACTAGTGCTCGGCCAAACTATTTATGGCGGGGAGGCTCTGGTGACGGACCAAGTCCTTCTAGCTACTGTTTGGTACATTGTATCATGTAGGTGCTTAAATTAGGGATGCATGGGGCAGCTTAGGCACTTGGTGTACAACTTCCTATGGGCAGGTTTGGATGGCACATGGAACACCTAGGCAAGGGTTGCTTTTTTTTTTTGCGCAAAAAGTAGTGCTAGTTATATTGCTTGAAAACGAGAGTACAAGAGGGCCTAAAGGCCAGCGGGCTGCAATCACAAAACGGATCGTGGTAACAAAATACTAATTACAAGCCTCTCAGGGCATAATCATCGGAGTGTGGACAAAGAGCCACGATGGGCGGGAGTAATGCCACTGAAGACTCTGAGCAGAGTGCTGGAAGAACAGCTCTCGATGGTCCCAGTCACGAAGGAAGCGTCGTCTCTTCTTCTTCCCTGCCCGGGACTCCCCCTGAATCTGATCCCACTAACCCTTGAGCGTGTGAATGATCGTGCTCCAAATGTCCGCTAGGGTCTGGGTAGCAGAAGAATCCTGATCTCCTAAGGTCTACGCGCATCTGGAAGTCCAGATATGCCAGCCTACAATACTCCCTATCATCTCCCAAACTGGGTGCCGAGTCATCGCTCCTGCATCTGTCTCTGTCAGATGCCAAGGGAAGCTGTCCATGTATGCTCAGGTGGCCTGCGTGATGAAGAAAACTAGATCCTGCCTAGAGAACTCATAAGCCAAGT